>NC_069503.1:41230488-41545488 GCF_027579735.1 Bombina bombina
ACAAAGCTTATTGTTTTCATCTGTTATATATATTCAGTGCTTCTTAAGCACAGTTCGTTTTTTCATTGTATTTCCAAATTGCAAGTTTATTTGCTAGTTTGTTAAACATGTCTGATTCAGAAGATGAGACCTGTACTATTTGTACTAACGCCAAGGTGGAGCCCAATAGAAATTTATGTACTAACTGTATTGATGCTACATTAAATAAAAGTCAATCTGTACAAATTGAACAAATTTCACCTAACAACGAGGGGAGAGTTATGCCGACTAACTCGCCTCACGTGACAGTACCTGCATCTCCTGCTCGGGACGTGCGCGAAATGGCGGCGCCCAGTACATCTGGGCGGCCATTACAAATAACATTACAAGATATGGCTACTGTTATGACTGAGGTTTTGGCTAAATTACCAGAACTAAGGGGCAAGCGTGATCACTCTGGGGTGAGAACAGAGTGCGCTGATAATGTTAGGGCCATGTCAGATACTGCGTCGCAACTTGCAGAACATGAGGACGGAGAGCTTCATTCTGCGGCTGACGGTTCTGATCCAAACAGATTGGATTCAGATATTTTAAATTTTAAATTTAGGCTGGAAAACCTCCGTGTTTTACTAGGGGAGGTGTTAGCGGCCCTGAATGATTGTAACACAGTTGCAATACCAGAGAAAATGTGTAGGTTGGATAAATATTTTGCTGTACCAACAAGTACTGACGTTTTTCCTATACCTAAGAGACTAACTGAAATTATTACTAAGGAGTGGGATAGACCAGGTGTGCCGTTCTCACCCCCTTCGATATTTAGAAAGATGTTTCCAATAGACACCACCACACGGGACTTATGGCAAACGGTCCCTAAGGTGGAGGGAGCAGTTTCTACTTTAGCTAAACGTACCACTATCCCGGTAGAAGATAGCTGTGCCTTTTCAGATCCAATGGATAAAAAATTAGAGGGTTACCTTAAGAAAATGTTTGTTCAACAAGGTTTTATATTGCAACCCCTTGCATGCATTGCGCCGATCACGGCTGCAGCGGCATTCTGGATTGAGTCTCTAGAAGAGAATCTTGGTTCAGCTACGCTGGACGACATTTCAGACAGGCTTAGAGTACTTAAGCTATCTAATTCATTCATTTCGGAAGCCGTAGTACATTTAATTAAACTTACGGCTAAGAATTCCGGATTCACCATTCAGGCGCGCAGAGCACTGTGGCTAAAATCCTGGTCAGCTGATGTAACTTCTAAGTCCAAATTACTTAATATACCTTTCAAGGGACAGACCTTATTTGGGCCTGGTTTGAAAGAAATTATCGCTGACATTACAGGAGGTAAGGGCCACGCCCTACCTCAAGACAAAGCCAAACCTAAGGCTAGACAGTCTAATTTTCGTTCCTTTCGGAATTTCAAAGCAGGAGCAGCATCAACTTCCACTACTCCAAAACAAGAAGGATCTGGTGCTCGCTACAGACAAGGCTGGAGACCTAACCAGTCCTGGAACAAGGGCAAGCAGGCCAGGAAGCCTGCAGCTGCCACTAAGACAGCATGAATTGAGGGCCCCCGATCCGGGATCGGATCTAGTGGGGGGCAGACTTTCTCTCTTCGCCCAGGCTTGGGCAAGAGATGTCCAGGATCCCTGGGCGCTAGAGATAATATCTCAGGGATACCTTCTGGACTTCAAACACTCTCCTCCAAGAGAGAGATTTCATCTGTCAAGGTTATCGACAAACCAAACAAAGAAAGAAGCGTTTCTACGCTGCATACAAGAACTATTGTTAATGGGAGTAATTCATCCAGTTCCACGGTCGGAACAGGGAAAAGGGTTTTACTCAAATCTGTTTGTGGTTCCCAAAAAAGAGGGAACTTTCAGACCAATCCTGGATTTAAAGATCCTAAACAAATTCCTAAGAGTTCCATCATTCAAAATGGAGACTATCCGGACAATTTTACCCATGATCCAAGAGGGTCAGTACATGACCACAGTGGACTTAAAAGACGCTTACCTTCACATACCGATTCACAAAGATCATTACCGGTATCTAAGATTTGCCTTTCTAGACAGGCATTACCAGTTTGTAGCTCTTCCATTCGGATTGGCTACAGCTCCAAGAATCTTCACAAAGGTTCTAGGCGCTCTTCTGGCGGTACTAAGACCGCGGGGAATTTCGGTAGCTCCCTACCTAGACGACATTCTGATACAAGCTTCAAGCTTTCAAACTGCCAAGTCTCATACAGAGTTAGTACTGGCATTTCTAAGGTCACATGGATGGAAGGTGAACGAAAAGAAAAGTTCACTCGTTCCACTCACAAGAATTCCCTTCCTGGGGACTCTTATAGATTCTGTAGAAATGAAGATTTACCTGACAGAGGACAGGTTAACAAGACTTCAAAGTGCTTGCCGCACCCTTCATTCCATTCAACACCCATCGGTGGCTCAATGCATGGAGGTAATCGGCTTAATGGTAGCGGCAATGGACATAGTGCCATTTGCTCGCTTACACCTCAGACCACTGCAATTGTGCATGCTAAGTCAGTGGAATGGGGATTACTCAGACTTGTCCCCTTCTCTGAATCTGGATCAAGAGACCAGAAATTCTCTTCTATGGTGGCTTTCTCGGCCACATCTGTCCAGGGGGATGCCATTCAGCAGACCAGACTGGACAATTGTAACAACAGACGCCAGCCTTCTAGGTTGGGGTGCCGTCTGGAATTCTCTGAAGGCTCAGGGACAATGGAGTCAGGAGGAGAGTCTCCTGCCAATAAACATTCTGGAATTGAGAGCAGTTCTCAATGCCCTCCTGACTTGGCCCCAGTTGACAACTCGGGAGTTTATCAGGTTTCAGTCGGACAACATCACGACTGTAGCTTACATCAACCATCAGGGAGGGACAAGAAGCTCCCTAGCAATGATGGAAGTATCAAAGATAATTCGCTGGGCAGAGTTTCACTCTTGCCACCTGTCAGCAATCCACATCCCGGGAGTGGAGAACTGGGAGGCGGATTTCTTAAGTCGTCAGACTTTTCATCCGGGGGAGTGGGAACTTCATCCGGAGGTCTTTGCCCAAATACTTCGACGTTGGGGCAAACCAGAGATAGATCTCATGGCGTCTCGACAGAACGCCAAGCTTCCTCGTTACGGGTCCAGATCCAGGGATCCAGGAGCAGTCCTAATAGATGCCCTGACAGCACCTTGGGACTTCAGGATGGCTTATGTGTTTCCATCCTTCCCGATGCTTCCTCGATTGATTGCCAGAATCAAACAGGAGAGAGCATCAGTGATTCTGATAGCACCTGCATGGCCACGCAGGACTTGGTATGCAGACCTGGTGGACATGTCATCCTGTCCACCTTGGTCTCTACCTCTGAAACAGGACCTTCTGATTCAGGGTCCTTTCAAACATCAAAATCTAATTTCTCTGAAGCTGACTGCTTGGAAATTGAACGTTTGATTTTATCAAAACGTGGGTTTTCTGAGTCAGTTATTGACACCTTAATACAGGCTAGGAAGCCTGTTACCAGAAAGATTTACCACAAAATATGGTGTAAATACCTTTATTGGTGTGAATCCAAAGGTTACTCTTGGAGTAAGGTTAGGATTCCTAGGATATTGTCTTTTCTACAAGAAGGTTTAGAAAAGGGCTTATCTGCTAGTTCATTAAAGGGACAGATCTCAGCTCTGTCTATTCTGTTACACAAACGTCTGTCAGAAGTGCCAGACGTTCAGGCTTTTTGTCAGGCTCTAGCGAGGATTAAGCCTGTGTTTAAGACTGTTGCTCCACCATGGAGTTTAAATCTTGTTCTAAACGTTTTACAGGGCGTTCCGTTTGAACCCCTCCATTCCATTGATATAAAGTTGTTATCTTGGAAAGTTCTATTTTTAATGGCTATTTCCTCGGCTCGAAGAGTCTCTGAGTTATCAGCCTTACATTGTGATTCTTCTTATTTGATTTTTCATTCGGATAAGGTAGTTCTGCGTACTAAACCTGGGTTCTTACCCAAGGTAGTCACTAACAGGAATATCAATCAAGAGATTGTTGTTCCTTCTTTGTGTCCAAATCCTTCTTCAAAGAAGGAATGCTTACTACATAATCTGGACGTAGTTCGTGCCCTAAAATTTTACTTACAGGCAACTAAGGAATTTCGACAAACGTCTTCTCTGTTTGTCGTGTACTCTGGTCAGAGGAGAGGTCAAAAGGCTTCGGCAACCTCTCTTTCCTTTTGGCTTCGTAGTATAATACGTTTAGCTTATGAGACTGCTGGACAGCAGCCTCCTGAAAGAATTACAGCCCATTCTACTAGAGCTGTGGCTTCCACTTGGGCCTTCAAGAATGAGGCCTCTGTTGAACAGATTTGCAAGGCTGCAACTTGGTCTTCGCTTCATACTTTTTCCAAATTTTACAAATTTGACACATTTGCTTCCTCGGAGGCTATTTTTGGGAGAAAGGTTCTTCAGGCAGTGGTTCCTTCTGTATAAAAGAGCCTGCCTATCCCTCCCGTCATCCGTGTACTTTTGCTTTGGTATTGGTATCCCAGAAGTAATGATGACCCGTGGACTGATCACACTTAACAGAAGAAAACATAATTTATGCTTACCTGATAAATTCCTTTCTTCTGTAGTGTGATCAGTCCACGGCCCGCCCTGTTTTTTAAGGCAGGTAATTATTTTTAAATTATACTCCAGTCACCACTACACCCTTGGTTCCTCCTTTCTCGTTGGTCCTTGGTCGAATGACTGGGGGTGACGTAGAGGGGAGGGGCTATATGCAGCTCTGCTGGGTGAATCCTCTTGCACTTCCTGTTGGGGAGGAGTAATATCCCAGAAGTAATGATGACCCGTGGACTGATCACACTACAGAAGAAAGGAATTTATCAGGTAAGCATAAATTATGTTTTTTAAGGCAAGGGAAGTTTAACAGAGCTCTAAAGTGTATAACCTACACAAAAATTACTATAACATTAGTTTAGAAGACAAAATACAAACTATATTGTCCTAGTATGTGTGTTTATATATAAACACACATTCAAATATAAACACACATACACAGTCACACACACACATAGAAACACACATACACAGTCACACACATATCGTTTATTATCATTTATATATGTCCTATATTGTATGTGTGTTTATATTTGTGTGTTTATATTTATTTGTGTGTGTGTGTGTGACTGTGTGTGTGACTGTATGTGTGTTTATATTTATGTGTGTGACTGTGTGTGTGTTTATATTTTTGTATGTGTGTATGTGTGTTTATATGTGTGTTTGTGACTGTGTATGTGTGTTTATATTTGTGTATGTGTGTTTATATTTGTGTGTGTGTTTATATTTGTGTATGTGTGTTTATATTTGTGTGTGTATTTATATTTGTGTGTTTATATTTGGGTGTGTGTAACTGTGTATGTGTGTTTATGTGTGTGTGTGTGTGTCTGTGTATGTGTGTGTAACTGTGTATGTATGTTTATATTTGTATGTGTGTTTATATTTGTGTGTGTGTGTGACTGTATGTGTGTTTATATTTGTGTATGTGTGACTGTGTGTGTTTATATTTGTTTGTGGGTATATGTGCATGTGTTTTTGTACATATGTTTATCTTTGTATATGTGCATATGTGTGTGTATATAGTATATATATATATATATATATATATATATATGTGTGTATGTTTGTGTGTGTGTATATAGTATATATATATATATATATATATATATATATATATATATATATATATATATATGTGTGTATGTTTGTGTGTGTGTATATATATATATATATATATATATATATATATATATATATATGTATGTTTGTGTGTGTGTATATAGTATATATATGTGTGTGTATGTTTGTGTGTGTGTATATATATATATATATGTGCATTTATTTTTCTCATGTAGGAAGCGATCAACACACCCCGTAGCCTGCACTTGTTGGTTACACTCACCCTGTGCAGAGCTTCCTACTCAGCCGAGAGTATTTCCTCTAGTCCAGCATTGGCCGTGCACTGCCCCTGAGATAACTGAGCAGCTTCTGCTTTTGTTGCATTCATTGTCCGATCTGACATGGACATCCGGGCGCTAGAGCTGCCGCCTGCATCCAACCGGGAGGTGCTGCAGATCCATAGGAAAGGATCCAACCAGCCTGGGCAGTGACCATGACAGGCACCTAGCGCTGCTTACATTAGGCACTTCCCCCGTGTGGCACCGGGCACTGATCCCCACTAAAAGCACAGGGTTTATATGTAGTGTGAGGGAAAGCTAGGAACATGAGAGTACAGCGAAAATGTCAGTCTTCCCCTGTTATAACCGTGTCCTGAAACTCACACACGCTGCAGAACAGAACAGTGTGCACGCCAAACTGACTCAGAGAAGAGAACAACTAATCGATAATGAACGGGAGGTTACGTTCGCATTGCATCTAATTTGTAATTTGCATATGCTGGTATTACTCACAAAAGCGCAAATTTGTGCTCCACTCGTTATCTAAGATAAAGTTGGTTTCCTGGGATTCTACTTCATTAGGTTAGTGGAATTGGGATGGCTGTGCTGAGGAGGGTTGTGCTGTCATTGTAAAGTGAGCAGTGTAATTGTAATGTAACTTGTGTGTGACTGTATATGTGTGTTTATATTTATGTGTGTGACTGTGTATGTGTGTTTATATTTGTGTGTGTGTGTGTAACTGTGTATGAGTGTGTGTGTAACTGTGTATCTGTGTTTATATTTGTGTGTGTGTGTGTGTGTGTAACTGTGTATCTGTGTTTATATTTGTGTGTGTGTGTAACTGTATATGTGTGTTTATATTTGTGTGTGTGTGACTGTGTGTGTGTGTTTATATTTGTGTGTGTGTGTGTGTGTGACTGTGTATGTGTGTTTATATTTATGTGTGTGACTGTGTATGTGTGTTTATATTTGTGTGTGTGTGTGTAACTGTGTATGAGTGTGTGTGTAACTGTGTATCTGTGTTTATATTTGTGTGTGTGTGTGTAACTGTGTATCTGTGTTTATATTTGTGTGTGTGTAACTGTATATGTGTGTTTATATTTGTGTGTGTGTGTGTGACTTTGTATGTGTGTTTATATTTGTGTGTGTGTGACTGTGTATGTGTGTTTATATTTGAATGTGTGTTTATATTTGTGTGTGTGACTGTGTGTGTGTGTTTATATTTGTGTGTATTACTGTGTGTGTGTGTTTATATTTGTGTGTGTTACTGTGTGTGTGTTTATATTTGTGTGTGACTGTGTATGTGTGTTTAGATGTGTGTGTGTGTGACTGTGTGTGTTTATATTTATGTGTGTGACTGTGTATGTGTGTTTATATTTGTGTGTGTATGTGTGTTTATATTTGTGTGTGTATGTGTGTTTATATGTGTGTGTTTATATTTGTATGTGTGTTTATATTTATGTGTGTGACTGTGTGTGTGTGTTTATATTTGTGTGTGTGTGACTGTATGTGTGCTTATATTTGTGTGTGTGTGACTGTATGTGTGTTTATATTTGTGTGTGTGTGTGACTATGTGTGTGTTTATATTTGTGTGTGTGTGTGACTATGTGTGTGTTTATATTTGTGTGTGTGTGACTGTGTGTGTGTGTTTATATTTGTGTGTGTGTGTGACTGTGTATGTGTGTTTATATTTGTGTGTGTGTGACTGTGTATGTGTGTTTATATTTGTGTTTGTGTGACTGTGTATGTGTGTTTATATTTGTGTGTGTGTGTGACTGTGTGTGTGTGTGTGTGACTGTATGTGTGTTTATATTTGTGTGTGACTGTGTGTGTGTTTATATTTATGTGTGTGACTGTGTGAGACTGTGTATGTGTGTTTATATGTGTGTGTGTGACTGTGTATGTGTGTTTATATTTGTGTGTATGTGTGTTTATATTTGTGTGTATGTGTGTTTATATTTGTGTGTGTGTGACTGTGTATGTGTGTGTGTAACTGTGTATGTGTGTTTATATTTGTGTGTTTATATTTGTGTGTGTGTGACTGTATGTGTGTTTATATTTGTGTATGTGTGACTGTGTGTGTTTAGATTTGTGTGTGTGTTTATATTTGTTTGTGGGTATATGTGCATGTGTTTTTGTACATATGTTTATCTTTGTATATGTGCATGTGTGTGTATATAGTATATATATATATATATATATATATATATGTATATATATATATATATATATATATGTGTGTTTGTGTGTGTGTGTATATATATATATATATATATATATATATACACACACACACATACAGGTGGCCCTCGTTTTACAACGGTTCAATTTACACCGTTTCAGAATAACAACCTTTTTTTCCAGTCATGTGACTGCTATTGAAAAGCATTGAGAAGCAGTGCACTTATTAAAATAGCCAGTAGGTGGAGCTGTCCGCTTGTGTTGCAGAAAAGCCAAACAGGCTGAAATTAATTAGTTTAACCAGAGCTGAGCTATCGAGCAGATTTCAAAGGAACAAGATCTTTCTGTCTATAAATCAGTCCAGATTGGAATGCATAGAAAGAACTGTTTGCAGAAAAATGCAAGTAAAGTCTATGTTGTGTGATTATTTTATTAGGTTTATAATGCTGTTTAGCAAATGTTTTTGTTCATTTAACTTAGTTTAATTATATATTCTGTGTTGTGTGATTATTTTATTAGGTTTATAATGCTGTTTAGCATTTAAAGTCTTCATTTCAAAGCTTTAAAAATAGTGTATTAGGTGTTACTTATGCCAATTTTGAGAGGGGCCTGGAACCTATCTCCCTCACTTCCCATTGACTTACATTATAAACTGGGTTTCAATTTACAACGGTTTCGATTTACAACCATTCCTTCTGGAACCTAACCCCGGCGTAAACTGAGGGCTACCTGGACATCGATGGCCGCAATAGTTGGTGGCTGGGAGCCGACTTGGGAGGCGGGTGGGCGGCCATCGATGGCTTCTTCTGGGTAGAGGTGGGCTGGGTAACCGCGTGCATGAGGGGCGGCGGGTGCATGCACGGGGAGGGAGCGGGTGGGAACCATTACACTATGGAACAATAAATAAATAAAATTTAAAAATATACAATCTAAGTGATCTGGGAGGGGGTGGGGGGTTAGTCTTGGGGGGGGAAGCTACACTACAGAAAAGTGTAGAAAAAAATATTTTTTTTTGTAAACTGGGTACTGGCAGACAGGTGTCAGTACCCAAGATGGCTCCTAATAATGTAGAGAGGGAGGGTTAGATAGCTGTTTGGGGGGGATCAGGGAGGTTAGGGGCTAAGGGGGATCCTACACAGCAGCATATGTAAATATGCTAAAAAAAATAAAAAAAATAAGATACCCTTTATTTTAGTACAGGCAGACTTTCTGCCAGTTCTTAAGATAGCGGGGACAATTGTGGGGTGGGGGAGGCAAGAGAGCTGTTTGGGAGGGATCAGGGGGTCTGATGTGTCAGGTGAGAGGCTGATCTCTACACTAAAGCTAAAATTAACCCTGCAAGCTCCCTAATTAACCCCTTCACTGCTAGACATAATACACGTCTGATGTGCAGCGGCATTTAGCAGCCTTCTAATTGCCAAAAAGCAATGCCAAAGCCATATATATCTGCTATTTCTGAAGAAAGAGGATCTCAGAGAAGCATTTACAACCATTTGTACCATAATTGCACAAGCTGTTTGTAAATAATTTCAGTGAGAAACCTAAAATTGTGAAAAATGTAACGTTTTTTTTTTTTTATTTGATCGCATTTTGCGGTAAAATGGTGGCGTGAAATATACCAAAATGGACCTAGATCAATACTTGGGGTTGTCTACTACACTACACTAAAGCTAAAATTAACCCTAGAACCTCCCTACATGCTCCCTAATTAACCCCTTCACTGCTGGGCATAATACACATGTGGTGCGCAGTGGCATTTAGCAAATTTACCAAAAAGCAACGTCAAAGCCAAAATAAGGGCTACTGTCATTCTATTGGCTGATTTGAATAGCCAATAGAATGACAGTAGCTCTTATTCTATTTGCTATTCAAATCAGCCAATAGAATTAGAGTAGCTCTCATCCGATTGGCTGATTTGAATTTGAAGGCTCAAATCAGCCAATAGGAATTCAAGGGACGCCATTTTTAATCGTGTACCTTGAATTCCTATTCAGTGTACGGCAGTGATCGTATGAAGAGGATCCTCCACGCTCCATGGCTCTGGTCTTCAGTTCCAGCATCGCCGGTCTTCAGTTCCAGAGAGGACGGTCTTTAGCTCCGCGGTCATCGGTCTTCAACTCCTCTGCTCCGCGCCGGCTGGTTCCTGAAAGAAGAAGAGGTCGCCGCCTGGAAGAAGACTTCACCCCTGGAACAGGACCTTCTCCGCCGGTCTTCAGGACAGGTAAGGAGCACTTGGGTGTTAGACTTAGGTTTTTTTAAGGGGGATCGGGTGGGTTTTAGAGTAGGGGTGTGTGGGTGGTGGGTTGTAATGGGGGGGTTGTTCTTTTTTTTACAGGTAAAAGAGCTGATTACTTTGGGGCAATGCCCCGCAAAAGGTCCTTTTAAGGGCTGGTAATAGAGCTGATTACTTTTGTAATTTAGATTAGGGTAGGGAAATTTTATTATTTTGGGGGGCTTTGTTATTTTATTAGGGGGCTTAGATTAGGTGTAATTAGCTTAAAATTCTTGTAATCTTTTTTTTATTTTTTTTGTAATTTAGTGTGTTTGTTTTTTGTAATGTAGTTTAGTTTATTTAATTGTATTTTAGTTTAGATAATTGTAGTTTATTTAATTAATTTATTGATAGTTTAGGTGTATTTGTAACTTAGGTTAGGATTTATTTTACAGGTAATTTTGTAATTATTTTAACTAGGTAGCTATTAAATAGTTATTAACTATTTAATAGCTATTGTACCTAGTTAAAAGAAATACAAAGTTGCCTGTAAAATAAATATAAACCCTAAAATAGCTACAATGTAATTAATTATATTGTAGCTATCTTAGGGTTTATTTTATAGGTAAGTATTTAGTTTTAAATAGGAATATTTTAGTTAAAGGACCAGTCAACTGAGTAGATTTGCATAATCAACAAATGCAAGATAACAAGACAATGCAATAGCACATAGTCTGAACTTCAAATAAGTAGTACATTTTTTTTTCTGACAATTTTAAAAGTTATATGTCTTTTTCCACTCCTTCTGTACCATGTGACAGCCATCAGCCAATCACAAATGCATACATGTACCATGTGACAGCCATCAGCCATTCACAAATGCATACACACTTATTCTTGCACATGCTCAGTAGGACCTGGTGACTCAAAAAGTTTAAATATAAAAATACTGTGCACATTTTTTTAATGGAAGTAAATTGGAAAGTTGTTTAAAATTTCATGCTCTATCTGAATAATGAAAGTTTAATTTTGATTGAGTGTCCCTTTAATAATATTAATATTATTTAGATTTATTTCAATAATAATTAAGTTAGGGTTGTTAGGGTTAGAGAGGGTTAATATATATAATAACTATATTAATTATTAACTATCGGCTAGATTTAGAGTTCTGCGGCCAAAGGGGTGCGTTAGCTACGCGTGTATTTTTCCTCCCCCACCTTTTAAATACCGCCGGTATTTAGAGTTCACAGAAGGGCTGCGTTAGGCTCCAAAAAGGGAGCGTAGAGCATAATTTACCGCTACTGCAACTCTAAATACCAGCGGTGCTTACGGACGCGGCCAGCTTAAAAAAACGTGCTCGTGCGCGATTCCCCCATAGGAAACAATGGGGCCCTTTGAGCTGGAAAAAAACCTAACACCTGCAAAAAAGCAGTGTTCAGCTCCTAATGCAGCCCCATTGTTTCCTATGGGGAAACACTTCCGAAGTCTGCACCTAACACCCTAACATGTACCCCGAGTCTAAACACCCCTAGCCTTACAGTTATTAACCCCTAATCTGCCGCCCACGATATCGCTGACCCCTGCATATTATTATTAACCCCTAATCTGCCGCTCCGTACACCGCCGCAACATACATTATCCCTATGTACCTCTAATCTGCTGCCCCTAACATCGCCGACCCCTATATTATATTTATTAACCCCTAATCTACCCCCCAACATCGCCGCCACCTACCAACAATTATTAACCCCTAATCTGCCGACCGGACCTCACCACTACTATAATAAAGTTATTAACCCCTAATCCGCCTCACTCCCGCCTCAAAAACCCTATAATAAATAGTATTAACCCCTAATCTGCCCTCCCTAACATCACCGCCACCTAACTTCAAGTATTAACCCCTAATCTGCCGACCGGACCTCGCCGCTACTCTAATAAATGTATTAACCCCTAAAGCTAAGTCATACCCTAAACCTAACACCCCCCTAACTTAAATATAATTTTAATCGAACAAAATAAATTAAATCTTATTAAATAAAGTATTCCTATTTAAAGCTAAATACTTACCTGTAAAATAAACCCTAATATAGCTACAATATAATGAATAATTATATTGTAGCTATTTTAGGATTAATATTTATTTTACAGGCAACTTTGTATTTATTTTAACCAGGTACAATAGCTATTAAATAGTTAATAACTATTTAATAGCTACCTAGTTAAAATAATTACAAAATTACCTGTAAAATAAATCCTAACCTAAGTTACAATTAAACCTAACACTACACTATCAATAAATTAATTAAATAAACTACATACAAATAAATACAAATAAATACACTAACTAAAGTACAAAAAATAAAAAAAGAACTAAGTTACAAAAAATAAAAAAGAACTAAGTTACAAAAAATAAAAAAATTATTTACAAACATTATAAAAATATTACAACAATTTTAAGCTAATTACACCTACTCTAAGCTCCCTAATAAAATAACAAAGCCCCAAAAAATAAAAAAATGCCCTATCCTATTCTAAAATAAAAATTGAAAAGCTCTTTTACCTTACCAGCCCTTAAAAGGGCCTTTTGCGGGGCATGCCCCAAAGAAAACAGCTCTTTTGCCTGTAAAAAAAAAAACATACAACCCCCCCCAACATTACAACCCACCACCCACATACCCCTAATCTAACCCAAACCCCCCTTAAATAAACCTAACACTAAGCCCCTGAAGATCTTCCTACCTTATCTTCACCACGCTGGGTATCACCGATCCGTCCAGAAGAGGGTCTGAAGTCTTCATCCAAGCGGGGGCTAAAGAGGTCCATCATTCGGCTGAAGTCTTCATCCAAGTGGGGGCTGAAGATGTCCATCATCCGGCTGAAGTCTTCATCCAAGCGAGGGCTGAAGAGGTCCATCATCCGGCTGAAGTCTTCTATCAAGCGGCATCTTCAATCTTCTTTCTTCTGGAGCCATCTTCATCCCGCCAACGCGGAACATCCTTCTTCCACGACGAACTCCTGACGAATGAAGGTTCCTTTAAGGGACGTCATCCAAGATGGCGTCCCTCCAATTCCGATTGGCTGATAGGATTCTATCAGCCAATCGGAATTAAGGTAGGAAAATTCTGATTGGCTGATGGAATCAGCCAAACAGATTCAAGTTCAATCCAATCAGCCAATAGAATTCGAGCTCAATCTGATTGGCTGATCCAATCAGCCAATCGGATTGAACTTGAATCTGATTGGCTGATTCCATCAGCCAATCAGAATTTTCCTACCTTAATTCCGATTGGCTGATAGAATCCTATCAGTCAATCGGAATTGGAGGGACGCCATCTTGGATGACGTCCCTTAAAGGAACCTTCATTCGTCAGGAGTTAGTCATGGAAGAAGGATGTTCCGCGTCGGCGGGATGAAGATGGATCCGGAAGAAAGAAGATTGAAGATGCCGCTTGATAGAAGACTTCAGCCGGATGATGGACCTCTTCAGCCCCCGCTTGGATGAAGACTTCAGCCGGATGATGGACCTCTTCAGCCCCCGCTTGGATGAAGACTTCGGACCCTCTTCTGGACGGATCGGTGATACCCGGCGTGGTGAAGATAAGGTAGGAAGATCTTCAGGGGCTTAGTGTTAGGTTTATTTAAGGGGGGTTTGGGTTAGATTAGGGGTATGAGGGTGGTGGGTTGTAATGTTGGGGGGGCTTTTGTATGGGTTTTTTTACAGGCAAAAGAGCTGTTTTCTTTGGGGCATGCCCCGCAAAAGGCCCTTTTAAGGGCTGGTAAGGTAAAAGAGCTTTTCAATTTTTATTTTAGAATAGGGTAGGGCATTTTTTTATTTTGGGGGCTTTGTTATTTTATTAGGGGGCTTAGAGTAGGTGTAATTAGCTTAAAATTGTTGTAATATTTTTATAATGTTTGTAAATTATTTTTATTTTTTTTGTAACGTAGTTCTTTTTTTATTTTTTGTACTATATATATATACTTAATATAATTAGGGTTAATATAGTTAATATAGGTGGCGGCGGTGTAGAGGGGTCAGATTAGGGGTTAATATATTTAATATAGGTGGCGGCAGTGTAGGGGGATTAGATTAGGGGTTAATATATTTAATATAGGTGGCGGCGGTGTAGGGGGGTTAGATTACAGGTAAAAGAGCTGATTACTTTGGGGCAATGCCCCGCAAAAGGTCCTTTTAAGGAATGGTAATAGAGCTGATTACTTTGGGGCAATGCCCCGCAAAAGGCCCTTTTCAGGGCTATTTGTAATTTAGTTTAGAGTAGGGAAATTTTTGTATTTTAGGGGGTAATACATTTAATATAGGTGGCGGCGGTGTAGGGGGATTAGATTAGGGGTTAATAATTTTAATATAGGTGGCGGCGGTATAGGGGGATCAGATTAGGGGTATATATATTTAATATAGGTGGCGGCGGTGTAAGGGGATTAGATTAGGGGTTAATACATTTAATATAGGTGGCGGAGGTATAGGGGAATCAGATTAGGGGTATATATATTTAATATAGGTGGCGGCGGTGTAGGGGAATTAGATTGGGGGTAATACATATAATGTAGGTGGCGGCGGGGTCCGGGAGCGGCGGTTTAGGGGTTAAACACTTTATTAGGAATTGTGGTGGGGGATTGCGGTTGACAGGTAGAAAGACATTGCGCATGCGTTAGGTGTTAGGTTTTATTTTGCAGGCAGTTTAGGGAGTTTCTGGGCTCCAATACTCAGCGTAAGGCTTACTAGGGCTGCATTTTGTAGCAAGGTGAAAATGGAGTAAGATTTCTCCATTTTCGCCACGTAAGTCCTTACGCTGTATATTGGATACCAAACTGCGCGGGCTTGGTATACCTGTCTATGGGCCAGAAAACTACGGCCGAAGGCTGAAATATATGAGCGTAACTTGTATGCTAAGCCTTATATGTGATACCAAACCCGCACAAAATTTGTCGTAGCCGGCTTCTGCAGGCGACGCCGTATATCGGATTGAGCCCTTGATTGGTGCCTGCACACATTTATCTCTTTTGATTGGCTAACTAGATGTGTTCAGCGAGCTGCCAGTAGTGTATTGCCGCTCCTATATCTGTATCTCGTATATATCTAATAACATGTTAATATTATACATCTGTTTGCAACTACATTGTGTTTAAATAACAATTTCCATCAATAAAAACATAATATAATGCTGTATCCTGAGATATTTTAGGACACAACAGAAACATCTCTCACATTTAAATAAACAGTTTGTTTCCTCCTTACTTATCCATATGATAATCACACCCTGAGGGGGAGGCAGGGACTCTGTATTCATGTGACACCAGAGGGGACAATAGACATCTATATGAGAACAAAAGCCCAGGTGTGACCCTCTCATTGTCTCCGAACTGACAAGTTGTACTCATGTGAGTCACACAGAGAAAGGTGACACTCCCACATTAGTATAAATATCTGTGTAACACTCCGTGATATCACAGGAGGAACCAGAGAGACTTCATACTTACAGAGCTTCTGCTAAACGGTAATGTGCAATCCCTGACATAAATCTTTATTAACAGCCTCACACTGCTGTGTTTTATATAATGATGCGAAAATATTGTCCTGTATTTTATTATGATAAAGATAAAATATTTCACTTCATATAAGAAACTGAGTTTATATAAAAAAAACTCAGCTGTACTTTTTTAATTTGTTTTCTATAGTTTGCATGCTGTGTTAATGAAGTTAACATTAAGTTCTTCCATTTAAAGATGTTAATTTAATACATTTTGATTTCTAGTACTTTGTAAAATGAATGTTTGTAGCAGAACCAAACAATATTTTAAAACTTGAGGGGGTCTGTACAATAATACATTTGTGGGTTTGTTCCTGTTATCCAATGAGCAATAGATTTTTAAGCATCAGCCAATTGTAATCATGTATTTCCCTATAGGTTTATAATTAACTGTAGAGCTGAGATAAACCATTTTCATTTAATATTAGTGTGAAGCTGCTATTTGCTCCAGTAATAAATATCACTCAGCTTATGGCCCTGTTGTATCAGTCTCATCACATTTACTGATCTAATTATAAATATCTTGTGATCTGCATATTATTTTATTTCTAATGAGGTTACTTTATAATACATTTCTTATTTCTATTAGCTGCACCTGTTTATCATCAGAACGTTTATCCCACTGATCTGTGACTGATTCTTGTTGTTAGTAAAGACCTTAGTAAGTGTATTCTGCACCTTCAGCTGCTGCTGTTTATGTCACATGATCACAGACTTAAAGGGACAGTGTCCTGTAAATTTGGTTTCCCCTTAAAATAAAAAGAAACCTCAAATGTTTTTCATTAATTAAACAAAACATAATTTTAAACAACTTTCCAATTTACTTATATTATGATATTTGCTTAATTCTATAGATATATTTTATTGACGCAGCAGCAATGCACTACTGGGAGCTAGCTGAACACATAAGGTGAGCCAATGACAAGAGGCTTGTATGTGCCACTAATCAGCAGCTAGCGCACCATAGGGCATTATATGCTTTGTCACAAAGGTCCCCAAGGGAATAAAGCAGATTTGATAATAGAAGGAAATTGGAAAGTTGTTGAAATTTGAATAATAAAAGTGTAATTGTGACTTTGCTGTCCCTTTAATGTGTTTCTAATGACTTGTTTTACCGGTGTATAAAATAGTATAAAGTGTATGGGAAATGTCACCTTTAGCTTTATTTTTATATAAAATAACTGTTTGCTGTTTGTAATTTATTTTCATTATTAAATTGTACTCAGCCTTTTAAATGACCTGAGGCTCCTGCTCCTACTTAGCATATGCAGGAGATCACATTATATAAACATATGAGTCTGTTATTGGCTGATAGCTGTCACATGGTACAGGAGTCTGTTATTGGCTGATAGCTGTCACATGGTACAGCTGCAGAATTACATTTATCAGAAAACAATCTACTGCTCTATTTAAATTCATAGTAAGTTTTATTGCATTGTATTGTTTTATGCACCTGTTCGTTTTTTAATTCTATATGTTATAGTCCTTTTCAATTGACTGAACTTGTTGAAAAAACATCTTGTTATATTATCACTCTATGTAAACACAAACATGTCCTTTTTCTTCCTAATTGGAAAGAGTCCACAGCTACATTCATTATTTTTGGGAAATAAGAACCTGGCCACCAGGAGGAGGCAAAGACACCCCAACCAAAGGCTAAAATACTCCTCCTACTTCCCTCATCCCCCAGTCATTCTTTGCCTTTCGTCCCAGGAGGTTGGCAGAGAAGTGTCAGATTTTTTGTTTTGGTCTCTTATGTAGAGTAGAACTCTTCGACATGGGACAGGAGTTTTAAGTAATCCTGTCAGTCTCTCAGTGAGGGCTTGGATGAAGGTTAGAGTCTGGAGATGCAGGGAGAGTCTTTCTGCGAAACCATCTCGACTCATGTTAACAGTTCCTCAAGCAATCAGCGTTGTCGAACTTCTCTCCGCTGCCTGCTTTCTTCTCTCAAGTCCATGGCGGAGGCAATGCTATTATCCGTCACACTTGAAGGGCCGTGTTCCTGTTCCATGGCGTAGATTCTGGTAAGTTCATTTCATTTTACTTGTTTCATGAATGTACTGTATAACAAGTGTTTTCCCGAGAGGCTACCACCTTGCGGGACTATCTTTAAAAACATAAGGGTCTCAGTGAGGCACCTTTTTCATATCTTGCAATCAAGGGTTAATATCTCCTAAGGGAGGGTTATTAAATGAGGGGGATAATCATGTTTGTTATTTGATTCAATCGGCTTATGTGTAGTGTTAACTGGGCTCATGGCTTGGAACATAAAAACCTTTGGAAGTGATGCAACCTTATGGTTGGGCGCGCTTTTTTGGACTGGACGGTTCACCTTGTGACCGGACGTTATTACGTTCTGTCTTCCATTTCCACATTACTGACCGTGTGGCGACTGAGAAATTCTTGTCCGCAGGGGTCTGGTCGTAGGATGTGGTGAGTGCCCCAGCTATTGTGGGTGTCAGGTGCCGTTTTTCTCTTATAGTTCATATTTGCATATACTCCATCCAGTTATGGAGGATTCTGATGCTGAGACCGTTTAATTTTCAGACTCAGTTATGGAGGATTCTGATACTGAGACTGTTCTACTTTCAGATTCAGATCCTTCATCTGGTGAAGAATCCGGATTGGCCTTGTTGACACCTGTCAATCATTTATGTTGTGTATGCCATATTAGAGCGCCTTGTTCCCCGGGATTCGAGGGCCAGCTGAGCCATCCGCCTCTGGGAGTCCTGTCTTCTAAGAGGCGAGTTCCCTACCGCTCCATACTTCTACACATGCGGGTAACCCAGTTTCTGATTATTCCTCCATGAGGGGCAGATGGTTCCCCCTGGAGGTTGTGGCACATTTTTGTTTCCACATATTTTTGGCGTGCCGTATTGTCCCGGGTATTCCACCTTGGACTGTACAGTTCCCTGCGGATGCGACTGTCCCTAAGTGTTGTGCCTTTCGTTACAGTATTGTGCGCCTTCACATGTTACTCAGACATGTTTTTCAGTTATTGAACGACCCTATCCTTATCGGATACAGGAATACTCAGTCTGCTTCTTTGAATGGCGCACCTCATTAGACACGTGGCGATGATGTAATCTCCTGATTGTCCATGTATTGAGATCTTTCCCAGTTTTTTGGAAGATCAGGGCTCCGTTTGGCTGGTCCTGCAGTTAGACACAAGAAAAAAGAGAAATGGTGTGAGTGCTAGCTGGAAGGTAAAGTGCTATCTGTTCCTGCAAGGGATCATTGATTCCTAAGAAATGATCTAAAGATAAGTGTACAGAGAGGAGTGTGGAACAGAAGCGCTCGAATGGAACGGAGCTTACCATACAAGAAATATATCTTTATATAAAAATGTGTCAACAGTGTGATTATTTGATTGATGTATAAGTGCTATGATGATCATGTGTAATATAAAAATATATAAAAAAATAATAAAATAAAAACTAAAAAATATTGAATAATAAGTATATATTTTGTGTTATTTAAGTGAATAATTTGATATTCCTATTAGTTTGTATAACTATATTGATACTAGATGAATGTGACAAAAAACTTGAATAATGTGACAATAACATTTTTTAAACAAATGTAACAAATTTATTAAAATACTAGAAAATGCTAATCTAGCACATTAAAAATAATAGATGCCGGCATCTGTAGGGAATATCTACAAGTAATCTTGTACACACCTCTGTATTTGTCTAAATTGCAAATAGCAATATTAGTGTATCAAAATTATTACAAAGTGTTGAAATAGCAGTATTGTAACATAATATCGCTTTTCATAAAAATGCACAAATGTATCGCTCAGATTATAGGAACTTATTAGTTTGTTTTGGCGTTGATTACTAATGTTCTTACACCAGTTGGTAGATAGAATCTTCGGCTGTGCACAGCTTAATGGGCAATATGTAATTCACAGTTCTCTGTTATACAAACGTGTATTGGCAGTCCGTTGGGAGCTCCGATAAGGTGGTGATGTAAGACCTTCTGGTCCAATGCGCTGTTGGTTTTTCGTCCAATCCGAAGGCTCCTATAACGGAGACAGAGTGAATCCTCGATTTTAGCTTTAAACCTCAAGAAGTTAAAAAGCTGATGCAGTTTCTTTATGAGAATCAATGGTACTCTCTTCTTAGAATATCTTTAATCCAGAATGCTTGATTATCATAGGGCCTAATCCAGGTAGTCAGTGGGGAAAATATAACACTTTGAGCAGGAATTATACATCTAGTTTGTATCTACAAAGTATAACACAAACAATGTACCTGCAAGGTGTTACAAATACAAAGAGAACAGGCCAAGTAACACAGGAATTATTCATATGCCCAAAAAAAGATATTTCAAAATTTGGGGATAAACCTGCTTGTTACAAGTATATAAAGTTAGGTACAATCAGTAAAAACAAATTCTACGCGTTTCAGTAGTCACAGCTACCTTTATCAAGATGTTTACTGATATGCAGCCTTATATAGGGAGCAATTACTATAATGCAAAGATGTGATGGATTCACCTGTGTTAAAATGGGAGTGTCAAACTTCCTTCATGTTGAAATACACACACATCTACCCTTCAATGAGATAAAGTAAAGAACTTCCAGCAGCCAACCATGGGTATATCAAAAAACGTTGTGCTTTATTCCAGGATAAAACAACAGGACAAGCAGTAAAAATTCAGAACGTAGTCTGACCGGTTTCGGTCTCCCTGACCGTAATCATAGACTAATGCATAACATGTGTAACATACATTTAAATAGCATGTATCTTATCCTGATTGGCTAAAAACAATCAGACATTTTAACTCCATATGTACTGACACCAATGAATCACACTTATTAAATGGATATACATATAAAATTTGTTAAACCATTTAAACATAAAGTGGTGAAAAGGACACAGATAGACCCTTTAAGCAAATATCATGTCATTACATATAAAATGTACAAGAATATAGAGATGTTATGTACAAAAAATCGTCAGTTGGAATACAGAAACATACAATATAAGAATATATTTAAGCATATACATATCTTCATGCTTATAATTGTAAACTATTGGAACAAGGATATATGGTAAAACTTTGGCCGAATGATGTACTAATTTATAGCTCATCTCATAGTATGATAATGAATCATATGAGAAATAAATATAGTCAAACATTGATAACAATCATTAAATATTAGATCATAATGTTGGTAATACCTTACTATTCATTGGACACATTCATAGTTATACATATTGCTCTCGAAACATACATTAAGATAAAGCAATGATAATAAATGTTTATACATCTCCAATTGAACTAGATAATAGAACACCCAAGGATAATACTTGATCATCTTTGCCAATAGTTAATGATGTCGAACTCAGAATTAAAACCTAAAGGTAACAAGCTTTTCATTTTGAATATCCAATAAGTTTCCTGTTTGCACAAAATTGGAAATTTATCTCCACCTCTAGGTAGTTTTCTAATTTGTTCAATAGCTTGCCATCTCAGTGTTTTAGTATTTTGATCATGCATCTCAATGAACTGCTTAGATAGCGCTGAGCAAGTAACTTTGTTAGATATATAAAGACAAATGCTCTTTTATACGTTTTCCAACTTCCCTTGTTGTTCTTCCTAGGTACTGTTTCTGGCAAAGACTGCATTCCACCAAATAAATTATGTATGTGCTCCTACAATTTATACATCCTTTAGTAGGAAATATTTGTCCAGTAACAGTATATTGGAATGTTTCACAGCTGCAAATGTGGTCACAAGAACCACAGTTCTTTCTGCCGCATTTGAATGTCCCATTATGATGTAACCAGGAACTGGTCACTTTTTTGTCACTTCTCAGCATACTAGGTGCTAATATGTTCCCCAAGGTGACATTTCTTCGGGGGACAAACATGCAACCCTTTTCTACAGTGTGTCTGAGAGACTTGTCTCCCATTAAGATAGGAAGATTTTTCTTAACAATGTTACAGACCGCATCATATTGATTGGAAAAGACGTGATGAATTTGGGTTTGCAATCATCTGTCTGGTTTTTTATCTTTTTTTATCTTGAACCCCTTTTATTTTTAGTAAAGCATCACGTTTTAATCCTTTAGTCTCAAAAAATGCCTTGTTAATGGTTTGTTTGGGATATCCCCTAACGATCATTCTATCTCTGAGTTGTTTACTTTCAGACAGAAAATCACTTTCAAGGGAACAATTTCGCTTAGCTCGTAGGAACTGGCTCTTAGCAATGCCTTTAAATACATGTTGGGGGTGACTAGAATGAGCGTGTAGAAGACTATTGCCTGAAATGGGCTTTCTATAGAGAGCGGAAATAATTTTTCCAGTCCCCACGTCCCCCATCAAGGTAACGTCTAAAAAATTGACCCTGTCCCTATTCCATTCAGAGGTGAATGTTAGACCAACATTGTTGATATTAATGTTTGCAACAAAGTTACCCGCTTCTGACTCATCTGATGACAAAATGATAAGCAGGTCATCAATGAATTGCTGGTATAGAACAATGTGATCAATATTACCTCCATAGACGTGGGACCGCTCCCACCAACCCATGAATAGGTTGGCATAAGAGGGAGCAAATTTTGCCCCCATGGCGGTCCCACGTCTCTGGAGGTAATATGTGTCTTGAAACACAAAGAAATTGTGTTCCAATAAGAATCTGACTACTTTGATGAACAGTGCTCGTTTATCATCAGTAAGGTCTGAGTATAACCTTAAATAATAGTCAATTGCAGTGAGGCCATGATGGTGAGGAATTGAGGAGTACAAGGAGGTGACGTCTATAGTCAACCAACTGAATCCTTTTTGCCATGTAACATTATCCAATAGTTGCAGGACATGGGTAGTATCTCTCACATAGCTAGGTATTAGTTTAACTATGGGCTGTAAAAATTGATCGACCCATTTTGATACCGGCTCCAATAAGGACCCAATACCTGCAACTATTGGTCTCCCCTTTACATTCACAACACTCTTGTGGACTTTTGGGAGGTGATGGAAAATTGGGGTTACAGGTTGATCAACCAAAAGATGATCCGCTGTAACCCCATCCATCAAACCCTCTTCCACAATTTCATCAAGCAAATGTGATAACTCCTTTTTGAATCTGGCAGTAGGATCCCCTGACAGAACAAGGTAGGTGTCGCTGTCATTCAGTTGTCTGGTGGCTTCAGCAAGATAATCTACCCTGTCCAAGACCACCACACTACCCCCCTTGTCTGATTGCCTGATTACTATTCCACTGTTCTCTGTAAATTAATGAGTGCTTCACGTTCCTTAAACGATAGATTGTATCTATGCTCATCTGTTTGCTCAGCTAATGTTGAAAGATCCTCTAAAACTCTCTGACGGAATGTTTCTAGGAGTTTACCCCTAGCATGTATGGGGTAAAAATCTGATTTGTTTTTGGGTTTAGATCTAGTCAATGTATAGCTAGTCTCAGGGTCAGCAGAGCTTTCATGATGAAGATCCTCAAGTGTAATGATGGCACATGCATCACCTGCTTATACACAGTTGAGCTGTTCAGGATTCACCTATATTTGCCACCACCATTGCCGTTGTCTAAGTGAGGAGATGCCTATAGCTGGAAGCAGGGCCGCCATCAGGGGGTGACAGGAGTGACTCCTGTCAGGGGCCCAATGAGCCAGGGGGGCCCCATGAGGCAAGAACTAAAAAAAAAAAAAAAAAATTTTTTTTTTAAATTTTGGCAGCCACCAGTGGGTACTACAGCAGAGTGCTAATTGAGCATGGGAAATGTTATTACAAGGAGTAAAGTATTAGCATTTGAGAGGATTTCTTAGTGTGCACTAAACCGCTATGCTCAGTGTGAGACAGACTTGGCACTTTGTACAGTGTGTGCCTGAGTCAGACGGCAGATCACTTTCATTTGAAGAGGAGGTAGGACTTACTTAGCAAATGTTTTTTATTTCTTTGTGCAATTTTGGATTGTAACTTCAGTGTGGTAGTAGTTGTATGGTGGGGCTAGGGGTCCATAAAAACACATTTTTTTAGCAGCAGTGTATTTATGATTATTTGACAAGGCTTTAGAAATTCTATATTTAAAGCCATGCAGAAATGGTTCCTCCTCAATACACAAATGGTAGATGCCCTTTTGGCAGATATGCATTATATATATATATATATATATATATATATATATATATATATATATATATATATATATATATATAAAATGCATATTACATTCCAGTTTACTGCCCCTTTATGCGAGGACTTTCCAGATGCAAGGAGGCATTTTATCTAAGATTTTTACATCTGCATAAAATTTTATACTCTCAGACTAAGATTGCTCAGTGTTTGAAATGAGACAGGTTAACTTAAAACTGTTCAGTTTACACTACAGCTGACTTAGTTTTGAAATACATACCAACAAGCCTAAATCCTGCATTTAACCAGATCTAATGGTATGAGTACCACAGCTTATGGTCCCACCAAGACCATATAGAGTACAGCATTTTCAAAATCCATAAGTACAGCTGACAGATGGGAAAATTTGTACACTATATTTGAAGTGGTGCTCTTGGTTGGGGAAAATGGGAAAAAAACAAACAAACATATGTCAACCTTTTAAAGGTACTTTTCTTCATCTAGCCATCTACCCAGCTCATTAATGTACAATTTTGAATTTACAGAATTATTTTTGTTTCACATTTACAAATATGATTCTTTAAAAAGTGATCTCTTAATTTCTGCATTTTTTTTTATCATGCATGTCACACACTGTTGATTTAGGGGATGCAAGGTGCATAAATGTTTCCTCCTGTGAGTGTTTCTGTGGGTGTATGTGTTTATGTCTTTGTGCTTTGGTTTGTGTCTCTATGTGTATGTATTTGTTATCTATGGGCTCTCTGTGAGGGTGGGTGTGTATGTCTTTGTGCATTTTCTGTGGATGTCTGTGAGGGTGTGTGCATATGTCTTTGAGCTTTTTCTATGGGTGTTTCTGTGAGGGTGTATGTATGTATGTCTGTGTTTTCTGTGGGTATCTCTGTGAAGGTGTGTGTATGTCTTTGTGTGTTTTCTGTGGATGTCTCAGTGAGGGTGTGTGTATGTATGTCTTTCTATGTTTTTCATGTGGTTGTCTCTCTGTGTGTGTGTGTGTCTTTGTGTGTTTTCTGTGGGTGTCTCTGTGTGTGTAGGTGTGTATATGTCTTTGTGTGTTTTCTGAGGCTGTCTCTGTCGGTGTTTCCTTGGGTGTATGTGCAAGTTTGAGTTTGTGTGTGTGTGTCCATTGTCTGTTCCTTTTTAGGACATTTTGACCTTACTACTAATTATTCACATCTTTCTACAGACTTTGAGACTAACAAGACCTTTCCAGAAGTAACCACTCCACCATTTAACCTTTAAATTATTGTTTAGGCAGTTCAGGGCCCTTCCTTTCAGCCACTGCATGCTGTTGTCATAATTTAGTTGTCATCTTCCTTTACAAAAAGATAATCAGAACTCCATATTTTGTTTTCTAAATCTCCTTTTTTTACAAAACTGTAGTTTACCTCATAACTTGTCAGGTCAATGTAAACAAGTGCTAAGTGTCTGTTTGGGTTTCTGTGTCTGAGTGTGTTTCTTTGCGTGTCTGCTAGAGTGTCTATATGTGAATCCTTATGTGTGAGTGTGTTTGTGTGTTTCAGTGTATGAGTGTGTCTGTGTGTGCGTGTATGTTACTACCTTTACAACATTTCCAAGTTTAAATAGACAATTAAGAATAAAGTGCATATACGTTTTAGCCACTTGGTCAAAAATTGCACATGTCAAAGGAGGGGGGGGGGCCCTGATCAATGGTTGAGTCAGGGGCCCCAAAATTTCTAGTGGCGGCCCTGATCATCATAGCACTTATACATCAATCAAATAATCACACTGTTGACACATTTTTATATAAATATATATTTCTTGTATGGTAAGCTCCGTTCCATTTGAGCGCTTCTGTTCCACACTCCTCTCTGTACACTTATCTTTAGATCATTTCTTAGGAATTAATGATCCCTTGCAGGAACAGATAGCACTTTACCTTCCAGCTAGCACTCACACCATTTCTCTTTTTTCTTGTGTCTACTTGATTCCTTAAGTGTTTTGAGTAGCAGCCCTAATTAACACTATCAACACCTCACATATTCTAAGTTTAATTCTAAACACTAATTAAAGAAGTCTCCTATAATGGAACTCTTTTCCTTTAGGGATAACATCCTAACAGAAATAAATACAGTGGAATCAAATATAGATAGTACCTCTATCTCTGTACCAGTGGATTTACACACAACCTGTAAAAATTTGGAGGATACACTTCTAAAAGAACTTAAACATTCAGTAGAACTATGCTATACACAGAAATACATTGAGTCCAACATGGTCCCCAGAGGCCTGAGACTTAAAAAAGACTGTACATTTGAACTAAAAAATGAGTTGAGTTGAGAATGGTATAACACATTAGAAACAGCTTCAATTAATCTTTTAAAAATTCTTGTTAAAGTAAGACAACTGAATCTATCACAAATTTAAAAGGAAATAAATACATTCAAAGAGATATTAAGACCTTTCACAAATGATATGGAATTTAAAAATAAACATCAAATCATGATGAAAAATCTTACTGAATTTAAACAAATGATAATGGAAGGGAAGAATAAGAAATTTAAAAGAGATCTTGAAGACTATAAACAATCCCAAAATAGTGAAAATACTGTAAACATACAAGTCACTAAACAATGAATCAGTTGATAATCCTGAAATAAACAATAGTGATCCCCCTGCAAAAGAAATTAATATAAATAAATTGTTTTTTAGTAAACAAAAAATGAATAAAGTAGAAAGGCAACAAACATCGATACATACTAAACCTGTTAGTGATTATGAAAAAGATATAATGGTTATCAAAAAAATTACACAAGAAATCACCACAGTGATAGTAATAGACATCAAAATTATAAATATGAAAACAATAAGAATTAAAACATTTCTCGCTTTGATAATTATCATAGAGAACATACGGATTACCCTCAGAGATATACACAAAATCAGGAAAATAGATCCTACAATACATATAGAAATTGGAATAAATATGATGATAATCAACAACACTATGAAAAAAGATATAGATCTAATCAAAGACTCAACCAAAACACCTATAGGGTAGATAAACCACACTACAATGACTATAATTATAGGGAAAGATCCAATAATAATAATTGGAGGATACCTCTCTCAAATAGATTCGGTACATTCACTGAAGATATATACCAAGAGGATAAATCCCAAAATACACCCTCTAATTTTTTAGAACAATCCCCACAAAGACTAGAACATATAAGAAACCAAACAAAACTCCAAAGTACAATATGGGGCACGCCAAGAGGCAAAAGAGAAAGAGAGGTAGAAGAGGGAGAAAAACCTCAAAAAAGATTAAGATAAAAAAACAATCAGATGAGAAATCAGATACTCATGATAAAAAAAGATAAAATAGATGAACACTCAGGAATATTTAATATCAGCAAATATAGCCTCAAGGAGGAAGAAAGGAATGTTTTGAAAAAAGGTTTAACCTTTGCGCAAATAAATTCAAAACATTAATAAATATTAATCAATATATACGGAAACTCACACTAAAATGCTACTTTCTAAAAACCTCATTCATAAGATCAGAACAAAAACCGAGCAATTATTTACATTCAAATTTTAAAACAAAACCATCTTTCTATCCAACCAATGAGAAAGGAGAATTTATTAAAGCATTTGAGAAAAATATAAAGGAGGATCTAGAAAAACTTGAGGATCCACAAAAAGGGAATGATAACCTCAAACCAAAAGAACGTAAAATATTAAAATCCCTACAGAATAATAAAGACATTACGATAAAACCAGTGGATAAAGGGGGGGGGGATATTGTTATTATGGACACCCTGTACTATATAGAAGAATCATATAGATTATTGAATGATAAAACTACATATATTAAACTCAAGAATAATCCAATTAAAACACAGAAATTTGATAAAATAATAGATGATGCAAAAACAATAGGTATACTTACAGAATCTGAATTCAACTTCCTTAAAATTAAATATCTACGCATCCCCACTTTTTATTTCTTGCCCAAAATCCATAAACATTTAAGTCACCCTCCAGGCCGTATCACTTACCTCAAATTTATCCCAATATGTGGACCATTATTTACAATCCTATGTATGCGAGTTACCAGCATACTTAAAGGATTCCACACATTTCCTTAATCTTATCAATGAAATTGAATGGAAGGAGAACTACATTATGGCAACGTGTGATGTTAATGCGTTATACACTAATATAGATCACGCATTGGGTCTTGAAGCCATCACACATTTTTAAAAAAAGATGCCATGTTAATGGATACACAATAAGAGTTTCTATTAGAGAGTATCAAATTTATTTTAAAGAATAACAGTTTCTTATTCAACAAAGAATTTTTTCTCCAGATCAGGGGGACAGCGATGGGCACATAGCTGGGTTCACTCCCAGCTATGCCAATCTTTTTATGTTTTTTTTTTAAGAGATTTTTTTCCATAGTGGACAATGGGGAGCGAACCTTGTGCTCTATAAGCATTTCATAGACGACGTCTTCCTGATCTGGAAGGGTGATCCAGAGATTCTATCTATGTTTATGGAGGAATTGAATACAAATAATCTAGGAATAACATTTACACATTAAATAAGTAGTAAACTAATACACTTTTTAGATATTGAAATAGGAATTATGAACAATCAATTAAAAACTAGAACGTATTTTAAACCGATCAACTCAAATAATTATATCCACTATAAAAGTTGCCATCTAAACAGATGGAAGTCAAATATCCCCAAAAGTCAATTTTTAAGAGTGAGAAAAAATTGTACTAACATTGAATCTTATGACATTCAATCTGATATAATAGTAGATCGATTCAAAGAAAAAGGATATAATCTAAAAAAAGTTCTAGAGACAAAGGATACAATAAGGGCAGTTGATAGAGAAAGTTTACTTAATAAGAATACATGAAATAGAATAACTAAACTAAAGAGAGCTCAAAACACCCAGTTTGAATCTGAGGATGATATTATAGTTCCATTCATCACAGAATATAGTTCCCAACATAGGGAAGTAAAAAGCATTCTAAATAAACACTGGCATTATATTAAACAGGACCCAATTTTGGGGAAAACAGTTAAAAAATATCCGGATTGTATTTTTAGAAAAGCTAAAAATCTCAAAAGCTATCTTTCTCCTAGCGAGTTTAAAAGTTCAAACAAAGTCCTGACTGATATAAGTTTAAACAATGAAAGAATCACTGGTTTCTTTCCCTGTCACACCTGCAAATCTTGCAAATCAAGTAGTAAAGTAAAGAAAATACCATTTGTAGATGAATCAAACACATTCACAATCAAAGAGATTATTAAGTGTAGTGACTCGAATGTCATATATTGTATTAAATGTTCTTGTAATTTCTTCTATATAGGACAAAAGAGTCGTATCTTACGAGACAGGATTAGAGAACACATTTGGAATATAGAACACAAGACAAACAAGACTGTATTATATCAACACTTTACTGATACACACTCAGGGGATCTAAAACATTTTACATTTTGGGGCATCATGAAAATACATCCAAACATTAGGGGTGGAGATATGGAAAAATTTTTTGCTTAAAAAGGAAGCTGAATTAATTTACATTTTCAAAGCCATACACCCATATGGCTTGAATAGCTCCTTTGATTTAAATATTTTATTATAAATATATATATACCTTTGTGATAAAAATCATACATAAAACAATCTATTTAGAGATGTAAGACATACAAAAAAAAAAACAATAAGCTTCTCAACTGCTTCCATATGGTCTCAGCCATATATAACCTTGTTCAAACTTGGAAGCTAAATAGAGATAGTCCGGGCCACAATGTGGATGAGAGACTGTTTAAAATACTTTTTCCAAACAAAATATGTTTATTTTTCTTTCATGTAATTAGCAAGAGTCCATGAGCTAGTGACGTATGGGATATACATTCTTACCAGGAGGGGCAAAGTTTCCCAAACCTTAAAATGCCTATAAATACACCCCTCACCACACCCACAATTCAGTTTTACAAACTTTGCCTCCTATGGAGGTGGTGAAGTAAGTTTGTGCTAGATTCTATGTTGATATGCGCTCCGCAGCAAGTTGGAGCCCGGTTTTCCTCTCAGCGTGCAGTGAATGTCAGAGGGATGTGAGGAGAGTATTGCCTATTTGAATGCAGTGATCTCCTTCTACGGGGTCTATTTCATAGGTTCTCTGTTATCGGTCGTAGAGATTCATCTCTTACCTCCCTTTTCAGATCGACGATATACTCTTATTTATATACCATTACCTCTGCTGATTCTCGTTTCAGTACTGGTTTGGCTTTCTACAAACATGTAGATGAGTGTCCTGGGGTAAGTAAATCTTATTTTCTGTGACACTAAGCTATGGTTGGGCACTTTGTTTATAAAGTTCTAAATATATGTATTCAAACATTTATTTGCCTTGACTCAGAATGTTCAACATTTCTTATTTTTCAGACAGTCAGTTTCATATTTGGGATAATGCATTTGAATTAATCATTTTTTCTTACCTTCAAAAATTTGACTCTTTTTTCCCTGTGGGCTGTTAGGCTCATGGGGGCTGAAAATGCTTCATTTTATTGCGTCATTCTTGGCGCGGACTTTTTTGGCGCAAAAAATCTTTTCCGTTTCCGGCGTCATACGTGTCGCCGGAAGTTGCGTCATTTTTTTACGTTATTTTGCGCCAAAAATGTCGGCGTTCCGGATGTGACGTCATTTTTGGCGCCAAAAGCATTTAGGCGCCAAATAATGTGGGCGTCTTATTTGGCGCTAAAAAAATATGGGCGTCGCTTTTGTCTCCACATTATTTAAGTCTCATTTTTCATTGCTTCTGGTTGCTAGAAGCTTGTTCTTTGGCATTTTTTCCCATTCCTGAAACTGTCATTTAAGGAATTTGATCAATTTTTCTTTATATGTTGTTTTTTCTATTACATATTGCAAGATGTTCCACGTTGCAACTGAGTCAGAAGATACTTCAGGAAAATCACTGCCCGGTGCTGGAGCTACCAAGCTAAGTGTATCTGCTATAATTTTTGGTATCTGTTTCTCCAGCTGTTGTTTGTATTGCATGTCATGACAAACTTATTAATGCAGATAAAATTTCCTTTAGTACTGTTACATTACCTGTTGCTGTTCCGTCAACATCTAATTTTCAGAGTGTTCCTGATAAATATAAGAGATTTTATTTTTTAAATCCATTAAGAAGGCTATGTCTGTTATTTCTCCTTCTAGTTTACATAAAAGTCTTTTAAAACTTCTCTTTTTTCAGTTGAATTTTTAAATGAACATCATCATTCTGATACTGATAATGGTTCTTCTGGTTCAGAGGTTTCTGTCTCAGAGGTTGATGCTGATAAATCTTTGTATTTGTTCAAGATGGAATTTATTCGTTCTTTATTTAAAGAAGTATTAATTGCATTAGAAATAGAGGATTCTGGTCCTCTTGATACTAAATCTAAACGTTTAAATAAGGTTTTTAAATCTCCTGTAGTTATTCCAGAAGTGTTTAATCTCCCTGATGCTATTTCTGAAGTAATTTCCAGGGAATGGAATAATTTGGGTAATTCTTTTACTCCTTCTAAACGTTTAAGCAATTATATCCTGTGCCATCTGACAGATTAGAGTTTTTTTGGGACAAAATCCCTAAGGTTTTGGGGCTGTCTCTACTCCTGCTAAATGTACTACTATTCCTACGGCAGATAGTACTTCATTTAAGGATCCTTTAGATAGGAAAATTGAATCCTTTCTAAGAAAAGCTTACTTATGTTCAGGTAATCTTCTTAGACCTGCTATATTTTTAGCGGATGTTGCTGCAGCTTCAACTTTTTGGTTAGAAGCTTTAGCGCAACAAGTAACAGATCATAATTTTATAGCATTATTATTATTCTATAACATGCTCATAATTTTATTGGTGATACCATCTTTTGATATCATTAGAGTTGATGTCAGGTATATGTCTCTAGCTATTTTAGCTAGAAAAGCTTTATGGATTAAACTTGGAATGCTGATATGTCTTCTAAGTCAACTTTGCTTTCCCTTTCTTTCCAGGGTAATAAATTATTATCTCAACTGTTTCTGGAAGGAAGGGAACTTTTTTACCAAAGGATAAAAAATCTAAGGTAAATTTAGGTCTAATAATCATTTTCGTTCCTTTCCTCACAACAAGGAACAAAAGCCTGATCCTTCATCCTCAGGAGCGGTATCAGTTTGGAAACTATTTCCAGTTTGGAATATATCCAAGCCTTATAAAAACCTATAGCCAGCTCCTAAGTACCCATGAAGGTGCGGCCCTTATTCCAGCTCAGCTGGTATGGGGCAGATTACGTTTTCTTCAAAGAAATTTGGATCAATTCCGTTCTCAATCTCTGGTTTCAGAACTTTGTTTCAGAAAGGTACAGAATTGGCTTCAAGTTAAGGCCTCCTGCTAAGAGATTTTTTTCTTTCCCGTGTCCCAGTTAACACAGCAAAGGCTCAGCATTTCTGAAATGTGTTTCAGATCTAGAGTTGGCTGGAGTAATTATGCCAGTTCCAGTTCTGGAACAGGGGCTGGGGTTTTATTTTATCTCTTCATTGTACCAAAGAAGGTCAATTCCTTCAGACCAGTTCCGGATCTATCAATATTGAATCGTTATGTAAGGATACCAACATTCAAGATGGTTACTGTAGGACTATCCTGCCTTTTGTTTAGCAAGGGCATTATATGTCTACAATAGATTTACAGGATGTGTATCTGCATATTCCGATTCATCCAGATCACTTTTAGTGTCTGAGATTCTCTTTTTAGACAAGCATTACCAGTTTTGTGGCTCTACCGTTTGGCCTAGCCTCAGTTCCAAGAATTTTTTTCAAAGGTTCTCGGTGCCCTTCTTTCTGTAATCAGAGAACAGGGTTTTGGTATTTCCTTATTTGGACGATATCTTGGTACTTGCTCAGTCTTCTCATTTTCGAAGAATCTCATACGAATCGACTTGTGTTGTTTCTTCAAGTTCATGGTTGGAGGATCAATTTACCAATCAGTTCATTGATTCCTCAGACAAGGGTAACCTTTTTAGGTTTCTAGATAGATTCAGTGTCTATGACTCTGTCCTTGTCAGACAAGAGAAGTTTAACATTAATATCAGCTTGTCAAAACCTTCAGTAACAATCATTCCCTTTGGTAGCCTTATGCATGGAAATTTTAGGTCTTAGGACTGCCGCATCAGATGCGATCTCCTTTGCTCGTTTTCACATGCAACCTCTTCAGCTCTGTATGCTGAACTAATGGTGCAGGGATTACTCAAAGATATCTCAATTAATATCTTTAAACCGATTATACGACACTCTCTGACATGGTGGACAGATCACCATCGTTTAGTTCAGGGGGCTTCTTTGTTCTTCCGACCTGGACTATAATCTCAACAGATGCAAGTCTTACAGGTTGGGGAGCTGTGTGGGGGTATCTGACGGCACAAGGGGTTTGGGAATCTCAGGAGGTGAGATTTCCGATCAATATTTTGGAACTCCGTGCAATTTTCAGAGCTCTTCAGTCTTGGCCTCTTCTGAAGAGAGAGTTGTTCATTTGTTTTCAGATAGACAATGTCACAACTGTGGCATACATCAATCATCAAGGAGGGACTCATAGTCCTCTGGCTATGAAAGAAGTATCTCGAATTTTGGTTTGGGCGGAATTCACCTCCTGTCTAATCTCTGCGGTTCATATCCCAGGTATGGACAATTGGAAAGCGGATTATCTCAGTCGCCAAACGTTGCACCTGGGCGAATGGTCTTCACCCAGAGGTATTTCCTCAGATTGTTCAAATGTGGGAACTCCCAGAAATAGATCTGATGGCTTCTCATCTAAACAAGAAACTTCCCTGGTATCTGTCCGGATCCCGGGATCCTCGGGCGGAGGCAGTGGATGCATTATCTCTTCCTTACAAGTGTCATCCTGCCTATATCTTTCCGCCTCTAGTTCTTCTTCCAAGGGTATTCTCCAATATTCTAAGGAATGCTCGTTTGTCCTGCTGGTAGCTCCAGCATGGCCTCACAGGTTTTGGTATGCGGATCTTGTCCGGATGGCCTCTTGCCAGCTGTGGACTCTTCAGTTAAGACCAGTCTTTCTGTCTCAAGGTTCTTTTTTCCATCAGGATCTCAAAACCTTAATTTTAAGGTATGGAGTTTGAACGCTTGATTCTTGGTCAAAGAGGTTTCTCTGACTCTGTGATTGATACTATGTGACAGGCTCGTAAATCTGTATCTAGAGTGATATATTATAGAGTCTGGAAGACTTATATTTCTTCAGGATGGTTTAGATAAAGGTTTGTCCGCAAGTTCCTTGAAAGACAAATCTCTGCTCTTTCTGTTCTTTTTCACAGAAGGATTGCTAATCTTTCTGATATTCATTGTTTTGTACAACCTTTGGTTCGTATAAAACCTGTCATTAAGTCAATTTCTCCTCCTTGGAGTTTGAATTTGGTTCTGGGGGCTCTTCAAGCTCCTCCTTTTGAACCCATGCATTCTTTGGTCGTTATATTACTTTCTTGGAAAGTTTTGTTTCTTTTGGCCATCTCTTCTGCTAGAAGAGTCTCTGAATTATCTACTCTTTTTTGTGAGTCTTCTTTTCTGATTTTGCATCAGGATAAGGCGGTGCTGCGAAATTCTTTTGAATTTTTTACCTAAGGTTGTGAATTCTAACAACATTAGTAGAGAAATTGTGGTTCCTTCATTATGTCCTAATCCTATGAATTCTAAGGAGAAATCATTGCATTCTTTGGATGCTGTTAGAGCTTTGTAATATTATGTTGAAGCTACTAAGTCTTTCCGAAAGACTTCTAGTCTATTTGTCATCTTTTCCGGTTCTAGAAAAGACCAGAAAGCTTCTGCCATTTCTTTGGCATCTTGGTTGAAATCTTTAATTCATCATGCCTATGTCGAGTCGGGTAAAACTCCGCCTCAAAGGATTACAGCTCATTCTACTAGGTCAGTTTCTACTTCCTGGGCGTTTAGGAATGAAGCTTCGGTTGATCAGATTTGCAAAGCAGCAACTTGGTCCTCTTTGCATTCTTTTACTAAATTCTACCATTTTGATGTGTTTTCTTCTTCTGAAGCAGTTTTTGGTAGAAACGTACTTCAGGCAGTGGTTTCAGTTTGAATCTTCTGCTTATGTTTTTTCATTAAAATTTTATTCTGGGTGTGGATTATTTTTGGCAGGAATTGGCTGTCTTTATTTTATCCCTCCCTCTCTAGTGACTCTTGTGTGGAAAGATCCACATCTTGGGTAATCATTATCCCATACGTCACTAGCTCATGGACTCTTGCTAATTACATGAAAGAAAACATAATTTATGTAAGAACTTACCTGATAAATTCATTTCTTTCATATTAGCAAGAGTCCATGAGGCCCGCCCTTTTTTTGTGGTGGTTTTGATTTTTTTAAAGCACAATTATTCCAATTCCTTATTTTATATGCTTTCGCACTTTTTTCTTATCACCCCACTTCTTGGCTATTCGTTAAACTGAATTGTGGGTGTGGTGAGGGGTGTATTTATAGGCATTTTAAGGTTTGGGAAACTTTGCCCCTCCTGGTAGGAATGTATATCCCATACATCACTAGCTCATGGACTCTTGCTAATATGAAATAAATGAATTTATCAGGTAAGTTCTTACATAAATTATGTTTTTGTTTTTTATACCACTATTTCCAGCAATAATATCTTTAACACCAATGTTGTATTTAATTAAAATGCACTCACATGCCACCTATAAATAACTCTTTACACATAAAAATTCTATATGTCTTCTAAAAAACTAAAAATGATGAAATAGACACACTAATATATATATATAAAAAAATAGTAAAAATATAGTAATTGCTCCCTATATAAGGCTGCATATCAGTATCAGTAAACATCTTGATAAAGGTAGCTGTGACTACTGAAACGCGTAGGATTGGTTTTTACTGAATGTACCTAACTTTATATGCTTGTAACCAGCACGTTTATCCCCAAATTTTGAAATATCTTTTTTTGGGCATATGAATAATTCCTGTGTTACTTGGCCTGTTCTCTTTGTATTTGTAACACCTTGCAGGTACATTGTTTGTGTTATACTTTGTAGATACAAACTAGATGTATAATTCCTGCTCAAAGTGTTATATTTTCACCACTGCCTACCTGGATTAGGTCCTATGATAATCAAGCATTCTGGATTAAAGATATTCTAGGAAGAGAGTACCATTGATTCTCATAAAGAATCAGCTTTTAAACTTCTTGAGGTTTAAAGCTAAAATCGAGGATTCACTCTGTCTCCGTTATAGGAGCCATTAAATTGGACGAAAAACCAACAGTGCATTGGGCCGGAAGGTCTTACGTCACCACCTTATCGGAGCTCCAAGCGGACTGCCAATACACGTTTGTATAACAGAGAACTGTGAATTACATATTGCCCCTTAAGCTGTGCACAGCCGAAGATTCTATCTACCAACTGGTGTAAGAACATTAGTAATCAACGCCAAAACAAACTAATAAGTTCCTATAATCTGAGCGATACATTTGTGCATTTTTATAAAAAGCGATATTATGTTACAATACTGCTATTTCAACACTTTGTAATAATTTTGATACACTAATATTGCTATTTGCAATTTAGACAAATACAGAGGTGTGTACAAGATTACTTGTAGATATTCCCTACAGATGCCGGCATCTATTATTTTTAATGTGCTAGATTAGCATTTTCTAGTATTTTAATAAATTTGTTACATTTGTTTAAAAAATGTTATTGTCACATTATTCAAGTTTTTTGTCACACTCATCTAGTATCAATATAGTTATACAAACTAATAGGAATATCAAATTATTCACTTAAATAACACAAAATATATACTTATTATTCAATATTTTTTAGTTTTTATTTTATTATTTTTTATATATTTTTTATATTAACACATGATCATCATAGCACTTATACATCAATCAAATAATCACACTGTTGACACATTTTTATATAAAGATATATTTCTTGTATGGTAAGCTCCGTTCCATTGGAGCGCTTCTGTTCCACACTCCTCTCTGTACACTGGTCCTGCCGTTAGGCCTGTCTCTTCTTGGGTGTTAACCTACGGGTTGCCTTGTATTTTATTTTCATCCGATAGGATGTCCTTTTATTTTTTGTTTATCTCTTTTCTTCAGGAATCTTCTGGGATTGATACTTTCTGTTACTTCTGTGGAAGTTTTTTTGAGGACATGTTAGTGCTATGTTTGTCTGTTTTTCCTACTTCCCCTCTGAGGGAGGATTTATGCGGCTTGATGGTTAGGACCCAGATTGCAGGCTGGTCCTGTTTGGGTTCAGTTCTGTCTGGCAGCTGTTCAGATATGTGCAACCGTTCTGCTTGGCTGGTCCGGTAGAGGCGCTGAGTGCTCATGTTATCATCTGTGTTCAACTAAGCATTCTAGAGGACCGGTGGGTCCGTGAGGGAGGAAGGAATGTCTCAGTCCTTATAGCCTTCAATATGGATGACTGGGTCAGTGGAGTTCTGCTGTATTACTTTCCCATGTGTCTGGGGTTGTCAGACCCTAGAGTTTCCTTCCCCATGTAGTATAGGGTTGAAGGGCTTAGCGCCCTCTTGCAACCAAGTTGGGCGGTTTGGCCCTTTTTCTTTTGAGGCCCTGGGAATTGTCCTTTCTTGACTTGGTTCTCAGCAATTAGTAGTTAATGGGTAGTTCAGCTACCTTGCAGCGGATGGTTTGCAGAATGGGAGCAGTTGCAGCGATTGCACATTGACTGTGTAATGTCTAGCTGTTTTTATGAGACATGTTGGTCTTCCTCCGTTGTCTCCATGTGGGTTAGGTCTCCTTTTAGGGATTTGGGTTCCCCTCCAGGAGATGGTCATTCCCTGTTAGGGACACTTAGCATGGTCTCTTTGGGCTCTGCTTGGGGTTCTTCCCAGAGCTGGGGATGCTGTGCGTCCTTTTCTCTCTGTGATCCTCTGATTGTATGGAGGTGATGCAGAGACCAGCCTTTGCTCGAGTGATTTTGGCCTCAAGGTATCCCCTTGCTTGTTGTCCTGTGGCTGTTTGAGAGTCTCTGGGCTCTGGGACGGGACATGCACGTTATCTCGTTATCCGGGTTGATCTGGATATTGCAGTGATATCTCCCTGTGGTCTGGTTTTTTATATCAGATGGGGTGTTAAGTTCTCGGATATTGTTTGTTTAAACAATTGGGGGCTCTGACCTGTTTACTCCCTGTTTCTTCCAGTTGCTGAGGCTTCACTCAGTGTTTTCCCTTGTGGAGTTGTTGCCGGATTTTTTTGGCTCTAGGGCTGGTTCGGGGTTCCCCAGTTCCTGGGAACTTGGGCTATGTCCTTTTACTCGGACTAATTGACCTGGTCATAGTTAGCCAGGTTTTCTGATTGCCGATGCTCATTTGGCTTGACTTACGCCTGTATGATTGGTTTCCCTTGGTCAGCATGCTTTAGTAACCTTATGGATTCACTGCTCTGCAGGTGAATGTGTTTGCAGTGTCACTGCTGCAGCTATTGCACATTGGATGTGTGTTAGCAAGCTAATTCTTTAGGGGGATTCCTTCCAAGTTCATCTGCGTTGGAGTTTGAGCTCTCCTTTTAGCCTGTGGCTTCGTGCCTTGTGGGCAGGTGCTCTACCTTTTTGGCCCCATACCCTTTCTTAGGGTGGGGGCTTACTCTCCTTCTTATGGAGGTGTGGTCCATTTTCTTAGGGATTCTCCTGGATTCCTGGATTCAGGAGGTTGGAACTGAGAGTTAACCTTTTGGAGAGGGGTGTTTCTCTCTGGGTTGTTAACGTTCCATCTGGAGCTGTATATATAGCTCCTCCCTTCCCTCCACCCCCAGTCATTCTTTTTGCCTGTGTTAGTACTAGGAGGAGGTAAAGTGAGGTGTTAGTTTAGATTCTTCAATCAAGAAGCTTTTATTTTAAAATGGTGCCAGTGAGTACTATTTTTCTCAGGGGGAAATCGTCAGTCTATTGCTTCCCAAAAGGAGTGGAGACAGCTTATTTTCTGCCCTGATGTTGATGATCTTAGCAAACCTTACCTAAGATCCATGATGGTTCCCACAGCTCAGCTGAAGGTAGTGTGAGAAAATCTTCAGTGTGGAGAACGGTGCCTTGCTACAAGCAACATTGAGGTATGTTCAGTCTTTTGTTTCTGGGGAGACTTGATGCATCAGAACAGGATGACATTTTTCCCTATATGGGGAAGGGTAAGCAGTATACACTATATGAAAGGAAATGGTGTACCTGAAATCCCTTTATATTATTTGCCAAAGTATGTAAATATTTCTTTGAGGCTTATTTAGGGCTGGACGCTGGGAGTTGCGGTTTGCTTAAGGGCTGTTAACGTTGTCACTGGTTTGAGGGAGTGCAGTGTTACGATGTTTGCTGTGTATACAAGAGGGCACATGGCTTTATTTTTTGTCTTACAAGTTGACATGTTGTTTTTACTTGCGACCCATGCTGGTCTTAGTCAGATTTAGAGTAACGCCCACGGTGGGTGGGGCCTATTTTCCCGCGCAGTAGTATCCGGATCGCATAGCAAACAGAGACTGGGGCTCTGGTGGGGCCTAAGTTGTCTCGACCTATGGAAGGGTTTTTCAAACTTCAGGCTACAGCAAGTGCATTCCAGGGGCAGGTAGGCGCCACAGCGGAGCTGTGACGTGGTGCAGGGGCCAAATTAAGATATTAAATAGTTTTCTGTTATAAATTGTTTTCTTACATATCTATGCAAGTGGATACAATACTTATAAAGTATTTTGGGCACTCTAAAATAATATTTTCTGTTCCAAACAAGTTTTGCACGCAGTAGGACAGAGGTCCATGAGAATGCTGCAACCTCTGATGCTTTGGTAGCTTTTTCCGATGTACCCTCACAGGGATCTGATTTGGGGGTCGGGAACTTCTATGTCCTTTAGATTTAAGCTTGAACACCTCCGCCTATTACTTTGGGAGGTTTTAGCGACTGTGGATGGCTGTGAACCCATCGCGCTTCCACCAAAGAAATTGTGTAAGATAGACAAATACTTAGAGGTTCCTACTTACTCTGATGTTTTTCCGGTTCCTAAAAGAATTTTGGAAATTATTACATAGGAGTGGGAAAGACCGGGTATTCCGTTCTCACCTTCCCCTAATTTTAAGAAGATGTATCCTATGTCTGACACCGTTCGGGACTCTAGGCAAACAGTCCCTAAGGTGGAGGGAGCTATATCTACCTTAGCTAAGCGTACAACTATTCCCATTGAAGACAGTTGTGCTTTCAAAGACCCTATGGATAAGAAATTGGAGGGTCTTCTAAAGAAACTGTTTGTTCAACAGGGCTTCCTTTTACAACCAATGGCCTGCATTGTACTACTGCGACGGCCTTCTGGTTTGATGCATTAGAAGAGTCTCTTAAGACTGAGACTCCTTTAGAGGATATCTTAGATAGAATTAAAGCTCTTAAGATGGCTAATTCTTTTATTACAGATACCGCCTTTCAGATTGCCAAATTGGCGGCTAAGAATGCTGGATTTGCCATTTTAGCGCGTAGAGCGTTATGGTTAAAATCTTGGTCTGCTGATGAGTCATCTAAGTCAAAGCTTTTGGCTATTCCTTTCAAGGGTAAGACCCTATTCAGGCCTGACTTGAAAGAAATTATTTCTGACATTAAGGGAGGTAAGGGTCATCTCCTACCTCAGGATAGATCTTCTAAACTGAGGGGTAAACAGAATAATTTTCGTTCCTTTCGGAATTTTAAAGGAGTCCCCTCTTCTTCCTCTTCTTCCGCCAAGCAAGAAGGGAATTTTGTTCAGACCAAGTCAGTCTGGAGACCCAACCAGGCTTGGAACAAGGGTAAACAACTCAAGAAGCCTGCTGTTGCTACCAAGACAGCATGAAGGGGCGGCCCCCAATCCGGGACCGGATCTAGTGGGGGTCAGACTTTCCTTCTTTGCCCAGGCTTGGGTAAGAGATGTGCAGGACCCTTGGACACTGGAAATCGTATCCCAAGGGTATCAGCTGGAATTCAAGAATTCTATCCCAAAGGGGAGGTTTCTTCTTTCACGATTGTCTGTAGACCAGATAAAGATAGAGCCATTCATACGTTGTGTAAAAGACCTTGCTACTATGGGAGTAATTTGTCCCGTTCCAAGACTGGAACAGGGGTTTTACTCAAATCTTTTCATGGTCCCCAAAAAGGAGGGAATGTTTCGACCCATTTTAGATATTCGAACAATTCTGCCTTTGATCCAGGAAGGTCAATATTTGACTACCGTGGACTTGAAGGATGCATATCTTCATATTCCTATCCATAAGGATCATCATCAGTTCCTTAGGTTTGCCTTTCTAGGTAAACATTTTCAGTTCGTGGCTCTTCCCTTCGAGTTGGCCACAGCACCCAGGATCTTCACGAAGGTTCTAGGGTCCCATCTGGCGGTTCTCAGGCCACGGGGGATTGCAGTGGCACCGTATCTGGACGATATTCTGATTCAGGCATTTCCATCTGACAAAGTCTCACACAGACATGGTTCTGTCCTTTCTGAGGACTCACGGGTGGAAGGTGAATCTAGAAAAGAGTTCACTAATCCCACCGACAAGGGTTCCCTTCTTGGGAACACTGATAGATTCCATATCCATGAAAATTTTCTTGACAGAGGTCAGAAAGTTAAAGATTCTGAATACATGCCGAATCCTTCAGTCCAATCCTCGGCCATCAGTGGCTCAGTGCATGGAGGCAATAGGATTGATGGTGGCGGCAATGGACATCATTCCGTTTGCTCGTTTTCATCTCAGACCACTACAATTGAGCATGCTCAGGCAGTGGAATGGAGATTATGCAAATTTGTCTCCTCAGATAGACCTGGATCAGGAGACAAGAGACACTCTTCTTGGTGGTTGTCGTCGGATCATCTGTCCTAGGGGACGTGCTTCTGCAGACCTTCATGGGTGATAGTGACAACGAACGTCAGCCTACTAGGTTGGGGTGCAGTCTGGAATTCCCAGAAGGCTCAGGATGTGTGGACTCAGTCGAGAGTCTCTACTTCCAATCAATATTCTGGAGTTGAGAGCAATATTCAATGCACTTCAGGCGTGGCCTCAGTTGGCTTTGGCCAAATTAATCCGCTTTCAGTCGGACAACATCACGACTGTGGCTTACATCAATCATCAAGTGGGAACAAGGAGTCCCTTAGTGATAACAGAAGTATCGAGGATAATTCAATGGGCGGATGCCCACTCTTGTTATCTGTCAGCAATCTACATCCCAGGAGTGGACAACTGGGAAGCGGACTTTTTAAGCAGACAGATGTTTCATCCGGGGGAGTGGGAACTCCATCCGGAGGTCTTTGCTACTCTGACTCTCAGATGGGGCATACCAGAATTGGATCTGATGGCGTCTCGTCAGAATGCCAAGCTTCTGAGATACGGATCCAGGTCAAATAATCCTCAGGCCAAACTGATAGACGCCTTGGCTGTGCCTTGGTCATTCAACCTAGCTTCTGTGTTTCCACCGTTTTGCTCTCCTTCCCCGGGTGATTGCTCGGATCAAACAGGAGAAGGCTTCAGTAATTCTAATCGCGCCTGTGTGGCCTCGCAGGACTTGGTATGCCGATCTAGTGGACATGTCCTCTCTGCCGCCGTGGAGGCTTCCATTGAGGCAGGACCTTCTCATTCAGGGACCTTTTCAACACCCAAATCTAGTTTCTCTGCAACTGACTGCTTGGAGATTGAACGCTTGATTTTATCTAAGCGGGGGTTCTCTGATTCGGTCATTGATACTTTGAATCAGGCATGTAAGCCTGTTACTAGGAAGATCTACCATAAGATATGGCATAAATATCTATATTGGTGTGATTCCAAGGGCTACTCATGGAGTAGAATTAGGGTTCCCAGAATTCTGTCTTTTCTCCAAGAAGGATTGGAGAAAGGGTTATCAGCAAGTTCCTTAAAGAGACAAATCTCTGTTTTGTCGATTTTACTACACAAACGCTTGGCAGATGTTCCAGACGTTCAGTCTTTTTGCCAGGCTCTGACCAGAATCAAGCCTGTGTTTAGACCAATTGCTCCACCCTGGAGTTTGAATTTAGTTCTTAATGTTCTTCAAAAAGTTCCGTTTGAACCCATGCATTCCATAGATATTGTTATTATCTTGGGAAGTTTTATTTTTGGTTGCCATTTCTTCTGCTCGCAGAGTTTCTGAGCTTTCAGCTTTACAATGTGATTCTCCTTATCTTATTTTCCATTCTGATAAGGTGGTCTTACGTACCAAACCTGGTTTTCTTCCTAAGGTTGTTTCTAATAAGAATATTAATCAGGAAATTGTGGTTCCTTCTTTATGCACTAATGCTTTTAAGAAGGAGCGTCTGTTGCATAATTTGGATGTGGTCCGTGCCCTAAAGTTTTACTGGCAGGCGACTAAATATTTTCGTCAATCTTTCATTATTTATTGTTTTTTCTGGAAAACGTAGGGGCCAGAAAGCTATGGCTACCTCTCTTTCCTTTTGGCTGAAGAGTATCATCCGTCTGCCATATGAGACTGCTTGACAGCAGCCTCCTAAAATAATTACGGGTCATTCTACTAGGGCTGTGGCTTCCTCATGGGCATTTAAAAACTATGCTTCTGTTGAACAGATTTGCAAGGCTGCAACTTGGTCGTCTCTTCACACTTTTTTCCAAATTTTGATACTTTTGCTTCTTCTGAAGCTGTTTTTGGGAGAAAGGTTCTTGAAGCAGTGGTGCCTTCCATTTAGGTTCCTGTTTTGTCCCTCCCTTTCATCCATGTCCTGTAGCTTTGGTATTGTATCCCACAAGTAAGGATGAAATCTGTGGACTCATCATATCTTGTAAAAGAAAAGCAAATTTATGCTTACCTGATAAATTTATTTCTTTTATGATATGACAAGTCCACGGCCCACCCTGTCATTTCTAAGACAGGTATATATTTATTTTTTCGTAAACTTCAGTCACCTCTGCACCTTTGGCTTTTCCTTTCTCTTCCTAACTTCAGTCGAATGACTGGAGGTGGAGGGAAGGGAGGAGCTATATATACAGCTCTGCTGTGGTGCTCTTTGCCACTTCCTGTTAGCAGGAGAATAAATCCCACAAGTAAGGATGAAATCCGTGGACTCGTCATATCATAAAATAAATACATTTTTCAGGTAAGCATAAATTTCCTTATTTACCATTCCCCAATTTTGCATAATCAGCACTATTATAGAATTATAATTTTATCCTCTGTAATTACCTTGTATCTACGCTTATGCAGACTACCTCCTTATCTCAGTTCTTTTGACAGATCCACGTGCATGAGCACAATGTTATTTATATGAAACACATGAACTGACACCCTCTAGCCATGAAAAAATGTCAAATGCATTTAAATAAGAGGCAGCCTTCAAGGGCTTAGAAATTAGCATAGGAGCCTCCTAGGATTAGCTTTCAACTAAGAATACAAAGATACCAAAGCAAATTTGGTGATAAAAGTAAATTAGCAAGTTGCTTAAAATGACATGCCCTATCTGAATCATGAAAGATTAATTTGGACTTTAATATCCCTATAAGGGGCAATTAGAACACACACAGTGTTAACTGTACTAAATGCTTGTGGTGAATCGATTGCACATATGTAATAACCTAAACAGCTGATCTGTATCACATGAATTGTTATGTGTGCCTTTAATTATACCATACGTACAGTTAATCAGAACCATTATTTATTATTATCTGTCTAAACCATTTAATATACTTTTTACAGACACGGCCAGAGCACTGAGAGATATCAGGTATTGATGTAACTGGAGTGAATAAGGGAACCTTCTTCCTGAGCACAGACATTGGAGCCTGTTATCAGCATGAACTCATATGTGTTAGGTGAGTAAAATAGATATTATGCTGACTTTAATTACTGGGAAAATAGAATAGACCACTTATTAAACAAATATAAACTATTATATTTATATCTGCATCTTTTAAGAACATTTGTGTCAGTGACCATTATAAAGAAGGAGCAACTCCTGTTGGACTGAGGAGTAGGGTAAAAAATACAACTCCCCCTCTGTGTCCTTTTAGACAGATCATGTCTAACTGCCTAACCTCACCCCCTGACCTGGTTCAGTACTCAGAACACCTGCAACTCCACCTTCCCCTGCCCTGACCTCGCTTATGGAACACCCATAACTAAACTTAAATGACTACCTTGTTCCCAGTGAGTGTTCCCCACCCCAGAACCGCCCCTGATTTGTGTGCTTAATATTTCAGTAAATATTATTAAACTAATAATGTTTCTTTCATGCAATTGCCAAGAGTCCATGAGCTAGTGACGTATGGGATATACAATCCTACCAGGAGGGGCAAAGTTTCCCAAACCTCAAAATGCCTATAAATACACCCCTCACCACACCCACAATTCAGTTTTTACAAACTTTGCCTCCTATGGAGGTGGTGAAGTAAGTTTGTGCTAAGATTTCTACGTTGATATGCGCTTCTCAGCATTTTGAAGCCTGATTCCTCTCAGAGTAAAATGAATGTCAGAGGGATGTGAAGGCAGTATCACCTATTGAATGCAATGGTTTTCCTCACGGGGATCTATTTCATAGGTTCTCTGTTATCGGTCGTAGAGATTAATCTCCTACCTCCCTTTTCAGATCAACGATATACTCTCATATTCCATTACCTCTACTGATAACCGTTTCAGTACTGGTTTAGCTATCTGCTATATGTGGATGGGTGTCTTTGGTAAGAATGTTTTCATTACTTAAGACACTCTCAGCTATGGTTTGGCACTTTATGTATTTTATAAAGTTCTAAATATATGTATTGTACTTATATTTGCCATGATTCAGGTTTTCAGTATATTTCCTTTTGCAGACTGTCAGTTTCATATCTGGGAAATGTTTTTTTTAGGAAAAATGTATTTCTTACCTGGGTTGTAGTCTTTTTCAATTTGACTATCTTTTAATTTTGCGGCCAGAATTAGGCTTGCGAGGGTGCAAAATGCTAAACTTTGTGTCATTTTTGGCACATGTTCCTTGTTCAGAGGAGAATTGCCTGGTATTTCGGGGCTGGACTGACCTTACTTGGCGGGATCAGACTGATATACTTCAGGAAAGTTTTCTTCTGTGAAAAGCACACTGGTCTAAAAGAGGCTGCTTCCGGGTGGTAAATCGCCATAGAACAAGCCACTGAGCTGTTGTTCGTTCCTGGTAGAGCGCTTCTCTCTTCGTATGCAAATTATTATGACCCTGGGGAAGTCTCCCTATGGGTGATGGGGGAAACCAGGCGTGGACTCCTTGCCCAGTGTGCTTAGAGGAATGTGGCTGCACCTCACTGACGAGGCCCATAGGAGGACGAAACGATCGTCTGGGGTTGTCATGTTCCTTGTTCAGAGGAGAATTGCCTGGTATTTCGGGGCTGGACTGACCTTACTTGGCGGGATCAGACTGATATACTTCAGGAAAGTTTTCTTCTGTGAAAAGCACACTGGTCTAAAAGAGGCTGCTTCCAGGTGGTAAATCGCCATAGAACAAGCCACTGAGCTGTTGTTCGTTCCTGGTAGAGCGCTTCTCTCTTCGTATGCAAATTATTATGTGTCAGGAACCAAGCCTCCAGATTAAAAAGAAAAAGAAAAGGTCTGGGAGGCATTCTGCTAAGAAGGGTTGTGTGGGGATTTGAACCTGTGGCTCTGTGGTTACTATTCCTGTGTGCTTGCAAGTCGGTTTGCTTGTGTGTTGAGCCACAGCCAGTTCTAGGAATAGCAAGGAACTTAAAAGATCTGATAAATAACTATTTGCCTTACTTGTTATTACACCTGTGCAACACACAGGTGTTCTCAATTCTGGAATTAATCAGAACCAACCCTGTGCAAAACCTCCCTATTTAAGGATGGCTTTTAGTCTGCATTGGTCTTCACATTGGATCTGTTTTGTCAAGTCAGAACCTGTTTCCTGTATTTCTTTGGAGAAAGATTTCCTTTGCACCTGTTTACAAGGTATTACCAGGAGAAAGCCTTTACCTTTAAACCTGTTACCAATCTTCAAGTTTGTTTCCTGCCTTGTGCATTTCCTGCACTCAGCAATTACAAGGAGAGAGACTTTACCTTTAAACCTGTTACCAGTTTGCAAGTTGTTTCCTGCATTGTGCAATTCCTGCACTCAGCAATTACAAGGAGAGAGACTTTACCTTTAAACCTGTTACCAGTTTGCAAGTTGTTTCCTGCATTGTGCAATTCCTGCACTCAGCAATTACAAGGAGAGAGACTTTACCTTTAAACCTGTTACCAGTTTGCAAGTTGTTTCCTGCATTGTGCAATTCCCGCACTCAGCAATTACAAAGAGAGAGACTTTACCTTTAAACCTGTTACCAGTTTGCAAGTTGTTTCCTGCATTGTGCAATTCCTGCACTCAGCAATTACAAGGAGAGAGACTTTACCTTTAAACCTGTTACCAGTTTGCAAGTTGTTTCCTGCATTGTGCAATTCCCGCACTCAGCAATTACAAGGAGAGAGACTTTACCTTTAAACCTGTTACCAGTTTGCAAGTTGTTTCCTGCATTGTGCAATTCCTGCACTCACAATTACAAGGAGAAAGACTTTACCTTTAAACCTGCTACCTGTTTACAAGTTGTTTTCTGCCTTGTGCAAATCTTACATTTCAGTTATTACCAAGAGAAAGACTTTCCTTTTTGAATCTGCATCTCTGCTTACTAGTTTTCTTTATTTTCACTCCTGCTGTATGTGGTCTTAACATACCTGAGTAGCATATTTAAATATTCTGCAAGTATTTGCTTAAACAAAGTATTTTGTTGTTTAAATAAATTTGTTTTCATTTTCAATCAGTATGGCTTCTACTAATCTTCCTTTAAAGCAACTGTTCCAGACAATGAGGCTCTCACATGATATCCTGAGACAGAACATGACATTATGACCCTGGGGAAGTCTCCCTATGGGTGATGGGGGAAACCAGACGTGGACTCCTTGCCCAGTGTGCTTAGAGGAATGTGGCTGCACCTCACTGACGAGGCCCATAGGAGGCCGAAACGATCGTCTGGGGTTGTCATGTTCCTTGTTCAGAGGAGAATTGCCTGGTATTTCGGGGCTGGACTGACCTTACTTGGCGGGATCAGACTGATATACTTCAGGAAAGTTTTCTTCTGTGAAAAGCACACTGGTCTAAAAGAGGCTGCTTCCGGGTGGTAAATCGCCATAGAACAAGCCACTGAGCTGTTGTTCGTTCCTGGTAGAGCACTTCTCTCTTCGTATGCAAATTATTATGACCCTGGGGAAGTCTCCCTATGGGTGATGGGGGAAACCAGACGTGGACTCCTTGCCCAGTGTGCTTAGAGGAATGTGGCTGCACCTCACTGACGAGGCCCATAGGAGGCCGAAACGATTGTCTGGGGTTGTCATGTTCCTTGTTCAGAGGAGAATTGCCTGGTATTTCGGGGCTGGACTGACCTTACTTGGCGGGATCAGACTGATATACTTCAGGAAAGTTTTCTTCTGTGAAAAGCACACTGGTCTAAAAGAGGCTGCTTCCGGGTGGTAAATCGCCATAGAACAAGCCACTGAGCTGTTGTTCGTTCCTGGTAGAGCGCTTCTCTCTTCGTATGCAGATCATGTCTAACTGCCTAACCTCACCCCCTGACCTGGTTCATTACTCAGAACACCTGCAACTCCACCTTCCCCTGCCCTGACCTCGCTTATGGAACACCCATAACTAAACTTAAATGACTACCTTGTTCCCAGTGAGTGTTCCCCACCCCAGAACCGCCCCTGATTTGTGTGCTTAATTTTTCGGTAAATATTATTAAACTAATAATGTTTCTTTCATGCAATTGGCAAGAGTCCATGAGCTAGTGACATATGGGATATACAATCCTACCAGGAGGGGCAAAGTTTCCCAAACCTCAAAATGCCTATAAATACACCCCTCACCACACCCACAATTCAGTTTTTACAAACTTTGCCTCCTATGGAGGTGGTGAAGTAAGTTTGTGCTAAGATTTCTACGTTGATATGCGCTTCTCAGCATTTTGAAGCCTGTTTCCTCTCAGAGTAAAATGAATGTCAGAGGGATGTGAAGGCAGTATCACCTATTGAATGCAATGGTTTTCCTCACGGGATCTATTTCATAGGTTCTCTGTTATCGGTCGTAGAGATTAATCTCCTACCTCCCTTTTCAGATCGACGATATACTCTCATATTCCATTACCTCTACTGATAACCGTTTCAGTACTGGTTTAGCTATCTGCTATATGTGGATGGGTGTCTTTGGTAAGAATGTTTTCATTACTTAAGACACTCTCAGCTATGGTTTGGCACTTTATGTATTTTATAAAGTTCTAAATATATGTATTGTACTTATATTTGCCATGATTCAGGTTTTCAGTATATTTCCTTTTGCAGACTGTCAGTTTCATATCTGGGAAATGTTTTTTTTAGGAAAAACTGTATTTCTTACCTGGGTTGTAGTCTTTTTCAATTTGACTATCTTTTAATTTTGCGGCCAGAATTAGGCTCGCGAGGGTGCAAAATGCTAAACTTTGTGTCATTTTTGGCACGAGATTTCTTTGGCGCGAAGGTGCGTTCGTTGATGCAATTTCTTCATTTCTGGCGTCTTAGTTGACGCTGAGTCCTTCACAAGGTTGTGTCTTCTGTGACACGAGTGTGTCATTTCCGGACATTTTTGGCGCCAAAAAATATCTTTCTGTGTGTGCCGTGCGTCATACTTGGCGCCAAATATTTTCACTATCAGTTCCTGAGATTCTCTTTTCTAGACAAGCATTACCAATTTGTTGCTCTTCCTTTTTTTCTAGCGACGGCTCCAAGAATCTTTTCAAAGGTTCTCGGTGCCCTACTCTCTGTAATCAGAGAGCAGGGTATTGCAGTGTTTCCTTATTTGGACGATATCTTGCTACTTGCTCAGTCTTTACGTTCCTGCAGCATCGGATGCGATCCCCTTTGCTCCTTTTCATATGAGACCTCTCCAGCTTTGTACGCTGAACATTTGGTGCAGGGATTATACAAAGATATCACAATTAATATCCTTAAATCCCAATGTTCGACTCTCTCTGACTTGGTGGTTAGATCACCATCGTATGATTCTAGGGGCCTCTTTTGTTCATCCAACCTGGACTGTGATCACAACAGATGCAAGTCTTTCAGGTTGGGGGGCTGTTTGGGGATCTCTGACAGCACAAGGGGTCTGGATATCTCAAGAGGCGAGATTACCAAAAAATATTTTAGAACTCCGTGCAATTCTCAGGGCTCTTCAATTTTGGCCTCTGTTGAAGAGAGAAACATTCATTTGTTTTCAGACAGACAATATCACAACTGTGGCATATGTCAATCATGAGGCTGGGACTCACAGTCCTCAAGCTATAAAAGAAGTATCCCGGATACTTGTTTGGGCAGAATCCAGCTCCTGTCTAATTTCTGCGGTTCATATCCCAGGTATAGACATTGGGAAGCGGATTATCTCAGTCGTCAGACTTTACATCCAGGAGAATGGTCTCTCCACCCAGATGTGTTTTCTCAAATTGTTCAGATGTGTGGACTTCCAGAAATAGATCTGATGGCATCTCATCTAAACAAGAAACTTCCCAGGTACTTGTCCAGATCCAGGGATCCTCATGCGGAAGCAGTGGATGTGTTGACACTTCCTTGGTGTTATCAACCTGCTTTTCCCGCCTCTAGTTCTTCTTCCAAGAGTGATCTCCAAAATCATCATGGAGCAATCATTTGTGCTGCTGGTGGCTCCAGCATGGCCTCACAGGTTTTGGTATGTGGATCTTGTTCGGATGTCCAGTTGCCAACCTTGGCCACTTCCATTAAGGCCAGACCTTCTATCGCAAGGTCCGTTTTTCCATCAGGATCTCAAATCATTACATTTGAAGGTATGGAAATTGAACGCTTAATGCTTAGTCATAGAGGTTTCTCTGACTCAGTGATTAATACTATATTACAGGCTCATAAATCTGTTTTTAGAAAGATTTATTATCGCGTTTGGAAGACTTACATTTCATGGTGTTCTTTTAGAATTCCTACAATTTTACAGTTTCTTCAGGATGGTTTAGATAAAGGTTTGTCTGCAAGTTAATTGAAAGGACAAATCTCTGCTCTTTCTGTTTTATTCCACAGAAAAATTGCTAAACTTCCTGATATTCACTGTTTTGTACAGCTTTGGTTCGTATCAAGCCTGTCATTAAATCAATCTCTCCTCCTTGGAGTCTTTGGTTTTAAAGGCTTTACAGGCTCCTCCATTTGAGCCTATGAATTCTTTGGACATTAAACTACTTTCTTGGAAAGTGTTGTTCCTTTTGGCCATCTCTTCTGCTAGAAGAGTTTCTGAATTATCTGTTCTCTCTTGTGAATCTCCTTTTCTGAATATTTTCATCAGGATAAGGCAGTTTTGCGGACTTCATTTAAATTCTTACCTAAGGTTGTGAATTCTAACATCAATAGAGAAATTGTTGTCCCTTCTTTGTGTCCTAATCCTAAGAATTCATTGGAGAGATCTTTACATTCTTTGGATGTGGTAAGAGCTCTGAAATATTATGTTGAAGCTACTAAAGTCTTCAGAAAGACTTCCAGTCTATATGTTATCTTTTCTGGTTCCAGGAAAGTTCAGAAGACTTCTGTCGTTTCTTTGGCATCATGGTTAAAGCTTTTGATTCATAAAGTTATTTGGAGTCGGATAAATCCCCGCCTCAGAGAATTACAGCTCATTCTACTAGATCAGTTTCCACTTTTTGGGCTTTTAAGAATGAAGCTTCAGTTGATCAGATTTGCAAAGCAGCAACTTGGTCTTCTTTGCATACATTTACTAAATTCTATCATTTTGATGTATTTGCTTCTTCTGAAGCAGTTGAAAAGTTCTTCAGGCAGCTGTTTCAGTTTGATTCTTCTGATTTAAGTTTTTTCTTTTCAATTATGAGACTAAACTTATGTTTTGGGTTGTGGATTAATCTTTTTTAGCGGAAAATGGCTGTTTTTATTTTTGTCCCTCCCTCTCTAGTGACTCTTGCGTGGAGTTCCACTTCTTGGGTATTGCTATCCCATATGTCACTAGCTCATGGACTCTTGCCAATTACATGAAAGAAAACATAATTTATGTAAGAACTTACCTGATAAATTCATTTTCTCCTGTTAAGTGTGGTCAGTCCACGGGTCATCATTACTTGTGGGATATTTGCTCCTCCCCAACAGGAAGTGCAAGAGGATCACCCAAGCAGAGCTGCTATATAGCTCCTCCCCTCTACGTCACACCCAGTCATTCTCTTGCACCCAACTAATAGATAGGATGTGTGAGAGGACTGTTGTGATTATACTTAGTTTTTATAACTTCAATCAAAAGTTTGTTATTTTAAAACAGCACCGGAGTGTGTTGTTCCTTCTCAGGGAGAATTTGAAGAAGAATCTACCTGAGTTTCTGTATGATTTTAACCGGAGTAGTTAAGATCATGTTGCTGTTCTCGGCCATCTGAGGAGTGAGGTAAACTTCAGATCAGGGGACAGCGGGCAGGTTCACCTGCAAAGAGGTATGTAGCAGCATATTATTTTCTGAGGAATGGAATTGACTAGAAAATACTGCCAATACCTATATAATGTAAGTTCAGCCTTAAATGCAGTAGTAGCAACTGGTATCAGGCTGTCATGTATGTATATTTTCACTTCAGTATTCTGGGGAATGGCACTTCACTGGAATAATACTGTATGCATAAAACTTTAGCCTATTTTGCAGTGAAAACGGCTAGCAGCAGGCTTTCTATGACAATTCATTTATTTGATGTTAAACGTTTTGCTGGCATGTTAAATCGTTTAATTTTCTGAGGTACTGGGTGAAAAATTGTTTGGGCACTATTTTTATCCACTTGGCGGGCATTTTATTTAATTTAAGACAGTTTACTGATCTCCCTCACGGTTGTGTGTGAGGGGGAGGGGCTTAATTTGGCGCTTTTACTACGCATCAAAAATTCAGTCACAAGTCTGTTTTTCTTCCCTGCATGATCCGGTTCGTCTCTACAGAGCTCAAGGGTCTTCAAAAGTTATTTTGAGGGAGGTAATCACTCACAGCAGACCTGTGAGATTGTGCTTTGACTGTGATAAAAAACGTTATATTCTGTACATTTTTTCTGCTATTAAAGGGTTAGTTATCCATTGCTAATGGGGGCAATCCTTTGCTAAAATTGTATTTTTACCGGAAAGAATTTGATTTTATAGTTTATCCGTTTTATTGTACTCAACTGTCATAATTTTCTGTGCTTCTTAAAGGCACAGTACGTTTTTTTCATACTATTTGTAAAGTGAATTGAAAAGTATTTCCAAGTTTGCTGGTTTAATTGCTAGTGTGTTAAACATGTCTGACTCAGAGGAATATCTCTGTGCTATATGTGCTAAAGCCAAAGTGGAGCCCAATAGAAATTTATGTACTAATTGCATTGATGCTACTTTAAATAAAAGTCAATCTGTACAAATTGAACATCATTCACCAGACAACGAGAGGAAAGTTATGCCGACTAACTCCCCTCACGTGTCAGTACCTGCATCTCCCGCTCGGGAGGTGCGTGATATTGTAACGCCGGGTACTTCAGGGCGGCCATTACAAATTACATTGCAGGACATGGCTAATGTTATGACTGAAGTTTTGTCTAAATTACCAGAACTTAGAGGGAAGCGTGACCACTCTGGGGTGAGAACAGAGTGCGCTGATAATATTAGGGCCATGTCAGATACTGCGTCACAGTATGCGGAACATGAGGACGGAGAGCTTCAATCTGCAGGTGACGGTTCTGATCCCAATAGAGTGGATTCAGACATTTCTAATTTTAAGTTTAAGCTTGAAAACCTCCACGTACTGCTAGGGGAGGTATTAGCGGCTCTGAATGATTGTAACACCGTTGCAATCCCAGAGAAATTATGTAGGCTGGATAGATACTATGCGGTACCGGCGAGTACTGATGTATTTCCTATACCTAAGAGGCTTACAGAGATAATTACTAAGGAGTGGGATAGGCCCGGTGTACCCTTTTCCCCCCCTCCTGTATTTAGAAAAATGTTTCCAATAGACGCCACCACACGGGACTTATGGCAGACGATCCCTAAGGTGGAGGGAGCGGTTTCTACTCTGGCTAAGCGTACCACTATCCCGGTGGAGGATAGCTGTGCCTTTTCAGATCCAATGGATAAAAAATTAGAGGGTTACCTTAAGAAAATGTTTGTTCAACAAGGTTTTATATTGCAACCCCTTGCATGTATTGCGTCTGTCACGGCCGCGGCCGCTTTTTGGTCCGAGTCCCTGGAAGAGACTCTTGACTAACTAACTATAGAGGAAATTTCAAACAGGCTTAAAACACTTAAGCTAGCTAATTCATTTGTTTCAGATGCCGTAGTACATTTAACTAAACTTACGGCTAAGAATTCCGGATTCGCCATTCAGGCACGCAGAGCACTGTGGCTAAAATCCTGGTCAGCTGACGTTACTTCTAAATCTAAGTTACTTAACATACCTTTCAAAGGGCAGACCTTATTCGGGCCCGGTTTGAAAGAAATTATCGCTGACATTACAGGAGGTAAAGGCCATGCCCTGCCTCAAGACAGAGCCAAACCTAGGGCTAGACAGTCTAATTTTCATTCCTTTATTAATTTCAGGGCAGGAGCAGCATCAACTTCCTCTGCACCAAAGCAGGAAGGAGCTGTTGCTCGCTGCAGACAAGGCTGGAGACCTAACCAGTCCTGGAACAAGGGCAAGCAGGCCAGAAAACCTGCTGCTGCTCCTAAGACAGCATGAATTGAGGGCCCCCGATCCGGGAACGGATCTAGTGGGGGGCAGACTTTCTCTCTTCGCCCAGGCTTGGGCAAGAGATGTCCAGGATCCCTGGGCGTTAGAGATCATATCTCAGGGATATCTTCTGGACTTCAAATCCTCTCCCCCAAAAGGGAGATTCCATCTGTCAAGGTTGTCAACAAACCAAATAAAGAAAGAGGCGTTTCTACGCTGTGTACAAGATCTGTTACTAATGGGAGTAATCCATCCGGTTCCGCGGTCGGAACACGGACAGGGGTTTTACTCAAATCTGTTTGTGGTTCCCAAGAAAGAAGGAACCTTTAGACCAATCTTGGATTTAAAGATCCTAAACAAATTCCTAAGAGTTCCATCGTTCAAAATGGAAACTATTCGGACAATTCTACCCATGATCCAAAAGGGTCAGTACATGACCACAGTGGATTTAAAGGATGCTTACCTTCACATACCGATTCACAGAGATCATTACCGGTATCTAAGGTTTGCCTTCCTAGACAGGCATTACCAGTTTGTAGCTCTTCCATTCGGGTTGGCTACGGCTCCAAGAATCTTCACAAAGGTTCTGGGTGCTCTTCTGGCGGTGCTAAGACCACGAGGAATTTCGGTAGCTCCGTACCTAGACGACATTCTGATTCAAGCTTCAAGCTTTCAAACTGCCAAGTCTCATACAGAGTTAGTACTGGCATTTCTAAGATCGCATGGGTGGAAGGTAAACGAAAAGAAGAGTTCTCTCTTTCCACTCACAAGAGTTCCCTTCTTGGGGACGCTTATAGATTCTGTAGAAATGAAGATCTACCTGACAGAAGACAGGTTAACAAAGCTTCAAAATGCTTGCCGTGTCCTTCATTCCATTCAACACCCGTCAGTGGCTCAATGCATGGAGGTGATCGGCTTAATGGTAGCGGCAATGGACATAGTACCCTTTGCACGCCTACATCTCAGACCACTGCAATTGTGCATGCTAAGTCAGTGGAATGGGGATTACTCAGATTTGTCCCCTACTCTGAATCTGGATCAAGAGACCAGAAATTCTCTTCTATGGTGGCTTTCTCGGCCACATCTGTCCAGGGGGATGCCATTCAGCAGGCCAGATTGGACAATTGTAACAACAGACGCCAGCCTGCTAGGTTGGGGCGCTGTCTGGAATTCTCTGAAGGCTCAGGGATCATGGTCTCAGGAGGAGAGTCTCCTGCCAATAAACATTCTGGAATTGAGAGCAGTTCTCAATGCCCTTCTGGCTTGGCCCCAGTTAACAACTCGGGGGTTCATCAGGTTTCAGTCGGACAACATCACGACTGTAGCTTACATCAACCATCAAGGAGGGACAAGAAGCTCCCTAGCGATGATGGAAGTATCAAAGATAATTCACTGGGCAGAGTCTCACTCTTGCCACCTATCAGCAATCCACATCCCGGGAGTGGAGAACTGGGAGGCGGATTTCCTAAGTCGTCAGACTTTTCATCCGGGGGAGTGGGAACTTCATCCGGAGGTCTTTGCCCAAATACTTCGACGTTGGGGCAAACCAGAAATAGATCTCATGGCGTCTCGACAGAACGCCAAGCTTCCTTGTTACGGGTCCAGATCCAGGGATCCGGGAGCGGCCCTGGTAGATGCTTTGACAGCACCTTGGACCTTCGGGAGGGCTTATGTGTTTCCACCCTTCCCGATGCTTCCTCGATTGATTGCCAGGATCAAACAGGAGAGAGCATCGGTGATTCTAATAGCGCCTGCGTGGCCACGCAGGACCTGGTATGCAGATCTAGTGGACATGTCATCCTGTCCACCTTGGTCTCTGCCTCTGAGACAGGACCTTCTGATTGAGGGTCCCTTCAAACATCAAAATCTAATTTCTCTGAAGCTGACTGCCTGGAAATTGAACGCTTGATTTTATCAAAACGTGGATTTTCTGAGTCAGTAATTGATACCTTAATACAGGCTAGGAAGCCTGTTACCAGAAAGATTTACCATAAAATATGGCGTAAATACCTATATTGGTGCGAATCCAAAGGTTACTCTTGGAGTAAGGTTAGGATTCCTAGGATATTGTCTTTTCTACAAGAAGGTTTAGAAAAGGGTTTATCCGCTAGTTCCTTAAAGGGACAGATTTCAGCTCTGTCCATTCTGTTACACAAACGTCTGTCAGAAGTTCCAGACGTTCAGGCTTTTTGTCAGGCTTTGGCCAGGATTAAGCCTGTGTTTAAAACTGTTGCTCCGCCATGGAGTTTAAACCTAGTTCTTAACGTTTTACAGGGTGTTCCGTTTGAACCCCTTCATTCCATTGATATAAAATTGTTATCTTGGAAAGTTCTGTTTTTAATGGCTATTTCCTCGGCTCGAAGAGTCTGAGTTATCAGCCTTACATTGTGATTCTCCTTATCTGATTTTTCACTCAGACAAGGTAGTTCTGCGTACTAAACCTGGGTTTTTACCTAAGGTAGTCACTAACAGGAATATCAATCAAGAGATTGTTGTTCCATCCTTGTGTCCAAATCCTTCTTCAAAGAAGGAACGACTTCTACACAATCTGGATGTACAGGGAGTGCAGAATTATTAGGCAAATGAGTATTTTGACCACATCATCCTCTTTATGCATGTTGTCTTACTCCAAGCTGTATAGGCTCGAAAGCCTACTACCAATTAAGCATATTAGGTGATGTGCATCTCTGTAATGAGAAGGGGTGTGGTCTAATGACATCAACACCCTATATCAGGTGTGCATAATTATTAGGCAACTTCCTTTCCTTTGGCAAAATGGTTCAAAAGAAGCACTTGACAGGCTCAGAAAAGTCAAAAATAGTGAGATATCTTGCAGAGGGATGCAGCACTCTTAAAATTGCAAAGCTTCTGAAGCGTGATCATCGAACAATCAAGCATTTCATTCAAAATAGTCAACAGGGTCGCAAGAAGCGTGTGGAAAAACCAAGGCGCAAAATAACTGCCCATGAACTGAGAAAAGTCAAGCGTGCAGCTGCCAAGATGCCACTTGCCACCAGTTTGGCCATATTTCAGAGCTGCAACATCACTGGAGTGCCCAAAAGCACAAGGTGTGCAATACTCAGAGACATGGCCACGGTAAGAAAGGCTGAAAGACGACCACCACTGAACAAGACACAGAAGCTGAAACGTCAAGACTGGGCCAAGAAATATCTCAAGACTGATTTTTCTAAGGTTTTATGGACTGATGAAATGAGAGTGAGTCTTGATGGGCCAGATGGATGGGCCAGTGGCTGGATTGGTAAAGGGCAGAGAGCTCCAGTCCGACTCAGACGCCAGCAAGGTGGAGGTGGAGTACTGGTTTGGGCTGGTATCATCAAAGATGAGCTTGTGGGGCCTTTTCGGGTTGAGGATGGAGTCAAGCTCAACTCCCAGTCCTACTGCCAGTTTCTGGAAGACACCTTCTTCAAGCAGTGGTACAGGAAGAAGTCTGCATCCTTCAAGAAAAACATGATTTTCATGCAGGACAATGCTCCATCACACGCGTCCAAGTACTCCACAGCGTTGCTGGCAAGAAAGGGTATAAAAGAAGAAAATCTAATGACATGGCCTCCTTGTTCACCTGATCTGAACCCCATTGAGAACCTGTGGTCCATCATCAAATGTGAGATTTACAAGGAGGGAAAACAGTACACCTCTCTGAACAGTGTCTGGGAGGCTGTGGTTGCTGCTGCACGCAATGTTGATGGTGAACAGATCAAAACACTGACAGAATCCATGGATGGCAGGCTTTTGAGTGTCCTTGCAAAGAAAGGTGGCTATATTGTCACTGATTTGTTTTTGTTTTGTTTTTGAATGTCAGAAATGTATATTTGTGAATGTTGAGATGTTATATTGGTTTCACTGGTAAAAATAAATAATTGAAATGGGTATATATTTGTTTTTTGTTAAGTTGCCTAATAATTATGCACAGTAATAGTCACCTGCACACACAGATATCCCCCTAAAATAGCTATAACTAAAAACAAACTAAAAACTACTTCCAAAACTATTCAGCTTTGATATTAATGAGTTTTTTGGGTTCATTGAGAACATGGTTGTTGTTCAATAATAAAATTAATCCTCAAAAATACAACTTGCCTAATAATTCTGCACTCCCTGTAGTTTGTGCCTTGAAATTTTATTTACAGGCAACTAAAGATTTTCGACAAACGTCTTCCCTGTTTGTCGTTTATTCTGGTCAGAGGAGAGGTCAAAAAGCTTCTGCTACCTCTCTCTCTTTTTGGCTTCGTAGCATAATACGTTTAGCTTATGAGACTGCTGGACAGCAGCCTCCTGAAAGAATTACAGCTCATTCCACTAGAGCTGTGGCTTCCACTTGGGCCTTTAAGAATGAGGCCTCTGTTGAACAGATTTGCAAGGCTGCAACTTGGTCTTCGCTTCATACTTTTTCCAAATTTTACAAATTTGACACTTTTGCTTTTTCGGAGGCTGTTTTTGGGAGAAAGGTTCTTCAGGCAGTGGTTCCTTCCGTATAAAGATCCTGCCTGTCCCTCCCGTAATCCGTGTACTTTAGCTTTGGTATTGGTATCCCACAAGTAATGATGACCCGTGGACTGACCACACTTAACAGGAGAAAACAAAATTTATGCTTACCTGATAAATTCCTTTCTCCTGTAGTGTGGTCAGTCCACGGCCCGCCCTGTTTTTTATGGCAGGTCTAAAATTTTAAATTATACTCCAGTCACCACTGCACCCTTTAGCTTCTCCTTTCTCGTTGGTTCTCGGTCGAATGACTGGGTGTGACATAGAGGGGAGGAGCTATATAGCAGCTCTGCTTGGGTGATCCTCTTGCACTTCCTGTTGGGGAGGAGCAAATATCCCACAAGTAATGATGACCCGTGGACTGACCACACTACAGGAGAAAGGAATTTATCAGGTAAGCATAAATTTTGTTTTTTTCATATTGGCAAGAGTCCATGAGGCCCACCCTTTTTATGGTGGTTATGATTTCTTTTGTATAAAGCACAATTATTTCCAAATTCCTTTGTTGATGCTTTTTACTCCTTTCTTATCACCCCACTACTTGGCTATTCGTTAAACTGAATTGTGGGTGTGGTGAGGGATGTATTTATAGGCATTTTGAGGTTTGGGAAACTTTGCCCTTCCTGATAGGATTGTATATCCCATACGTCACTAGCTCATGGACTTTTGCCAATATGAAAGAAAACTACAGCTGAAAGCTTAAAAGTAATGTAAAATCACTGCTTATTACCCTCTCAAAACATATCAAACTGGTTAATAGTCCGTGATGAATAAGACATCCTGTTCTCACCCAACTTATTGAGCATGAGCTAGGCAGGGCTGTATGTGCAGTTGCTTGTGCAATGTTAAAAGAGGATGGTGGGTGCCACTTCTTTTGACCAGAATACAGATGTACTTGTTCCCTGGCTGAGAACATTGTGCAACATTCTTTGTCATCCATTTTTTAAGTGTATGATTTACAGGTAAATACATTTAAAAATAAACACAAAACGGAAGACATTTTGTTGCGTATAAAAGAACAATATGATTTTTTTTATTAAGATGGATTATATTATAAAGAATAAATATTATTTGTCTTTATTTCATTTCTTTTTATGTAGACAAACACATGAATAGTTCACCTGCATTCTTCACTACAGGAAGCATCAGAATGATACCACAGACTCCAAACGTCTTAGACACTAATGACTATTCACAAACATTGGGGAAATCACAGCAGATATTTAAAGAAGATGATAAATTGTCAGGAACTGTGAAGCAATCATTATATACAGAGAGTAATTTAGTCATCAAACAAGAGGATAATATTTATGACTTATCTAGTGAAATGATTATACCTGAGGATAAACCACACATATTTACTGAGTACTCAAAACATATTAAAGAAGGGAAACGTCTGCAGTCTAACCAAATGATTCATACAATGGAGAAACCTTTCAAATGTATAGAATGTGAGAAAGGCTTAACATGTAATTCTCATCTCCTAGAACACCACAAAATTCACACAGGTAAAAAGTCAAACACATGTCCTGAGTGTGGAAATAGTTTTACACGAATGACAAAACTTATAGCTCATGAAAGGACCCACACAGGGGAGAAAACATTTAGCTGTACAGAGTGTGAAAACAGTTTTACACAAATGGATCATCTGAAAACTTATAAAAAGAATAATGCAGGAGAAAAGCATTTCACATGTACAGAGTGTGGAAAATCTTTTACACATATGTGTCATCTGAAAACTCATGAAAGGATTCACACAGGAGAAAAGCCTTTCACATGTACAGAGTGTGGAAAATCATTTACACGTATGAGTAATCTGAGAAGACATGAAAGGATTCACACAGGAGAAAAGCCTTTCACATGTACAGAGTGTGGAAAATCTTTTACACATATGAGTAATCTGAAAACTCATGAAAAGAGTCACACAGGAGAAAAGCCTTTCACATGTATAGAGTGTGGAAAAAGTTTTACACAAAAGAGTCATCTGAAATATCATGAAATTAGTCACACAGAAGAAAAGCCATTCACATGTACAGAGTGTGGAAAATGTTTTGCACAAATGGATCATCTGAAAACTCATGAAAGGAGTCACACAGGGGAAAAGCCTTACACATGTACAGAGTGTGGGAAAAGTTTTACACAAAAGAGTTATCTGAAATATCATAAAAAAATTCACACAGGAGAAAAGCCTTTCACATGTACAGAGTGTGGAAAAAGCTTTACACATATGAGTAATCTGAAAACTCATGAAAAGAGTCACACAGGGGAAAAGCCTTTAACATGTACAGAGTGTGGAAAAAGTTTTACACATATGAGTAAACTGAAAACTCATGAAATGAGTCACACAGGGGAAAAGCCTTACACATGTACAGCGTGTGGAAAAAGTTTTTCACTAATAAATTGTCTGAAAACTCATGAAAGGATTCACACAGGAGAAAAGCCTTTCAAATGTACAGAGTGCGGGAAATGTTTTACACAAAAGACTAAGATGAAAACTCATGAAAGGATTCACACAGGAGAAAAGCCATTCAAATGTACAGAGTGTGGAAAAAGTTTTACACAAAAGAGTCATCTGAAATATCATGAAATTAGTCACACAGGAGAAAAGCCATTCACATGTACAGAGTGTGGAAAATGTTTTGCACAAATGGATCATCTGAAAACTCATGAAAGGAGTCACACAGGGGAAAAGCCTTACACATGTACAGAGTGCGGGAAAAGTTTTACACAAAAGAGTTATCTGAAATATCATAAAAAAATTCACACAGGAGAAAAGCCTTTCACATGTACAGAGTGTGGAAAAAGTTTTACACATATGAGTAATCTGAAAACTCATGAAAAGAGTCACACAGGGAAAAGCCTTTAACATGTACAGAGTGTGGAAAAAGTTTTACACATATGAGTAAACTGAAAACTCATGAAATGAGTCACACAGGGGAAAAGCCTTACACATGTACAGCGTGTGGAAAAAGTTTTTCACTAATAAATCGTCTTAAAACTCATGAAAGGATTCACACAGGAGAAAAGCCTTTCAAATGTACAGAGTGCGGGAAATGTTTTACACAAAAGACTAAGATAAAAACTCATGAAAGGATTCACACAGGAGAAAAGCCATTCAAATGTACAGAGTGTGGGAAATGTTTTACAGTTAAGAGTAATCTGAATACTCATGAAAGGAGTCACACAGGGGAAAAACCTTTCACATGTACAGAGTGTGGGAAATGTTTTACACAAAAGAGTGAGCTGAAAAGTCATGAAAGGATTCACAAGGGAAGAAACCTTTCACATGTTTGGAAAGTGGAAAAAAGGTTTTTATTGAAATCAGGTTTCACAAAACACCAAATATTTACACACAAATAAACTCTTTACAATTATCCTAAAGAGGACAAACTCTCTAAATAGAAGCAGCAAAAAGGATCCTATTGTAAATAATACTTTCTAAATCCCAGTTATAAAAGCCCCAGATTGGAAGTGCTCTCCTGCAGTCTTTTGTTCCTTTATATATGTGCACCTCAGTTTCTCTCATATCAATGTGATAGAATCCAAACACCACACAGGAATATACAGATCTGTCCTCATACTGACCAGTTTACACAACCATTCACCACCAAATCACCCCCAGTGTTGTTTATTAATATGCCAGTGTTAGGAGTTGTACGTTTGTTTTACATAGGGGAGAAAATAATTACATTTACAGAATAAAGGAGTCTTTATATTAATAGAGTGTTAGAGAATTCTATAAACAAGAACATCAGTCTCAAATGATTGACATCTGGGAGATATATTTAATGTGCTCATCATGTGAATAAACCTTTTCTTATAGCAATAGATGCTTAGCATTGTACATGTTATATACCAGAGGAATTACTGAGGGGAAACTGATTTTATTTAATGAGACACAATATCAGTAACCGGTACATACGTGATCATAATCAGTTTAATTTAAATGGCTACTATAACCTACATGTATACTGGGTATGTAATATGTGTGTCATGTTCTGTAACTTGATATTATGTCTGTTAGATGTTTTCATGTTAGTTAGAAGCCACAAGAACTGAAAATAGCACATACTGTAAATATAAAGGGAACATTATATGTCTGATAAATCCCTTTGTATCAAGAGCACAAGTGTTAGGTATATTTATTTTTTTGTATTATTAAAAACACAATATTAGGGGAACACCGGGTGGCAGCCATCTTGCAGGTCGCACTGAGCTTCAGCTTCTCAAGTTCTCTCAATTGTTATTTAATTTAACTAACATATGGATCTGACCGGAACAATAAGGTCCCACTGTGGCTAACACCTTTTACACAGAAGCCAGTCCACAACTACTTCTGCAGAATGGCCCTTTCCCAGAATATGACAGAGACTGTCCATACACCGATCAGCATAGCAGACGCCAGCTCTGTCAGGAAAACCGGAGTGAGTTATTGCAGATTGGGCATCGGCAAATAACTTATTGGAAAGACATAAATCCCCTGTGCAGCACAAAGGGTAGTTAAGTAAAAGTTTGTGGGGGGCCGCTGGACATTTTCTCCCAGACATAGTTGATCTGCCCCTCTAGTAGCATACTATATTACAGTGGAAATAAAAGGAAACAGCTTAATATATTATATGAGATGAGGAAGAGAGAACACTGAGTCTCATGGTAAATCCAAAAAAGTTTATTAAGGAGCAGGCTTCACAAAGGACACAAGGTAAGCTATCTGACGCGTTTCACACATGCGTACATGCACTTCATCAGAGATAATTGTCTCTGCTGCTCTAGGTCAGTATAAAGGTAGGTGAAACCAATCAAAAGAGAGGAGTGTAATTGGTGTTTAACCATTGGTTTATATAGCAAATAAGTATATGTGCTATTGATTGGTAAGGTGGATTTGTATAATATGAGTGTTTGGGGTAGATATAACAACTTGATACACTGTACCAGAGCAGACAGAAACATTTTAGAACAGGTTGATTCTTTAGCAATGTTCTAACATATAGTTTCCATTGGTAGTGGAAATATAAACAGATATGTTACTATATCCTTGTGTGTTCACATAATGTATATGTTAAACATATATGAATTAAAAGTGATTCAAGTAAGAAATAAAAGTAAAAAATATTAAAATATAAAGGAAGGGAAAGAAATAGTAAAAAAGTAATAAAAAATACAAAATAATAAAAACAAGTTGCAAAATATCATTACAAATTGGAACCTTTAAAAACATCAATAGTGTGTCTTGAAATTGTTGTTCTTAATATGTGACTTGATAATGTCTAACAATTGCTAACTTTTATTCATAAATATGGCATGCTGTCTTTGTGAATTTTTCTCTTACATGATTGTAATAACCAGTGGTTGCTAAGCCACCCTAAATTATGATTAATTCAGGGAGAAAAAAGAAAAAGGGAGATCAGAAACACACCTTAACAATTATTTGTGTCATTGTTATGAATAGGGGAAAAGAAGACAAAAAATAATGAATAGTTACATTAGATCAAGATTATCAAGGACATCTATGGTTGGTGACAATGCAGATTGATAATTCTTAGATCAATAAAAGAAAATATAAAATAATTAAATAATAAATAAGATAAGGTGAAATTGTAATTGAAATTGAAGGGGATACAATCTCTGGAGGGAATAATGGAGAGGGATCTAAATAATGATAATTTATTAATTATGAGGTTGTGGGTCCCTTTTTTAGAGGCTCTTATCATCATAAGGTTTTGTCAATAAGTGTCCAAATCTTCAGTATTCTTTCCTTATGTCTGGTCAGTTGTTTGTTACTGAAGGTATCCGAAGATAATTTGGAGATATATTGATTAAATATTAGTGTTGCACTTCATCATCCTTAATTGGTCAGCATAAAGAGTCACCTAAATGAGCTGGATAGGCTAAAATAGATTTTGTTCATTTTTATGGTGTGTCTGATAATCTATTATAGCCTTAGATGTGTTGCCTGTTTATATCAAAAGGGTATGCGGACATTGTCTTCCCACATTTTTATCAATGTATGCCTTTGTATCTCATTATAGTTTCTACACTTCTTTGTATTAATAGTTGATGTTAAGCAGGAATGAGGCTTATTACTCTCTATACAGGTGTCTCAGTTATATATGTTCTATGACCTCCTTGTCCTCGCTGCATGTTTTTTTTTTGGGGGGGGGTTTCTAGCCATTATGGGAGGTAGAGCTAAGCTTATGGCAAAACCCTTGTCTCAGCTGTATTTGTATTCAACAGATTGGTTTATAGGGTACAGTAATTTCCTAGAATATGCACACATTAAGGTGCCCCTCCAATTTTCTTTTATTTTTTATTAGTGTAATAAAAAGCAGGTGCTCCGTTAGGCTTATGTGCTTTACTTATAAGGATGTCTGCTCCTTCTAGCCTCTGCACACACAAGGGTCCCTGATGCCCGTTTTACCTATATAGCCCTTTCCATAGGTCCTAATGGGGAATCATTTATAGTGGGAAGGCAGTCTCCTTGTAATACCCCAGTAAATAGTTAATAGTATCTTTCCGCATTACCTAAGGTTCATATCTAGAGTGTAACTCCCCGGAGAGGGTAATATATCCTATTGTTATCCGAATATACTCTATACTCCCTCCTATTGATATTTTAGTTTTATTGTTTTGCCAATATATACACTGTCTGCATTAATAAGCTCTCAGTTTGCTAAGAGATTAGGCTACTTTTACTTACAGCGCTTGCTGGTAACATTATTATCTTTAATATTTATTGACAGTGGCTGTAACCAAAACTTTATGTCCATGTTTTTGCTATATTACTTAGAAAATACTTTCGGCTAGATTATGAGTTTTTGTCGGTAAGGCTTGCGGTGTTAACGAGCAGTTTCTGCTCACAGCTCACCTACAGACAACGCTGGTATCACGGGTTTTTACAAACCAGGCATTAGCCGCAGAAAAGTGAGAGTAGAGCAAAATTTAGCTCCACATCTCACCTCGATACCAGTGTTGCTTACGGTAGCAGTGAACTGGCAAAACGTGCTCGTGCACGATTTCCCCATAAGAATCAATGGGGCAGATTTGGCTGAAAAAAAATCTAACACCTGCAAAAAAGCAGCGTTCAGCTTCTAACGCAGCCCCATTTATTCCTATGGGAAAATACTTTTTATGTCTACACCTAACACCCTAACATGAACCCTGAGTCTAAACACCCCTAATCTGCTGCCCCCGACATTGCCGACACCTGCTTTATATTATTAACCCCTAATCTGCCGCTCCGGACACCGCCGCCACCTACATTGTACTTATGAACCCCTAATCTGTCGCCCTCAACATTGCCAAACCCTATATTATAGTTATTAACCCCTAATCTGCCGCCCCCAATGTCGCAGCCACTATAATAAACATATTAACCCCTAAACCTAAGTCTAACCCTAACCCCCCTAACTTAAATATAATTTAAATAAATATAAATATAATCACTATTATTACCTAAATTATTCCTATTTAAAACTAAATACCTATAAAATAAACCCTAAGCTAGCTACAATATAACTAATAGTTACATTGTAGCTAGCTTAGGTTTTATTTTTATTTTACAGGCAAGTTTGTATTTATTTTAACTAGGTACAATAGCTATTAAATAGTTATTAACTATTTAATAACTACCTAGCTAAAATAAAGACAAATTTACCTGTAAAATAAAACCTAACCTAAATTACATTTACAAGTAACACTACTCTATAATTAAATTAATTACCTAAATTAACTACAATTAAATTAAATAAACTAAAGTACGAAAAAAAACCCCCACTAAATTACAGAAAATAATAAAATAATTACAAGTTTTTTAAACTAATTACACCTAATCTAATCCCCCTAATAAAATAAAAAGGCCCCCAAAATAATAAAAATCCCTACCCTATACTAAATTACAAATAGCCTTTAAAAGGGCTTTTTGCGGGGCATTGCCCCAAAGTAATCGGCTCTTTTACCTGTAAAAAAAAAATACAATACCCCCCAACATTAAAAACCATCACCCACACACTTATATACTGTATGAATACATTGCATGTTGTTAATGCAGTGTGTCCCAATCCAGTTTATAAACGCAACTTCAAACTTTGTAAATTTTCCAATCTTACTCACATTTACCAAGTCTGTCCGTTGCCATAACGCTCCGCCCTCATTGAATAAAGAACTAAATAGGAGGTTTTTTAACTACGACGCATCAACCACAGACCAATCAATACCTATATTTAAATTTTCATTGAGGCTTCCTACTGCAATTGCGCATGCATTCTATTCTACATGCACAGCTCTATCGTGCACAGCATCATTCCGCGCATGCGCATTTGTAACTACCAGCTGACACGAGCGCTCAAGGTTCTTATCAGATTTACTGACATGCTGCGACGTGTAATACATGTGGATGAAGTGCATCATTTTCATATGTACACGTACTTTTTAGATATACGGTATGAAAACTAGGTGTATATATGAAAACGATGCCGTTCATTCACATGCATTACGCTCACAGATTCTGTCACAGCGTGTCAGTCAATCTGCAATTCTGCAAACAGATGAAAATGAAACAAATGAAAGCAGAATAAAAATATGCTGTGTGTCCCCTCCATATCACAACCCCTTGTGCAGTAGCTCACCATTTCCACAGGATGGGTCCTCTTAATCCACAATGCAACCAGCTAGCCCAGGAATGGGCACAGGGTGTAAATCCAAATATCCGCTTATGGAGTGATACTGCTGCATAGCTATTGACATTTTATCCTTGTTGTAAATGCTATTACAATTCAAGTTATTTTTCATGCTTTGCATCAAAACTAGCCATCTGCGTATAAGAGAGTACAGATCATTTCACTTTTCAAGCCGAATGAAATGCTTGATGCAAGACATGCAGTTAGTTCTGTCTATTGTCTCTACTATTGAACTTGAGAACATGGCCACAGCACATCTTCCCCCAGCTAGGAACTGAAGGCATTCTGCATGTCAGATCACCTTTTAGATGCAAAGTTGGGCATGATGGTTTTTCAGACTAAGACATGTTTGAAATAATCGGCTTGACCAGAGTCTCTCTGATAGAATTCTATAATAAAGTTTCTTCTGCACTGGATAGTGATACTCATGATGAAAACCATATAAGCAGTTTAAATAATTAAATAAAAATTAGTAAAGGTTAATGCCATGTCTTGTCTTCTGTTATTCAACATATCAGCTGCAAAACAAAAATACTGAGTCCACTAATGGCAAATGGCCCTACCATAAATGATTTATTTTAGGGTCATTTGCCATTAGTGGACTCGAAAAGCATATACAGCAGCACTGAGGCAAAGGAGTAGCAGGGCAATCCAATAGTTAAAAAATATAACTTTTATTTAAACATGTGCTAAAAAAATATACACAGCTCCAAACTCCCTGACTAGTTTCGTGCCCTATAGGCACTTAATCATAGGGTAAGTTTGTCAGGTGATAGTACCTCTATTTAAAGGGACCAATACACCTGTATACAATTAAATGAAACAACACATACATAAAATACAAATATATGCATATCTCATTAAAAAAAACAACATTTGCCATTAGTGGACTCGGTATTGTGTTTGGCAGCTGATATGTTGAGTAACAGAAGACAAGACATGGCATTAACCATTACTAATTTTTATTTAATTATTTATACATACTGCTTATATGGTTTTCATCATGAGTATCACTATCCAGTGCATAGAAGATGCATATAAAAGCGCATAGCTTCCTATCAGGGCTTACTCCTGTTCTTAGCCTTCATTGAAAATTTAAATCCCACTTTTTTATATAGTTGCCTATTCAAATATTTTTTTTTTCTTCTCTTTGGATCATTGCACTGAGCTGCCTGTGTCCCCGGTGCTGCCCTGATATGTCATATCATCCGCCAGAGTGGGTTTAGCAGTATGAGTTTTTATGTACATGTATGAGTGTGTATGTAAGTGTGTTTGTGTATGTATGTATGTGTGTTTTTTTAAGTGTTCATGAGTGTGTGTTTGTGTATGTATGAGTGTGTTTGTGTGTATGTATGTGTGTGTGTTTTTATGTGTCACAGGCATTAGAACGGTATCACAGAGAACACAACGAACATAAAAATTATCACTAGATATTTTTTTAGGTTTTGGTCTGAATGTGTGTGTGTGTATGAATTTGTATATATATGTGTGTGTGTGGGTGTATGTATGTGTTGGCGTCAATGTCATTTAAAAGTGATTTCTGAGATCCCCCAAAAAAGGTTGTTCTTATAAAGTCAATCATCTATTCTTAAATAAATATGCACCTGTCAGTCAATACAGCTGTACTAGATGTTATTGTTAGGCAGTGAGCATCAGGAATTTAATTCTCAGTTGTCCCTTGATTTCTGACCAAATCATATTTTTTCATTTATTAAAAATATTACAATTAAATGAAAGATATTGTCTCACATTTTATTACATGTATGAGTGTGTATGTAAGTGTGTTTGTGTATGTATGTGTGCTTTTTTTAAGTTTTCATGAGTGTGTGTTTTTTTAATTGTTCATGAGTGTGTGTTTGTGTATGTATGAGTGTGTTTGTGTGTATGTATCTGTTTGTGTGTATGTATGTGTGTGTGTATGTATGTATGTGTGTGTGTGTATGTGTATGTATGTGTGTGTGTGTTTGTGTGTATGTATCTGTTTGTGTGTATGTATGTGTGTGTGTTTTTATGTGTCACTGGCATTAGAACGGTATCACAGAGAACACAACAAACATAAAAATTATCACTAAATATTTTTTTAGGTTTTGGTCTGAATGTGTGTGTGAATTTGTGTATATATGTATACAATTATTAGCAATAATGATGTATTTATTATAAACAGGAACACAAATAATAAGGATTTATTTATTATAAACAGGTTAAACAATTTTTTAAAGTGGTGCAAAAAATGTCTGCAGATCTCTATATAAATCGATACATTATAGTTATTTAAACATATAATATATACATATATATATATATATAACAATCACAATAAATAAAGTACAATGAGCAATATTACTATACATATAAATGTATAGAATAACAATTTTTTAAAATATATATATATATATATATATATAACACATAGAAACACCCAGCACTCACCAGCTAGCTCACAGCTAAGATAAAATCACAACTGGAAAGGTTAGTTACCGCATCTGGCCAAATGGGAAAGCTCAGGCACCACGTCAAGGTTTTTTCCATTGCCTGAGTCCCTAACACAGCCACACCATCATGCGAGCTCACAAAGCCAAACAGACTGAGAACAAAGAAGGGGTGCACAGGTGAATGTAATCACCCAGAGAAAATACAAAACATGGAAGGGAACTGCACTCCAAGACCGGACCAGGTACACATCATGTGACTCAGCAATATCCAGCCCTGGGTGCTAAATAGCACTCCAAAAAAGCTGTGATGTCACCAGAGCCACAGGCAGTTAACCCCAGTCCGGAATGGGTGCAAGAAACAAGGGGGATTACAAACAAAAAGTAATACAACACATAGAAACACCCAGCACTCACCAGCTATCTCACAGCTAAGATAAAATCACAACTTTAAAGGTTAGTTACCGCATCTGGCCAAATGGGAAAGCTCAGGCACCACGTCAAGGTTTTTTCCATTGCCTGAGTCCCTAACACAGCCACACCATTATGCGAGCTCACAAAGCCAAACAGACTGAGAACAAAGAAGGGGTGCACAGGTGAATGTAATCACCCAGAGAAAATACAAAACATGGAAGGGAACTGCACTCCAAGACCGGACCAGGTACACATCATGTGACTCAGCAATATCCAGCCCTGGGTGCTAAATAGCACTCCAAAAAAGCTGAGATGTCACCAGAGCCACAGGCAGTTAACCCCAGTCCGGAATGGGTGCAAGAAACAAGGGGGATTACAAACAAATTTTTTAGTGCATTCAAAATAACGTGCAAATTTTCATAAATAGAAAAAAAAGTTAGTACAATACCGTGTGATACATAAATAACAAATACAAATCAAAAAATTAAAATAGAATAAATTTCATTTGTTATTCATAGAACATCTCCGACGCTGGGCCATCATTGTCCGCATAGTGGAATTCAGTGTACATATGATCAGGTGCAGGGTATACAGATCGTATAGACTTTACTACACAAGACGGTATTGGGCGTCGATTTTTCGGCCCCAAAATACCATGTACCACCATAGTAAATGCACGGTATGCTATGCGACAGTAGTCTCTGTAAATTACAATACATAAGTGTTACAAATCGTTTAAACAAATAAATATAACATTTGGTATATATTTGAAAATGTATCGATACATACATACCTCTCAATTAAATCGTCCACATTCTTTAGGTGTAGCAGTTTGTAACCATAGCTATATAAATGTAAGTATTGAAGGTTTCGACGATTGGGAATATAATTTTTTAATTAATTTCCATCGCAAGCACACTCATGTATGCCTTCACGCAGTGGGGAAATTTGATTAATTTCACGGGAGCATATCGATTCGGCATGCGTTGGCATGATAATGCACCTATTACATGTACGCCAGTCAAGTTTTCCTGCTCGGTTTGATTACTCATCTTCATAAAGTCTGTTTTCGCTACTGCTATTTTCATTTATAATTGGATCAAACAAGTTGTTTCTGCCAGGTAGAAAGGGCAACGTCCTGTTATGCCTTTGTTCATCCAATTGTTTTCTCTAGTAAATAAAATAGAGATTTATATTCTAAAGCTCAATCACAATTTTAAAGTACATTCAAACAATTTATATATATTTAGAAAACTATCTATACTATTGTTTACTGTGACAATTGAACATATTAGTATTTAAAAATTTATTGATATGTATTTTAAAAAAAACTAATTATGGGCTATATCAACCAAAAAGCAACAACATTTTTTAAATAAAAAAAATGAATAAACATTTTACCATCTCTTCGACCTGCTTCTTCAATTTTTTATCCACCATCTTCTGTCTACGAGGGGCCATTTAGACTTTATTCGTTGTCTAGAAAATACTACAATTAATTCATGTCTTTTTAAAGATAGTCCAAAGAAATTGATATATATTACGACATTTAGAGATACAAAATATTGCAATATGTGTCATGTAACAATTTGATTTGCAATATGTAATATTTGAATTAGAATTGTACAGTGCCTATTTGGATGTTTGTCAACATAACACTAATGGAAGATATGTTGTCCCATTTTCTAAACCATGTTTGTGGGTGATGTAATGACAATTGTACATATTGTACATATTCATGTTAGTGAAAATTCTGACGAGGTATACGTCGATGACCACATTACTTCTGAATTGCAGTTTATGGACATTGATTTCAATTGATAAAGTATCAATATGATAAAATCAATACAATGAATATGCTAATAGTGTATTGAGTTATTAATTATGAATGACAGCGTTATGAGGAAGATCGAAATACCAACCAACAACAAGTAAAGTGTTAGCAATAAAAGTGTCTTATTTGGAAGCCGATTGCAATAAATGAGTCAACATAAATTGTAACAAAAGTATGACACATTAAAGGTATTTAAAACATTTATTAGAAAAAATAATTTCAAACTTTAGCAAATAACAATATTAACAATACATCTAGTGTTGCCTCCAAATTCGAATGCTTATTTTTTGTACTTGAATATTTTTTACAAATCAAATGAAATTCTAGAAGGCTTCATTCTTGATCGATGGCCATCAACTAGTGAAGAAGTCGAAGGTCGTTCGATTTTAGATATGTTATTTGGCATTGTTGTATTACGTGAATGCCATTCATGCTTTATTTCACCAGCAATTAGCTTCAGAACGACATCCACCATGTCAAAGACATGTTTATGGCACATGTTTTCAAATATTGCTTTCATCTGCCATTTTTTTTTTCATTTTTGAAAAAAAAAGGCTTGTGACGCAGTACTCTCTTTGGTCCACTTCTTCTTGTTTGCCTTCGAATCACTGCTTGTACTCTTTGTACATTAGCATTATGTGCAAGTATGGCCAATTTGGTCCGTGCATCCATGGCATCCATTTTGAAGTGTACTCTTTTGGGTCGGTATTTTAAGGCCATACTATGAAACACTTCTAGTATTCTGGTATGACAAAATTCCTTCAAGTGAAATAAGTCTTTTAGGAGGGTTTTGTCCAGTACAAAATCAGAGAACTGCATCATTGTCTCAGAAGTTTTTGTAATCCATGGATAAGTCTTTGACTTCTCTTCTGTGATTGCATCATGTTGACAGGCAGAAATACAAACACCATTGTCCCATGAGTGTTGGTTTGTAATATAAAACAATATGGATTTCCATGGTTCTGACCAACAGTTCTACATCACCTTTGCAAAATGCACTGGAGTACCACAGATGGTTTATCGAGTTAATCCAGTGATTCAGTGTTTTGTTGCACTTATAATTTGATAGAACCAGAAGTTTCTTACGCAAGCTCTTTGCATAATGCCATAAATCAAATTGATGGGTTATAAGTGAGTATTCTTCTCTTAATATTTTCCGTATTGAAACATGTCGATCGGTAGCAACATTCATCACTTGCAAACCATCTTTAATAATATTATCCAAAGTTCTGCGAAATGCCATACCTTCCATAGCCACAGAGGAAGTTGTCTCTGAAACCTGGACTGTAGTAAAATCCAAAATTCTTTTAGTGGTGTCCTCCATCAAAGTATAAGTGCAATATTTAGCACTGAATCCAGGACTGTCACATTGTCCATCACCTTTGAGACATAGTGGTACATCCTTAAAAGCTGTTAGCATCCTATTTCGGTCGACTTGATAGGTGTAGTCTATAGCTGGAAAGAGTAAATTTCTTTGGTATTTGTAAAAAGTACTAGCATTAATGAAGAGGACACCCAATAGCTCACATGAATGCTTTATTTTATTGTAATTATTCCCAGTGAATAGAATAGAAGCACTTGCGATTGCATTTCCAACTGGTACTCTACCAATCATTGGCTGACTGCCACAGTTTTGTACGATGTCCACTAAGGCATTCTCTGTAAACCATGAGTTGGCAACCGAGAATTTTTTCTCTTTTTGTAACACTGGGTCTTGGCAGCCTCCATGGTGATTGCAGGTAAACTTTTGAAGCAGATCATTTAGGCAAGATTCAAAAACAATGAATTTTCTTTGATGCACCAGATCTTGACTGCCATCTGTAGATTCAAAGGTGACATCAGCTGTGGACGAAGATGACTCTAGAGGAACATAAGTATTATCCAGTGTTTCATCAACCATTGTTTCCGTAGTTTTATCTTGAATCATCGAAATTCCAGAAACAGTATGATTACAATCTAAATCAAAATCATGGTCACTTTGTCTTGAAATGGGGCTAGGCAATATTGACATCAGAGGTATACTATTTTGAGGTGTACTAGTTAACGTTGGATGACTGCCTTTGTCTTTAATGGGAGTATTGGTAATAATTTCCAAAGTTGTCTGTGTTCTTGGAGGATTCAAGTAACTTGATTTTTGGAATTCCAGCGATAGATCTTCATAAAGTTCCGAAATTGGACCAGTCCATGTTCCTATAGACCTCGATGTAATCAGTCCATGTGTAGTAGTGTGTCTACTTTTGTGTACATATATTCTTCTTTTTTTGGGTGGAGAAGCAGAATGTGATGTGCTTTGTGATCCGTTGAGATTTGAAGAGTCTGGATTGGTACAGCGATTGAGAAACATTGTAGGTATGGAGTCCTTTTTCAGGTATTTTCTTACTCCAATTGTTTCATAATCTGTTTCTTTGAAATGCCTAGAACACATCCTGAATAAAGAGTTTCTTTTTGTTGCAATTACTCTTTCAACAAGGGGATCCATATCCTCCACAGCTTGTCCTGTACTCTCTAACCATGCCCTTATTCTGTCTGGCACTATAGGGAAGCAATGCAGAGAGATATCTCCTGTTTTCTTTCCCTTCCTTTGTTTTGTCGGGCAACCAATCACAAAGCAACGTGGCATCTTTAAGCAAATAAAATATATAATTTAAAGGGACACTGAATTAAATTAAACTTTCATTATTCAGATAGAGCAGCAATTTTAAACAACTTTCCAATTTACTTCCATTAACAAAATGTGCACAGTATTTTTATATTTAAAAATTTTGAGTCACCAGCTCCTACTGAGCATGTGCAAGAATAAGTGTGTATGCATTTGTGAATGGCTGATGGCTGTCACATGGTACAGGGGGAGTGGAAAAAGACAACTTTTAAAATTGTTAGGAAAAAAATCTACTACTCATTTGAAGTTCAGACTAAGTGCTATTGCATTGTCTTGTTATCTTGCATTTGTTCATTATGCAAATCTATTGTGTTGACTGGTCCTTTAATAAAAAGCAGTTTTACAAATAACAGTATTATTTAAAAAAAATTATAGCATGAAACCAAATTACATTAACTGTGTCTATATAATGATTCAGAAGGAATTAGAAAATAATTATAAGATTATACATTTATTTTTTATTCGGGAGACTTGGACACCTATTGAAAGCAGAAAATACAGACCTTGAACTCCCTCTGCATATGAAAATACACTTTACACAAACAGGAGCAACCATTATTATGTATACATAAGTGTCCTACAAACTATCGCTGCTAAATAAGAAATTTAAAAGGGACAGTCAACACAAGATTTTTTATTTGGAAAGTGACAGAGTGATATAGGTTGAGATAGAGAGAGTGAGTGAAAGTTAGTAAGAGTGAGAAAGAGTGTGAGTGAGTGAGAGAGCGAGTGAGATAATATGAAAGTGATAGAGACTGTGCGAGAGAGGGAGAGTCTGAGAGACAGAGTGTGTGATTGAGTATTGAGTATACATGGGTATAGCCATAAGTTGGTTATTTATAGGATCATTTGTATCTGCATCGGTATAATAACACCAATAAAAAAACACATTAGTGACACTGTCTCATGTGTATAGCCAGAGGATGGCTGGTTATAGGATCAGAGTTAATCTGCATCAGTATAATAACACATTAGTGACACTGTCTCATGTGTATAGCCAGAGGACGGCTGGTTATAGGATCAGAGTTAATCTGCATCAGTATAATAACACATTAGTGACACTGTCTCATGTGTATAGCCAGAGGACGGCTGGTTATAGGATCAGAGTTAATCTGCATCAGTATAATAACACCAATAAAAAAACACATTAGTGACACTGTCTCATGTGTATAGCCAGAGGACGGCTGGTTATAGGATCAGAGTTAATCTGCATCAGTATAATAACACATTAGTGACACTGTCTCATGTGTATAGCCAGAGGACGGCTGGTTATAGGATCAGAGTTAATCTGCATCAGTATAATAATACATTAGTGACACTGTCTCATGTGTATAGCCAGAGGACGGCTGGTTATAGGATCAGAGTTAATCTGCATCAGTATAATAACACATTAGTGACACTGTCTCATGTGTATAGCCAGAGGACGGCTGGTTATAGGATCAGAGTTAATCTGCATCAGTATAATAACACATTAGTGACACTGTCTCATGTGTATAGCCAGAGGACGGCTGGTTATAGGATCAGAGTTAATCTGCATCAGTATAATAACACATTAGTGACACTGTCTCATGTGTATAGCCAGAGGACGGCTGGTTATAGGATCAGAGTTAATCTGCATCAGTATAATAACACATTAGTGACACTGTCTCATGTGTATAGCCAGAGGACGGCTGGTTATAGGATCAGAGTTAATCTGCATCAGTATAATAACACATTAGTGACACTGTCTCATGTGTATAGCCAGAGGATGGCTGGTTATAGGATCATTTGTATCTGCATCAGTATAATAACACATTAGTGACACTGTCTCATGTGTATAGCCAGAGGACGGCTGGTTATAGGATCATTTGTATCTGCATCAGTATAATAACACATTAGTGACAATGGGGGGTAGTTGTCAAGCCGTCTACTTTTCTGGCTTCGCCGGCCCAATACGCCCGCCTAAGCTCGCCTACCTTCGCCGCCGCGGACCTTGAATACGTTCGCCTAAGTTATCAAATAAAGCTGTCAAAAAGCCGCGGGGCGATGAGCAGCGGACTGTGAGAGTTATCACTCATCCGATCTCGCTGCTCTTCGGCTTTTTCCCAGCTTTATTGCTAGCCTGTCACTAAGCACTCACACTAAACTACACTGTTCTACCCCTATACCGGCGCCCCCGGAGCCCCCCGCAACTCAATAAAGTTACTAACCCCTAAACTGCCGCTCCTAGACCCTGCCGCAACTCTTATAAATGTATTAACCCCTAAACCGCCGCTCCTAGACCCCGACGCAAGTCTTATAAATGTATTAACCCCTAAACCGCCGCTCCTAGACCCTGCCGCAAGTCTTATAAATGTATTAACCCCTAAACCGCCGCTCCTAGACCCTGCCGCAAGTCTTATAAATGTATTAACCCCTAAACCGCCGCTCCCGGACACCGCTGCCACCTACAGTATACCTAGTAACCCCTATCCTGCCCCCCCTATACCGTCGCCCTCTATAATAAAATTATTAACCCCTATCCTGCTGATCCCGCACCTCGCCGAAACTAAATAGTTTAACCCCTAAACCGTCGCTCCCTGAACCCGCCACAACCTATATTAAACCTATTAACCCCTATCCTGCCCCCCCTACACCGTCGTCACCTATAATAAATTTATTAACCCCTATCCTGCCCCCCACTACACCGCCGCCACTGTAATAAAATTATTAACCCCTAAACCTAAGTCTAACACTAACCCTAACGCCCCCCTAACTTAAATATTAATTAAATAAATCTAAATAATATTTTTATTATTAACTAAATTAATCCTATTTAAAACTAAATACTTACCTATAAAATAAACCCTAATATAGCTACAATGTAATTAATAATTATATTCTAGCTATTTTAGGATTTATTTTTATTTTACAGGCAACTTTCAATTTATTTTAACTAGGTACAATAGCTATTAAATAGTTATTAACTATTTAATAGCTTACCTAGCTAAAATAAACTGAAATTTACCTGTAAAATAAATCCTAACCTAAGTTACAATTACACCTAACACTACACTATACTTTAATAAATTATTCCTATTTAAAACTAAATACTTACCTATAAAATAAACCCTAATATAGCTACAATATAAATAATAATTATATTGTAGCTATCTTAGGATTTATATTTATTTTACAGGTAACTTTGTATTTATTTTAGCTAGTTAGAATAGTTATTAAATAGTTATTAACTATTTAATAACTACCTAGCTAAAAGAAATACAAAATTACCTGTAAAATAAATCCTAACCTAAGTTACAATTAAACCTAATACTACACTATTATTAAATTAATTAAATAAACTACCTACAAATAACTACAATTAAATACAATTACATAAACTAACTAAAGTACAAAAAATAAAAAAGCTAAGTTACAAAAAATAAAAAAATAAGTTACAAACATTTTAAAAATATTACAACAATTTTAAGCTACTTACACCTAATCTAAGCCCCCTAATAAAATAACAAACCCCCCAAAATAAAAAAATGCCCTACCCTATTCTAAATTAAATAAAGTTCAAAGCTCTTTTACCTTACCAGCCCTTAAAAGGGCCATTTGTGGGGGCATGCCCCAAAGAAAACAGCTCTTTTGCCTGTAAAAGAAAAATACAACCCCCCAACATTAAAACCCACCACCCACATACCCCTAATCTAACCCAAACCCCCCTTACAAAAACCTAACACTAATCCCCTGAAGATCATCCTATCTTGTCTTCAATCAGCCGAGCAGCGATGGAACCAAAGTGGACATCCGGAGCGGAAGAAGTTAATCCTCCAAGCGGCGCTGAAGAAATCTTCCATCCGATGAAGTCATCATCCAGGCGGCGCTGAAGAAGTCTTTGATCCGGCCGATGTCATCTTCCAAGAGGCGCTGAAGATGTCTTCTATCCGGGCGATGTCATCTTCCAAACCGAGTCTTGAATCTTCCTTCCGCCGACGCGGAACCTCCTTCTTCACCGACGGACTACGACGAATGAAGGCTCCTTTAATGGACGTCATCCAAGATGGCATCCCCTCAATTCCGATTGGCTGATAGGATTCTATCAGCCAATCAGAATTAAGGTAGGAAAAATCTGATTGGCTGATGGAATCAGCCAATCAGATTGAGCTCGCATTCTATTGGCTGATCGGAACAGCCAATAGAATGCGAGCTCAATCTGATTGGCTGATTCCATCAGCCAATCAGATTTTTCCTACCTTAATTCCGATTGGCTGATAGAATCCTATCAGCCAATCGGAATTGAGGGGACGCCATCTTGGATGACGTCCCTTAAAGGAGCCTTCATTCGTTGTAGTCCGTCGGTGAAGAAGGAGGTTCCGCGTCGGCGGAAGGAAGATTCAAGACCCGGCTTGGAAGATGACATCGCCCGGATAGAAGACATCTTCAGCGCCTCTTGGAAGATGACATCGGCCGGATCAAAGACTTCTTCAGCGCCGCCTGGATGATGACTTCATCGGATGGAAGATTTCTTCAGCGCCACTTGGAGGATTAACTTCTTCCGCTCCAGATGTCCACTTCGGTTCCATCGCTGCTCGGCTGAGTGAAGACAAGGTAGGATGATCTTCAGGAGATTAGTGTTAGGTTTTTGTAAGGGGGGTTTGGGTTAGATTAGGGGTATGTGGGTGGTGGGTTTTAATGTTGGGGGGGGTTGTATTTTTCTTTTACAGGCAAAAGAGCTGTTTTCTTTGGGGCATGCCCCCACAAATGGCCCTTTTAAGGGCTGGTAAGGTAAAAGAGCTTTGAACTTTATTTAATTTAGAATAGGGTAGGGCATTTTTTTATTTTGGGGGGTTTGTTATTTTATTAGGGGGCTTAGATTAGGTGTAAGTAGCTTAAAATTGTTGTAATATTTTTAAAATGTTTGTAACTTATTTTTTTATTTTTTGTAACTTAGCTTTTTTTATTTTTTGTACTTTAGTTAGTTTATGTAATTGTATTTAATTGTAGTTATTTGTAGGTAGTTTATTTAATTAATTTAATGATAGTGTAGTATTAGGTTTAATTGTAACTTAGGTTAGGATTTATTTTACAGGTAATTTTGTATTTCTTTTAGCTAGGTAGTTATTAAATAGTTAATAACTATTTAATAACTATTCTAACTAGCTAAAATAAATACAAAGTTACCTGTAAAATAAATATAAATCCTAAGATAGCTACAATATAATTATTATTTATATTGTAGCTATATTAGGGTTTATTTTACAGGTAAGTATTTAGTTTTAAATAGGAATAATTTATTTAAGTATAGTGTAGTGTTAGGTGTAATTGTAACTTAGGTTAGGATTTATTTTACAGGTAAATTTCAGTTTATTTTAGCTAGGTAAGCTATTAAATAGTTAATAACTATTTAATAGCTATTGTACCTAGTTAAAATAAATTGAAAGTTGCCTGTAAAATAAAAATAAATCCTAAAATAGCTAGAATATAATTATTAATTACATTGTAGCTATATTAGGGTTTATTTTAAAGGTAAGTATTTAGTTTTAAATAGGATTAATTTAGTTAATAATAAAAATATTATTTAGATTTATTTAATTAATATTTAAGTTAGGGGGGCGTTAGGGTTAGTGTTAGACTTAGGTTTAGGGGTTAATAATTTTATTACAGTGGCGGCGGCGTAGTGGGGGGCAGGATAGGGGTTAATAAATTTATTATAGGTGGCGACGGTGTAGGGGGGGCAGATTAGGGGTTAATAAATTTATTATAGGTGGCGACGGGTTCAGGGAGCGGCGGTTTAGGGGTTAATACATTTATTATAGTTGCGGTGTGATCCGGGAGCGGCGGTTTAGGGGTTAATATGTATAGAGTAGCTTGCGGTGGGCTCCGGGAGCGGCGGTTTAGGGGTTAATATGTATAGAGTAGCTTGCGGTGGGCTCCGGGAGCGGCGGTTTAGGGGGTAATAACTTTATTTAGTTGCGGCAGTGTAGGGGGGGCAGATTAGCGGTGTTTAGACTCGGGGTACATGTTAGGGTGTTAGGTGCAGACTGCTCCCATAGGAATGAATGGGATGTCTGTCAGCAGCGAACTTGTACTTTCACTATGGTCAGACTCCCATTGATTCCTATGGGATCCGCCACCTCCAGGGGTGGCGGTTTGAAAACCAGGTACGCTGGGCCGTAAAAGTGCCGAGCGTACCTGCTAGTCATTTGATAACTAGCAAAAGTAGTGAGAATGTGCCGCACTTGTGTGCGGAACATCTGGAGTGACGTAAGAATCGATCTGTGTCGGACTGAGTCCGGCGGATCGAAGCTTACGTCACTAAATTCTACTTTAGCCGGTCTCGAGCCTTTGATAACTAAGGCGAATCAGCCTCGCCACAAATACGCTGCGGAATTCCAGCGTATTTGAGGTTGACGGCTTGATAACTAGGCCCCACTGTCTCATGTGTATAGCCAGAGGACGGCTGGTTATAGGATCAGAGTTAATCTGCATCAGTATAATAACACATTAGTGACACTGTCTCATGTGTATAGCCAGAGGATGGCTGGTTATAGGATCAGAGTTAATCTGCATCAGTATAATAACACCAATAAAAAAAACTTTAGTGACACTTTCTCATGTGTATAGCCAGAGGACGGCTGGTTATAGGATCAGAGTTAATCTGCATCAGTATAATAACACATTAGTGACACTGTCTCATGTGTATAGCCAGAGGACGGCTGGTTATAGGATCAGAGTTAATCTGCATCAGTATAATAACACATTAGTGACACTGTCTCATGTGTATAGCCAGAGGACGGCTGGTTATAGGATCAGAGTTAATCTGCATCAGTATAATAACACCAATAAAAAAACACATTAGTGACACTGTTTCATGTGTATAGCCAGAGGACGGCTGGTTATAGGATCAGAGTTAATCTGCATCAGTATAATAACATCAAAAGTCAAATAGCATGTAGCCCAGCACTCCAACCAGGTGGAGCAGTCACGACCTGGGTGCAATCCTTATGAGAGATAATTATAGGACTCGCCTATTTGTATCTATGATCGTTGCTACTCGGCAGTTTAAAGATTATACCCGTCCTGATGAAAGCCCAACTGAGGGCAGAAACGTCGACCATGTATTAATGTTCTAAGAATAAAGAAAATATTCTTCTCTTTACAAATTCTGGGAGTGCCCTTCTTCCACACTGATCTCTCTCTCTCTCTCTCTCTCTATATATATATATATATATATATATATATATATATATATATATATATATATATATATATATATAGATAGATAGATAGATAGATAGATAGATAGATAGTTAGATATAGAAAATTTGGTATGTGCCATATTTTCATGTTTTATAAGCATTAGACATGTCTAATTTTTTGCTCTACATCAGAGCTATTTTATGGACAACAGTTCCATACTTGCAAATAATGAACAAATTTAAGCTACAGAAATTATACACTTGTTTCAAGCTCATGCCAGCCAGAGACTGGGACCACAGTATACTGTACATGATCACACTGAAACAATGACTAAGACGACAGATGAAAAGTGACAGCTTAATTCAAATTCTGCAAATAATAATAATAGTGCACCTATTTAGTAATGCAAAACAGTAAGGCATGAAGATATTTTACTGAAACCTATTAAAATATGAATTGCATGAAGGGCTTCCTTAATGAAAGAACCCCAGAAATAAAAATGTAGGTGGTTGCACTTTCATATTATTGAATGTGCTTACAGTTATATAATTTACATTTAGCAAAGAAACATTTAGTTATATTTACATAGCAGATGTTGCCTACCAACACACTGTGCAAAATAAATAAATATATTTACACTAGTACTTGCTGCAAGAAAACATAAGAAATAAATGTATTTATTTTTATTCTCTGGTATCAAACAGTAGATCAATAAAAGTGTAAATGTTTAGGCAGAAGGAAAAATAAATATTTTATCACTATAATGGCCCTTTAAGTTGGCAAGTTAGACAATTTGCTATGGAAGGGGCATTCAAACAACATATCAACTAGTATAGAATAGTGTAAATATATGTTCAAGAACACTATTTTGCTTTATTTTATATTTTGCTTTATTTTAAACATTTACATTGTTGTACAGCTCACACAACTAAATGTATTAATTACATTCTTCAGTATATATACACAGGGAAATAGGTTGTAATTTTGATACAGTATATTTGTTTTTGTTAAAATAACATTTTAATAATAATCAAGTAATAATATTGTAATACGAGATATATTGCCACCATAATTTAAGATAATGGCAATGTCATTTAAGCAATTTACAAATGCTATATTTTCTTGCTGTGTCTGCAGGATAACCTAATCAGGCCCATTTTTCAAAGGGCTTGCGGACCTGATCCGACACTGCGGATCAGGTCCGCAAGACCTCGCTAAATGCGGAGAGCAATACGCTCTCCGCATTTAACATTGCACCAGCAGCTCACAAGAGCTGCGGGTGCAACGCCGCCCCCTGCTGACTCGCGGCCAATCGGCCGCCAGCAGGGAGCTGTCAATCAACCCGATCGTATTCGATCGGGTTGATGTCCGGCGATTCCTGTCCGCCTGTTCAGAGCAGGCGGACAGGGTTATGGAGCAGCGGTCTTTAGACCGCTGCTTCATAACTTGTGTTTCTGGCGAGTCTGAAGACTCGCCAGAAACACGGCCCTTCAAGCTCCATACGGAGCTTGATAAATGGGCCTGTATGAATCATCAGGATCTATACCGCTTCTGAGTTACATTCATCACACGCCTATGATCCAGTTATACAGTGGTTGCAACAAATTGACTGTTTTATTTATTTTAGCTTCTAATACAAAGTGAATTTTTAGATATTCATTTTTTATGTACATTACTTGGAAAACAATTTAGTTATGTGGAATATACCTTAATAAATATAGAAACATTTATTTTTCAGGGCCTTTGGAACAGGTCCCTTCTATTTACTTAAATTAAAATAAACCTCTTAAGAAAACCATGTCTCTGATTCTGTGTTGTCAATTAAGTATCTTATATAGTTTATTCTATCTATACTTAATATACTCTTTATAATAATGTACAAGATTTATAGTTCTGTGCATTCTTAATGTATTTAACACATTGTTTTGTATTATTACATTTATACACAGTTCAGTTACATTCACATTTTTAGTAATCCCAAAATGTTTGTAGCCTGTTAAAAGTCATTGAAAAAAAAATTTAGGTACTTACCCTTTTTGAAGAACACTCTTTTGTCAGATTCAAGCTGGACTTCAATGTAACGATCCTCTTGCTGCCCGTAGCCATAACAAGTTGTGCTGAGTTGACATTTATTCTTCTGACAGTTGTACTGTGAGGAGCATTTAATTACAACTGACGTCACCACCAATGAGAAGCATGGGATCGCGGTAGCGTGCACAACAGAGCGCGATCCTATGCTGAAGACTATGTGACGTCAGAGAAAATGGAACGCATGCGCTGTACAGTTATTCCTCACATGAGCGCGCAGACCTGAAGCGGCTGAACGTATTCAGAGAATCCATCTGGGCTTGGTAAGTATTATCAAATGTACTGTGTTTACTTGCTAATAACTACTTTTCAATCTAGGTTTAAAACAGTAAACAGGGCTACATTAACTTAACGTAACATGCGTTACACAATGACACAAAGAAAATATGAGCACATAATGTCCCTTTAACCCTACTCTAAAACCCACCCAATCCCCCCCTTAATAAAACCTAACACTAACCCCTTGAAGATCACCCTACCTTGAGACGTCTTCACCCAACCGGGCAGAAGTGGTCCTCCGGAAGGCCAGAAGTCTTCATCCTATCCGGGCAGAAGAGGTCCTCCAGATGGCAGAAGTCTTCATCCAGGTGGCATCTTCTATCTTCATCCATCCGGAGCGGAGCGGGTCCATCTTCAAAACATCCGACGCGGAACATCCTCTTCCAACGACATACGACGACTAAATGACGGTACCTTTAAGTGACGTCATCCAAGATGGCGTCCCTTCAATTCCGATTGGCTGATAGAATTCTATCAGCCAATCGTAATTAAGGTAGAAAAAATCCTATTGGCTGATCCAATCAGCCAATAGTATTGAGCTCGCATTCTATTTGCTGATTGGAACAGCCAATAGAATGCAAGCTCAATCATATTGGCTGATTGGATCTTGGATGACATCACTTAAAGGTACCGTCATTTAGTCATCGGATGTCATTGGAAGAGGATGCTCTGCGTCGGATGTCTTGAAGATGGACCCGCTCCGGATGGATGAAGATAGAAGATGCCGCCTGGATGAAGACTTTTGCCCGTCTGGAGGACCTCTTCTGCCCAGATTGGATGAAGACTTCTGGCCGTCTGGAGGACCTCTTCTGCCCGGCTTTGATGAAGACTTCTGCCCGTCTGGAGGACCACTTCACCCGGCTTCGTGAAGGACTTCTGCCCGGTGAAGATGTCTCAAGGTAGGATGATCTTCAAGGGGTTAGTGTTAGGTTTTATTAAGGGGGGATTTGGTGGGTTTTAGAGTAGGGTTGGGTGTGTGGGTGGTTGGGTTTAATGTTGGGGGGGTATTGGTTTTTTTTTTTACAGGTAAAAGAGCTGATTACTTTGGGGCAATGCCCAGCAAAAGGCCCTTTTAAGGGCTATTGGTAGTTTAGTTTAGGCTAGGGTTTTTTATTTTTGGGGGGCTTTTTTATTTTGATAGGGCTATTAGATTAGGTGTAATTAGTTTAAAGATCTGTAATTTGTTTATTATTTTCTGTAATTTAGTGGGGGGGTTTTTGTACTTTAGCTAATTTAATTTATTTAATTGTATTTAATTTAGTTAATTTATTTAATTATAGTGTAGTGTTAGGAGTTATTGTAACTTAGGTTAGGTTTTATTTTACAGGTACTTTTGTATTTATTTTAGCTAGGTAGTTATTAAATAGTTAATAACTATTTAGTAACTATTCTACCTAGTTAAAATAAATACAAACTTGCCTGTAAAATAAAAATAAACCCTACGCTAGATACAATGTAACTATTAGTTATATTGTAGCTAGCTTAGGGTTTATTTTATAGGTAAGAATTTAGTTTTAAATAGGAATAATTTAGGTAATGATAGGAATTTTATTTAGATTTATTTAAATTATATTTAAGTTAGGGGGTGTTAGGGTTAGACTTAGGTTTAGGGGTTAATAAATTTAATATAGTGGCGGCGACGTTGGGGATGGCAGATTAGGGGTTAATAAGTATAATGTAGGTGTAGGGGGGCAGATTATGGGTTAATAAGTATAATGTAGGTGGCGGCGGTGTAGGGGGGGGCAGATTAAGTGTTAATAACATAATGTAGGTGGCGGTGGGCTCCGGGAGCAGCAGGATAGGGGTTAATAAGTTTATTAGAGTGGCGGTAGGCTCCGGGAGCAGCAGTTTAGGGTTTAATAACTTTATTTAGTCGCGGCGGGGTCCGTGAGCAGCGGGATAGGGGTAAAACAGTGTAGTATATTGTGGGTGTTTAGTGACAGTATACCAATAAAGCTGGGAAAAAGCCAAAGAGCAGCGAGATCGATGACTGTTAGTTAACAACAGTCCGCTGCTCATCGACCCGTACTTGGTGCGTGGCTTTTTGACAGCTTTTTTGGTAACTTTGTAGAGCGTATTCAGGTCCGTGGCAGTGATGTTAGCCGATCTTAGGCGAGCGTATTGGAGCCGTTGAATGCAAGTAAGTTGACGGCTTGATAAGTAGATGCCTATGTATGAGAGTTAGTGTGTGAGTCAGTGTATATGTATGTGTGTGAGAGATGTGACATGTGTGTACGTGTACGATATGTGTTGTATGAGAGTGTTTGTGTGGTGTTTGTTGTACGACAGTGTGTGTGGCGAGTGTGTGGTATAACAGTGTGTGTGTTGTATGATAGTGTGCAGTGAGTGTGGTGTGTGAGGTGTGTGTTGTATGAGACTGTGTGCGTAGTGTATGTTGTACGAGACTTTGTAGTGCATGTTGTATGAGACTGTGTGTGGTGTGTTGTATGAGAGTGTGTGCATAGTGTATGTTGTATGAGACTGTGTGTGGTGTATGAGAGTGTGTGTGTGTAGTTTATGTTGTATGAGACTGTGTATGGTGTATGAGACTGTGTGTGATGTGTTGTATGTGAGTGTGTTCATAGTGTATGTTGTATGACACTGTGTGTGGTGTGTTCTATGACAGTGTGGCATGTGTGAGTTAGACATCTGCGATTCGTTTTGGATCGATTCAGAAATACGGCCGAATTTCTTAAATTCAGAGATTCGGATCGATTTGAATTTCCGAATTGAATTAGTGCTGAATCTGCCGAATAAATCCGAATTAGTTTGGATTTATTCGGTAGATTCGGATGGCCATGGATTACACTAGTATTGTACAGTATATTAGGTTATATCACTCTGCTATGGGTTACACCTAATATACGGTACATAATACTAGTCTAATACACAGCATATCCCACCTAACACATACCGAAATTCTGAATTTCCGAATCGACAGAACAAAATCGGACCGAATCCAGCCGAATTTTTTCGAATCCGAATGAATCCGAAACAAATTCATTCAAATTTTTCCGAATTTGAATCGATCTGAAATTCGAAAAAATCCGAATCGATCCGAACCGAACCAAACCGAATTTTATCGCCATGCACAAGTCTAGTGTGTGTGTTATTTCTTTTTTACAATACTTTCAAATTTGACTAAAATCAGGAATAAAGTACAAACACATTTTAGTCACTTTGCCAGAAAATGCAGCTATCTTGTTGTATATTACTTCAGATATTTTCAGACCAAGCATTGCAATAGGGTCACAAAGGTATGTGGTTTCATTGCACTGGGTTTTGGTTAAAAAAAAAGAAAAGTTTGAAGAACCCTGGACTAGTGTATAGAGCTCTTACTTTGTTCAGCCCAGCAACTGGTAGGCAGAAGTTAAGGGGGGATCGGGTAGGTTTTAGAGTAGGGGTGTGTGGGTTGTGGGTTGTAATGTTGGGGGGGATTGTATCTTTTTTACAGGTAAAAGAGCTGATTACTTTGGGGCAATTCCCCTGCAAAAAGCTATTTTAAGGGCTGGTAAAAGAGCTGATTACTTTGTAATTTAGTTTAGGGTAGGGAATTTTATTATTTTGGGGGGCTTTTTTATTTTATTAGGGGTCTTAAATTAGGTGTAATTAGATTAAAATTCTTGTAACATTTTTTTATTTTTTGTAATTTAGTGTTTGTTTTTTTGTATTATAGTTTAGTTTATTTAATTGTATTTTAGTTTAGATAATTGTAGTTTATTTAATTAATTTATTGATAGTGTAGTGTTAGGTGTATTTGTAACTTAGGTTAGGATTTATTTTACAGGTAATTTTGTAATTATTTTAACTAGGTAGCTATTAAATAGTTAATAACTATTTAATAGCTATTGTACCTAGTTAAAATAAATACAAACTTGCCTGTAAAATAAATATAAATCCTAAAATAGCTACAATGTAACTTAGTTATATTGTAGCTATATTAGGGCTTATTTTATAGGTAAGTATTTAGTTTTAAATAGGATAAATTTATTTAATTATAGGAAAATTTATTTCGTTCTATTTAAATTATATTTAAGTTAGGGGGGTGTTAGGGTTAGACTTAGGTTTAGGGGTTAATATCTTTATTATAGTAGCGGCGACGTTGGGGGCGGGAGATTAGGGGTTAATAATTGTAGGTAGGTGGCGGCGATGTTAGGGAGGGCAGATTAGGGGTTAATAAAATTTATTATAGGGTTTGCGAGGTGGGAGTGCGGCGGTTTAGGGGTTAATACATTTATTATAGTGGTGGCGATGTCCGGTCGGCAGATTAGGGGTTAATAAGTGTAGGTAGGTGGCGGCGACATTGGGGGGGCAGATTAGGGGTTAATAAATATAATGTAAATGTCGGCGATGTTAGGGGCAGCAGATTAGAGGTTCATAGGTATAATGTAGGTGGCGGCGATGTCCGGTTGGCAGATTAGGGGTTAAATAATTTTATTATAGTGTTTGCGATGTGGGGGGGGCCTCGGTTTAGGGGTTCATAGGTAGTTTATGGGTGTTAGTGTACTTTTTAGCACTGTAGTTAAGAGCTTTATGTTCCGGCGTTAGCCCATAAAACTCTTAACTACTGACTTTTTTATGCGGTAGGAGTCTTGGCGGTAGAGGCTGTACCGCTCACTTCTTCCAAGACTCGTAATACCAGCGTTAGGCAAATCCCATTAAAAAGATAGGATACGCAATTGACGTAAGGGGATTTGCGGTAGCCAAAAGTCGCGGAAGAAAAGTAAGCGGTAGACCGTTTCCTGCCTGACTCTAAAGGTGCACTTTCTTGGAAGAGAGGTCTTTATCTTTATAGAGCTATAATATATGGTACACATTGGAGCACCAGGAGTAAGAATCTACAGCATTACCCCGTTACCAATAAAACTAATAAACTATTTAAATAAAGAACTGTTAGCCTCTACAGTACAATGGGGGATCAGACAGAACCATGAGGAACTGTTATGTGGTTTAGCTTGCTCTCTTATATAACTCTAAAACAATCAGCTTGGGCAGCCAAATAAAACAAAACAATACTCATCAAAAAGTCCAGTGTGAGGGAAATGAAAAAGTTCTCTCCCGGTGAACCAATGGTACCACCAACCGTATAGCATAACTGGGAACACATAATTGTCTATCCTATGTTGTCATGAACCAAGCCTCCAGACTAAAAAGAAAAAGAAAAGGTCTGGGAGGCATTCTGCTAAGAAGGGCTGTGTAGGGATTTGAACCTGTGGCTCTGTGGTTACTATTCCTGTTTGCTTGCCAATCGGTTTGCTTGTGTGTTGAGCCACAGCCAGTTCTAGTAATAGCATGGAACTTAAAAGATCTGATAAATAACTATTTGCCGTACTTGTAATTACACCTGTGCAACACACAGGTGTTCTCAATTCTGGAATTACTTAGAACCAATCCTGTGCAAAACCTCCCTATTTAAGGATGGCTCTTAGTCTGCATTTTGTTTTCACATTGGATCCGTTTTGTCAAGTCATAACCTGTTTCCTGTACTTCTTTGGAGAAAGTCTTCACTTTTGCACCTGTTTACAAGGTATTACCAGGAGAAAGACTTTACCTTTTAAACCTGTTACCAGTCTACAAGTTTGTTTCCTGCCTTGTGCAATTCCTGCACTCAGTTATTACCAGGATAAAGACTTTACCTTCAAACCTGTTACCTGTTTACAAGTTTGTTTCCTGCCTTGTGCAATTCCTGCACTTCAGCTATTACCATGAGAGATACTTTACCTTTAAACCTGTTACCTGTTTACAAGTTTGTTTCCTGCCTAGTGCAATTCCTGCACTTCAGCTATTACCAGGAGAAAGACTTTACCTTTAAACCTGTTACCAGTTTGCAAGTTTGTTTCCTGCCTTGTGCAATTCCTGCACTTCAGTTATTACCAGCAGGAAGACTTTACCTTTAAACCTGCTATCTGTTTACAAGTTGTTTCCTGCCTTGTGCAAATCCTACACTTCAGTTATTACCAGGAGAAAGACTTTCCTTTTTGAATCTGCATCTCTGCTTACTTTGTTTGTTTATTTCCACTCCTGCCGTATGTAGACTTAACATACCTGAGTAGCACATTTAAATATATCCTGCAAGTATTTGCTTAATCAAAGTATTTTGTTGTTTAAATTAGTTATCATTTTCAATATGGCTTCTCATAATCTTCATTTAAAGCAACTGTTCCAGACAGTGAGGCTCTCACAAAACATCCTGAGACTGGACATGACATATGTCTGTCCTCCAGAACTTTGACATAGGCTTGGGGTATAGTGTTCCATAAAATGCCGTGGAAATCTTGTACCAGGTTGCATGGATCAGGTAAAACTGTTTTCGTTGGAAGGGAATTTGTTCTGGTGCTGTCTTTGTTCCTAGGTCTATGGAATTAGTATTGAGGTCATCTAGATAGAAATAGCACCATCAGTATATGCTTTTCTCTCTGGCATCCGCATGAGGCTTGCTTCCAATCACTAGGCTTCTGGAAACCAATTCACCCCTTGCAAGGGTCAGACTCCAAACACAAGTCTCCTGCCTCCTTTGTGGAGAGTGGAGTCTCACTCTGTGATGTGCCATCGTAGTGCGCTGATCCACATGAGAGCATATCACCCGGTTTCCCCCGGGTCTGTTCCGGATCTTCTGAATTAGGTGAGTCCATAGCAGATTGCAAAGTCTCTGTAAAGAGAAGCTGATACTGCTGCAGGAGAGCCCTGGTATCATCCAGTAGATAATAAGCAGATGCCATAATGATCTTGGGTACTATAAAGCAGTACTCTGCTTTTGCTAATTATCCTCCTCACGCAGTTAAAAGATGGCCGCTCTCAGAAGGCCTCACCCAACACCGCCACCAAGACAAATGGAATAACTTGACTCCTCAATGTCCCCCAAATTTCAGGTTTCTAAGTTAAGATCTGTGAGCTAATAGGCACCTTGTAAATATTAAAGGGACATAATACTCATATGCTAAATCACTTGAAACTGTAAAAACCTGACAGGAAAATATCACCTGAGCATCTCTATGTAACAAAGGGAGATATTTTACCTCACAATTTCCTTAGCTCAGCATAGTAAGTTCTGTGTAAAAAGTTATACTCAGCTGCAGCCCAGCTGCAGGTAAAATGAAAAAAAAAATGAAAAAATGATCAGCAGCCAATTAGCATCAGCAGTCATGAGCTCTCAGGTCATGAACTCTCTTACTGTGATCAAAACAAATAAGGACAATATTGGCACAGCGTAATATAAACTAAGTAGTCAAAGAGGAAAAACCTCGGTGCTATTCCCAATAACTAAGTTAGATAAAGTAAAAGGGGTAAAGAGAGGACAAAAAGTGGGAACTGTTAGCACTCACGGCTACTATTACTGTATCTTACTGTTTAAATAAACTGTTAATAAATTGTGTTACTACAGGTATATAAAATTATTTAAACTTTACTATATGTGTGCATTAAAAGTGATAGACATCACTAGTCTCCCATTAAAGGAGATATCACAAACATTCTGGATAAAATAATGTGAAAATAAGCTAATACGGGTGTACAGAAGCTCTGGGGTAAGAGCCTCCCTGTATTCCTGGCCGTAACAGGATACACGGCTTCAGGTGACAGAGGCGCACCCCCCCAGTACTTCCAATGTACACAAACCAATGTTAGCCAAATTTAATTAAAATCAAAGTACTGTTCTAAGTTTCACAAATGCATTTCGGCCTTAGCACCGGCCTTTCTCAATGTGTGTCAGATTCGGACTGGCAAGCCGAGTGTTACTCGCTGCTGCTTTAAAAACCTATCCCTTTCCTCAATTGCACCAATTGAATGCGTTCCTCCAGCAACACCCTCCAGTTATCCAATAATATCAGCTGTCTATTTCTGCTCCCTCCTCCACTCAGTTCTTATTGGAGTATCAGTGTGAGTTATGTCATTGCTAAATATACACCCATGGGACCTGCGCTGCCTGTCATTGCAAACTGTTATGTTTACAAGTTAAGCACACCCGATCACATCATCGCAATCCATTTCCGAAAACATTCTGCTCCAACTGTTACGCCGTTAACAATGTGTGGGCTTCACTGATCCCAGCACTACATGTTAACTGTTTAATTTACGGATTTTGAATTTGATCACATCACTGCAATCCATTTTCAAAAATGTACTATTTTAACTATTGCCGCTACATACCATCAGTAGCGGCAATAGTTAAAATAGTACGTTTTTGAAAATGGATTGCAGTGATGTGATCAAATTCAAAATCCGTAAATTAAACAGTGTGTATAGTCTATTTTGTTCTGCTCTGTGTGGATCACTGTGGTTATAAGAGTCATAGAGACTGGTTACACTGAACTGTGCTGCAGTCCGAAGTGGGTGAGCAATTACATCTTAGCAGGTTATAAATTGATAATGTATGCGATCATAACATGTAGTGCTGGGATCAGTGAAGCCCACACATTGTTAACGGCGTAACAGTTGGAGCAGAATGTTTTCGGAAATGGATTGCGATGATGTGATCGGGTGTGCTTAACTTGTAAACATAACAGTTTGCAATGACAGGCAGCGCAGGTCCCATGGGCGTATATTTAGCGATGACATCACTCACACTGATACTCCAATAAGAACTGAGTGGAGGAGGGAGCAGAAATAGACAGCTGATATTATTGGATAACTGGAGGGTGTTGCTGGAGGAACGCATTCATAGCCGGAGCTATGGCAGCATGCGACATCTCAGACTCCGGCTAACTCCACCCCCATTTTTCTATCCAATTAATCGGACAATAATCATCCGATTAATCGGATAGAAAAAAAAATAGTAAATACAAATTTCTGCACAACACCATGTGCAGGAGTTCATCAGATTGAAGCAGCTGGTGCTGTGCAATTAATCAACTAATTGCTGACCACCTCATTGATAATGAGTTTCTTTGACAACTATTTTTATGATCAATCTTACCGATTAGTTGTTGCAGCCCTAAAACTAATTTACCAAAACAAATTTATTTTTTAACTAATTGAAAACAAAACTAAACACATTTTTTAGTAGTACACAAGTCTAATGTAAAGTAAAAACAACTTGAGGACACAAATGCACAGATATCCTTATATATTATTAAAGAGCCCCTACAGTTTTATATTTTGTATATTTTTCTTCTTTTAAATAACATTTATTTATGATTTTTTTTTTATTTGCTGTGATTTTAGTTACTTTTTATTATTTATTTTAGTTATGTTACCAAATGTTATTTCAAGTACTATCTATAGAAAATCTACTTAAACAAGAAGGGTTATAAAAGAAAAAATAATACAGAGATAAGGTAATAAGGTTCACCTTGGAAGCTCAGCCCATTGCATTGGGTTGTGGGTTCAGTTACAGAAACAGCTATTACATATTAAAAATAAAGCTAAAAGTACAATTTCTCACATATTATATACTCTGCAGCTGGTATAATAAGTCATTAAAAACACTTTTAAGGGAAACCATTTTATACTACACTGCCCCTTTAATTGATTATATACACATTACACAGATACAATGCAGTAGCCTGTGCCAGGTAATGTGATAATAAGCACTGTGTTAATCCCTGTGCCACTGAAGGGGTTAATAAATACTATGCATTTATCTGTGATCAGTAAAAGGACACAAAACTACAATAAGAAATGAATGCCCTATTGCTTACATATAACTTAGTTAGAATCAACTCCAGAGCAGTAATGCTGTACTAGCAGTTAGCTAAACACATATGTGTGTACCCACCAATCCCCAGCTAGCCCCCAATAGTGTAGGATATGTACATATTGATTTCAACAAAGGATACAAAGTAAAACAGTTATTTAAAAATAGAAGTTAATTTATATATAAAGTCTACTCCAGAATATTTGTTTAAAAATATAAATAATCCCTTAATTACCCATTCACCAGTTTTGCATAACCAACACTGTTATATTATTATACTTTTTACCTCTGTGATTACCTTGTATCTAAGCCTCTGCAAACTGCCCCCTTATCTCAGTGCTTTTGACAGAGTTGCATTTTAGCTAATCCACGGGAGTGAGCACAATGTTATCTATATTGCACATATGCATTAGCACTGTGTAGCTGTGAAAAAACTGTCAAAATACACTGAGATAAGAGGCGGCCTTCAAGGGCTTAGACAATAGCATATGAGCCTACCTAGGTTTAGTTTTCAACAAAGAATACCAAGAGGACAAAGCAAATTTAATGATAAAAGTAAAATTTGTTTAAAATGGCATGCCTCATATAAGTTTAACTTTCTTATCCCTTTTAAGGAGTTAACACCCTGTGCACCTCACTCTGTTAGTGAAGGGGTTAAGCACTGAGAAGCTTTCTGTGCTAGTGAAGCCTAGGGGTTAATACACACACTGCAGCTAGGCTTACCATAATTTTTAGAGGTGAAACTGGGACCACCTTGTGCGGTGCCAGTGGGGGTGTGGCCAGGGGTGTGGTCAAGGGGCGTGGCGATTACCGGTCCTTTTAAAGTAGTAGCTTTTATATGCATGTTTTGTGGATACTGTACCCTTCCTCAGTCAAACAACAAGTGAATCACACAGTTTAAATAGACCATAACACCACCCCCTAGTGAAAAAGGCACCATTAGGTTGTCATGGCAAATAAATCATTCATCTAAATCTCAGATTCTAAATAATGCCAAACATCAAGCATAATTATCAATTTCATAAAATAGTGAAAAGCATATACATCACACAATTTAATATCTGCAGTGTAATATGTGTTTTATGTGTCTAATTAAAGGGACACTGAACCCAAATGTTTTCTTTCGTAATTCAGATAGAGCATGACATTTTAAGCAACTTTGTAATTTAGTCCTATTATCAAATGTTCTTCATTCTCTTGGTATCTTTATTTGAAATGCAAGAATGTAAGTTTAGATGCTGGCCCATTTTTAGTGAACAACCTGGGTTGTTCTTGCTGATTGGTGGATAAATTCATCCACCAATAAAAAAAGTGCTGTCCAGAGTCCTAAACCAAAAAAGAAGCTTAGATGTCTTCTTTTTCAAATAAAGATAGCAAGTGAACGAAGAAAATTTGATAATAGGAGTAAATTAGAGAGTTGCTTAAAATTGCATGCTCTAAAGAAAAAATGGGGGTTTAGTAGCCCTTTAAGGAACAGAGCCAAATACTTATAAGGCATAAATGCAACATTGAATGAAAGTAAAAAAGAAACACGTACCTGCTAAAGCTGTTTAAGAGGCTACTCTATACCATAATGCAGGAAGATTACAGCCAAAATGCTATCCTGCATGAAATAAAGCAAGGTCCATGCCAAAAAATCCTGCCAGTATGCACTTCCAGGTAATACCCATATGATTCCCCTAAAGGTGTATCACCGGTGATGTCACCAGGGGGGGGGGGGTTAAATTCTTAGAAAAATAAACCAAGTAGTACTACAAAATAAAAAAACCTATGCTGATCACTCAGCCGGTATTACTAAATGTAAACTTTGAAGGACACGAACCTTAAGCTAAGCAGGGCTGTATGTAACAAAGTACCAGCATCTAACTATACTGGAGAGCCACAGTCCAGTCATTTTGAATAATGTATCCGGGTTTCAGGTGGTCTGAAACCTGGACACATGATTTGCAACCTGGAGGTGGCAACCCTACTGGGACAGAATGAACAACTGGGTGGGACACTGGGACAGCACCTCCAAACCGGGACAATCCCAGTAAAAAGTGGGACTTCTGGTAAGCCTAACTGCAGCTCTCTGTGCTAGTGAAGCCTAGGGGTTAATACAAAGTGCATCTATTCTCAATGCTAGCAGTGGCGGCTGGTGACTTTTGAAGATGGGGGAGCACTAGCCCCGCCCCTCAGATGGCTCCGCCCATTTTAATGTGTGTGTGTGTGTATATATATACATACATACACACACACACACTCTGCCAGTTACCTTAACACATCCTTATGTACAAGGTGAGGACAGTGTGTTATGTGAATTACTGTGTTATTAAAGTCTGTGTGTGAGGTATGTACATAACTAACCTATGTATATTGAAAGACAAGAGCACCACATACACCCTGCAGTTACCATATATATATATATATATATATATATATATATAGTCCTTATACTGCCCCAGTAATTTACTTTAATCATCAAATTTGCTTTGTTCTTTTTGTATTCTTTGTTTAAAGCTAAACTTAGGCTCATATGCTAATTTCTAAGACCTTGATATGATATATAATATTTGACTCCCAACAGAAAGCTAAAGCTATTGACATCCATAAAAAAAGAGAGGAACATTTCTTTATAGTTAGTAAAAATAAAAATAATTGTATATTTTATCTCAGACTAAGTAAGTGACTGATGATGAACCTGCTGCCTGTATGAAAATCATACAGGCTCATCCTCACTCACTCACTCACTCACTCACTCACCCAGTCTCAGATATAATAATAAAAGATTTTTCTTTCTACTAACTTCAGAAGTCTTTATGTGTGTCTTTTTATTTAAAGTTAGGTTTAGAGAGGTGTGAGGAAGGAGTGCAGTGGTGTCAAAAATGTCACTTTAAATAAAAATAATCTTGTTATAGTAATAGTCCAGACAGACTCTCTGGCTGATGATTTTATATATATATATTTATACATATGAGCCAGATTTTGGCTTTTTGGACTGTGTACATATAAAATAATATATAAACAATCTATATTGCTAAAATCACAGAGAGTCTGGACTATTACTATATCAAGACTATTTTTATTTAAAGTGACATTTTTAGCACCACTACAGCCCTTCCTAACACCTCTCTAAACCTCACTTTAAATAAAAAGACACACATAAAGACTTAATGTGGGGGGGAAATGCATATACAGGGAACCAAATGCTTTGAGATGGAAGCATTAATGGAGCTAAAAGTTTTAGAGCCATCATTATATAGCAAAACATGTTTTTAATCAGTAGGGTCAGATGAAGAAGGGGTTAATATATGTTCTTATATAGGAACCCCAAGCCCCCCTCCTCCCCAGCAATTACTTTTGTAACATAGTAACATAGTAACATAGTAGATAAGGTTGAAAAAAAGACTGAAGTCCATCGAGTTCAACCTATACAAATCTAAAATACTTACAAAAAGCTCCAGTTAAGCTTAAATAACCCCATTAAAATGTGACCCATTTAATACTAGCAATCATATCCATGAATTTTGTTTTTGTTAGTATACAGAAACTTATCCAGACTATTTTTAAATGTATCTATGGTATTGGCATTCACTACCTCCTTTGGTAATGAGTTCCACAATTTTATTGCTCTCACAGTGAAAAAACGTTTCCGTTGCAGGAGATTAAATCTCCTTTCCTCCAACCTTAAATTATGACCTCTTGTCAGAAACAATTTTCTTGGAATAAACAGAGCTTCTGCCATCTCTGTATATGGGCCTTGAATATATTTATATAAAGTAATCATGTCACCTCTCAAGCGCCTTTTTTCTAAAGAAAACAGACCCAGTTTGGCTAGCCTCTCCTCATAGGTTAATTTCTCCAATCCCCTTATTAGCTTTGTGGCCCTTCTCTGAACTTTTTCTAGTTCTGCAATATCTTTTTTAGCAATTGGTCCCCAGAACTGCACTCCAAACTCAAGGTGAGGTCTTACCAGGGCTTTATATAATGACAGAATTATGCTTTCCTCCCTTGAATCAATACCTCTTTTAATACATGCTAGTATCTTATTAGCCTTTGAAGCCGCTGCCCTGCATTGTGCACCCATCTTTAGCTTGTTATCTATTACTACTCCCAAATCCCTTTCCTCCTGTGTTTGGCTAAGTCTTGTCCCATTTAAAAAATACGTAGCCTGCTTATTTTTACTTCCAAAATGTAGAACCTTGCATTTTTCCGTATTAAATCTCATTTTCCATTCACTTGCCCATAGTTCTAATTTTAGCAAATCCCTTTGTAAAGACAGTTCGTCCTGCTCTGACCTTATGACCTTACTTAACTTAGTATCATCTGCAAAAATAGAGATGTCGCTATTTAATCCTTGCTCCAAGTCATTTATAAAAATATTAAAAAGAACAGGGCCCAGTACTGATCCCTGGGGGACGCCACTGATTACCTTTGTCCAATCTGAGTATGATCCATTTACTACTACTCGTTGCTCCCTATCTTTTATCCAGTTATTTATCCATGAGCTAACATTTTCAGCTATTCCCAGTCCCTTAATTTTGTGCATTAATCTCTCATGTGGCACTGTATCAAATGCCTTTGCAAAATCTAAGTATATCACATCCACTGATTCCCCTTTATCTATATTTTGACTTACTTCCTCGTAGAATCTAATCAGATTAGTTTGACATGATCTATTTCTCCTAAAGCCATGCTGATTAGAACTCATAATCTTGTTTACACGAATATGCTCATCAATATAATCCCTTATAATCCCTTCAAATATCTTCCCCACTATTGATGTCAGACTAACTGGTCTATAGCTTCCTGGATCATCCCTGCTTCCCTTTTTGAAGAGTGGCACCACATCAGCTTTACGCCAATCCTGGGGTACCATGCCTGAGGATAATGAGTCTTGAAAAATTAAGAGTAAAGGTTTGTCTATAACAGTGCTAAGTTCCCTCAACACCCTTGGGTGTATTCCATCTGGGCCTGGAGTTTTATTTACCTTAATATTTTCCAGTTTTTTCCTGATATCCTCTAAACAAAACCCAGTTAGTGGTATGGACTGGCATGTTCTATTATGTTCAAAAGTATCATTCAATGGTTCTTCTCTTGTGTATACTGAAGAAAAAAACTGGTTTAGTACCTCAGCCTTCTCCCTGTCATTATTTATCATGCTACCCTCCACACATTTTAATGTACCTATATTATCCTTCTTAGATTTTTTGCTATTTATGTACTTAAAGAACCTTTTAGGGTTAGACTTAGAATCCTTAGCAATTAATTTTTCATTTTCAATTTTGGCTAATTTGATTGCTTTTTTGCATGCTTTGTTACATTCCTTATAAATATTGTATGCTGAGTCTGTACTATTTTCTTTTAATAATTTAAATGCCCTACGTTTTTTCCTAATTTCTCTTAACACATTTTTATTTAGCCATAATGGCTTTGTTTTTTTATTTTTACTTTTATAACCATATGGTATGTGTTGATATGTATATTTATTTAACACATTTTTAAATATTATCCATTTATTCTCTGTATTTTTATTAGAAAATACATTGTCCCAATTTATATTATTTAATGATTTCCTTAAATCGTTGAATTTTGCTTTCTTGAAATTAAAAGTCTTAGTTAAGCCTTTAAAACACTGCATTTGAAAATAGATTTCAAATGTGACCATGTTATGATCACTGTTACCCAAATGTTCTTTAACTTCTATGTTTGATATTATATCTGTATTGTTTGATAGCACTAAATCCAATATAGCTTTACTCCTAGTTGGCTCCTCTATTAATTGTGACAAGAAGTTATCCCTGAGAACATTTAAAAATCTATCCCCCTTAGCTGAATTACTAGTTTCATTGGCCCAGTTTATATCAGGGTAGTTAAAATCTCCCATAATTACAGCACTGTTATTAGCAGCCTTACCTATTTGGATAAGTAGTTGAGTTTCCTCCGGGTCACTAATGTTGGGAGGCTTGTAGCATGTTCCTAGTAATATTTTTTTAGGATTTTTCCCCCCACTCTTTATTTCAACCCACAGGGTCTCTACATTGTCACTTGTATTATAAATATCTTCCCTTATTGTAGGTTTAAGGTTAGGTTTAATATACATGCAGATTCCTCCACCCCTTTTATTATTCCTGTCCCTCCTAAATAATGTATACCCCTCTAAGTTAACTGCCCAGTCATGTGAATCATCCCACCAAGTTTCAGTTATACTGATAACATCATAGTCCTCTTCTGCAACTAAGAGCGTCAGCTCCCCCATTTTACCTGTCATGCTTCTTGCATTTGTTGTCATACATTTAATTTTCATGTGCTTTCTGCTGCTACTCGGTGTGCTTTCCTCTATACTTTCTAATGTGACATTTCTTAAGTCATCCCTTCCTTGAGATATTAAGGGATTGTCATATTCACAGACTGATCTCTCTGTTCTATTTTGTTCTAACTGACCCTCCCCCCCTTTGCCTAGTTTAAAAGGTTCTCTAAATGTGCTACCATCCTTTCCCCCAACACACCTGCACCCATGTCATTCAGGTGCAATCCATCCTTACTGTACAAATTGTACCCTAGTGAAAAATCAGCCCAGTGTTCTAAAAAGTCAAACCCCTCATTTTTACACCATGTCTTTAGCCATGAATTAACAGACCTTAACTCCTTCTGCCTTACTGAATTAGCACACGGCACTGGTAATATCTCAGAAAATATTACTTTGGAGGTCCTTGCTTTAAGCTTGCTACCTAACTCCCTGAAGTCATTTTTTAGGACTCTCCATCTCCCACCGATTCCTTCATTAGTACCAATATGCACCATGACTGCAGGATCAGACCCACATCCCTCTAACAATCTATCAATACGCTCCACAATATGCCTAACACGAGCCCCTGGAAGACAGCAAACTGTGATTTACTTTCTGGTGCCTGACATCTGTGAGATAAGAAGCACACAAGCTAACCCTCCATGTAAGCTAGTTCTAACAAGCAGATTTCCCTGCAGTGAATAATATGCTTTGTATTGTAGGTTGATATTTATATACAACTAGTAGTAAGGGAGATAACATGCAGCACTGAGGTGGAAAGGAGAAATAAGAGCAGGGGGAAGAAGCACTTATGGACACTGATTCTTTTCCATGAAGGTAGCTAAACACTGAGTGGAAAGGAATTTATGTAAAAGAGCTACTCACAGCTAAATCCACGGTTTCCTCTCACTCCAGCTCCACCCACATCCTTCATGCTTCATGCCACACAGCACAACACACGGTGTAAAACAGTTTCAAGCACCGGGTGTTATGCTGGGGGAGGTCAGAGGATCTTTTTGATTTTATTTAAGTTAAATGACCTGCCTGTTGCAGCTGTCACCACAGCACTAACCATACTGTGTCCTGAGCAATAAAAAAGACTATTTAACTAGCCCATCAGCTATACAAAAAAACAATGAAGCAGTGCGTTCAGCTGCCCTGTTTATCAGCCCCTAAAATGTCCCTGTCCTCCTCCTCCAGCTGAGCAGCTCCTGTGCTGCAGCTGCCTATGTCTGGTCACTGGTGTGTGTGAGACTGAGTGTATGCACGGCTTGCTGTGTCCCAATGCCAAAATATATTTTTGATAGATCATCCGATCATGGTGCAATCCCTCTATACTAATAGCAGGCGCTTTACTTACTGAGATGTCAGACATCAGGACTCAACAACTCCGGAGGAACTCAGTTGCCCACACCCAGGCCAGTGGCCAACTGCCAAAATAGCAGCCAGTTAAGCATCTGCAAAAGTAATTATGCTATCATACCTGCCTTTTTATTATTTATAATATTATGACGATTCAGTATTTGCATTTTTTTGCCTTGAAGATTACAAGGCAAAAAAATGCAAATACTGAATCACCATAATATTATAAGTAATAAAAAGGCAGATATGATAGCATAATTACTTTTGGAAATGCTTGGCTGGCTGGTATTTTGGCAGTTGGGCACTGGCCTGGGTGTGGGCACCTGTGTTCCTTCAGAGTCGAGTCCTGATGTCTGACATTTCAGTCTGTCTCCAGTCACTAAAGTTTGGTCCCTGACCGTCCCTCTCTCTAACTCAGCAGCAATGACAGTGACACACATGCCACATGGAAAAACTCACTCGGCAGGCAGACAGGCACTCAATCTTTCTGCAGCTCCCTCCTCTTCAATAGTTCCCGCCAGCAGCCGATAAGATGATGCCCGATGTCACGCCTCCCTGTGTTTGAAGCCCACGATGCTCCTCCTCCCACACACAGCTCTTAGTGTGCGAGTGTCACATGACAGCTGGCTCTCGCACACTAAGAGCTGTGCTCCTTAAGAAGGCTATGGGCTGGCCTGTAGGTGGCGCTGCAGTCAATGCAGTTTTAAAGTGGAATGGGCTTTTGCCTATATTTCTATCTATCGCACTGCACAGCATGTGCGATAGATAGAAGTATTAGGCAAAAGACCATTCCACTTTCAGCCTAAATAATTAAAATCTTCAATTTTACATGGTTTTAGTAAAAACTGCAGTGGAGCCTGGAGGATTTTTTTATTAAAATCAGCAAAAAAGGTTTAAAAAATTTATTTTTATTTTTTTATTTCTCACTCTTTTTTTTTTTTTTTGTTCATCAGGGGTCAGAGTGTTCATCAGGGGTCAAGGGGGCTCACGTGCTCAAGTGCTCCTATAGAGGAGCCTCCACTGAATGCTAGTGAAAGTGCTAATATATATTGTGTAGCTTTATGTATATAGTGCAGCTGTAATGCACTAGTAGAGGATATGACAGTGACAATGTGCTCAGTGCTAGTGAAAGTGCTAATATATATTGTGTAGCTTTATGTATATAGTGTAGCTTTAATGCACTAGTAGAGGATATGACAGTGACAATGTGCTCAGTGCTAGTGAAAGTGCTAATATATATTGTGTAGCTTTATGTATATAGTGTAGCTGTAATGTACTAGTAGAGGATATGACAGTGACAATGTGCTCAGTGCTAGTGAAAGTGCTAATATATATTGTGTAGCTTTATGTATATAGTGTAGCTGTAATGCACTAGTAGAGGATATGACAGTGACAATGTGCTCAGTGCTAGTGAAGTGAAAATGCTAATATATATTGTGTAGCTTTATGTATATAGTGTAGCTGTAATGCACTAGTAGAGGATATGACAGTGACAATGTGCTCAGTGCTAGTGAAAGTGCTAATATATATTGTGTAGCTTTATGTATATAGTGTAGCTGTAATGCACTAGTAGAGGATATGACAGTGACAATGGGCTCAGTGCTAGTGAAAGTGCTAATATATATTGTGTAGCTTTATGTATATAGTGTAGCTGTAATGTACTAGTAGAGGATATGACAGTGACAATGGGCTCAGTGCTAGTGAAAGAGCTAATATATATTGTGTAGCTTTATGTATATAGTGTAGCTGTAATGCACTAGTAGAGGATATGACAGTCACAATGAGCTCAGTGCTAGTGAAAGTGCTAATATATATTGTGTAGCTTTATGTATATAGTGTGGCTGTAATGCACTAGTAGAGGATATGACAGTGACAATGGGCTCAGTGCTAGTGAAAGTGCTAATATATATAGTGTTGCTGTATGTATATAGTGTAGCTGTAATGCACTAGTAGAGGATATGACAGTGACAATGTGCTCAGTGCTAGTGAAAGTGCTAATATATATTGTGTAGCTTTATGTATATAGTGTAGCTGTAATGCGCTAGTAGAGGATATGACAGTGACAATGTGCTCAGTGCTAGTGAAAGTGCTAATATATATTGTGTAGCTTTATGTATATAGTGTAGCTGTAATGCACTAGTAGAGGATATGACAGTGACAATGGGCTCAGTGCTAATGAAAGTGCTAATATATATTGTGTAGCTTTATGTATATAGTGTAGCTGTAATGCACTAGTAGAGGATATGACAGTGACAATGGGCTCAGTGCTAGTGAAAGTGCTAATATATATTGTGTAGCTTTATGTATATAGTGTAGCTGTAATGCACTAGTAGAGGATATGACCGTGACAATGTGCTCAGTGCTAGTGAAAGTGCTAATATATATTGTGTAGCTTTATGTATATAGTGTAGCTGTAATGTACTAGTAGAGGATATGACAGTGACAATGTGCTCAGTGCTAGTGAAAGTGCTAATATATATTGTGTAGCTTTATGTATATAGTGTAGCTGTAATGCACTAGTAGAGGATATGACAGTGACAATGGGCTCAGTGCTAGTGAAAGTGCTAATATATATTGTGTAGCTTTATGTATATAGTGTAGCTGTAATGCACTAGTAGAGGATATGACCGTGACAATGTGCTCAGTGCTAGTGAAAGTGCTAATATATATTGTGTAGCTTTATGTATATAGTGTAGCTGTAATGTACTAGTAGAGGATATGACAGTGACAATGTGCTCAGTGCTAGTGAAAGTGCTAATATATATTGTGTAGCTTTATGTATATAGTGTAGCTGTAATGCACTAGTAGAGGATATGACAGTGACAATGTGCTCAGTGCTAGTGAAAGTGCTAATATATATAGTGTAGCTTTATGTATATAGTGTAGCTGTAATGCACTAGTAGAGGATATGACAGTGACAATGGGCTCAGTGCTAATGAAAGTGCTAATATATATTGTGTAGCTTTATGTATATAGTGTAGCTGTAATGCACTAGTAGAGGATATGACAGTGACAATGTGCTCAGTGCTAGTGAAAGTGCTAATATATATATAGTGTAGCTTTATGTATATAGTGTAGCTGTAATGCACTAGTAGAGGATATGACAGTGACAATGGGCTCAGTGCTAGTGAAAGTGCTAATATATATAGTGTAGCTTTATGTATATAGTGTAGCTGTAATGCACTAGTAGAGGATATGACAGTGACAATGTGCTCAGTGCTAGTGAAAGTGCTAATATATATTGTGTAGCTTTATGTATAGAGTGTAGCTGTAATGCACTAGTAGAGGATATGACAGTGACAATGTGCTCAGTGCTAGTGAAAGTGCTAATATATATTGTGTAGCTTTATGTATATAGTGTAGCTGCAATGTACCAGTAGAGGATATGACAGTGACAATGGGCTCAGTTACTAATTTTATGAATTTGCAGCATTTAAACAATGTTAAAAAGCATCCAATTTGTCTTTGAAATGCTTGCATATTTTCTTTTGTCTGATTGGCTGCTGATTAACATGTGACTTCTCTGCATGTATTCTGGGAGATGTAGTTCAGTATTGAACGGACCTTTGTTCCCTTCCCATTTACTTCCTGTGCAGCTGCTGCTGGGTGAGTGAGTCAGGCTGTGTGTATTGTGTGATAAACGTTTTAGTCACTTTCTGGTCTGCTTAAAAAGTTTATATATTGTTATAAATGTTGTTCTTTTACTGCATGTTATTCAGTTACTTGAGCCAGTTAATGGGATAATAAGTGCTGTTCAACTCTTTGTGTTAGTGAAGGGTTAATACACCCTGTACACCTCTCTGTGCCAGTGAAGGGTTAATACACACTGTGCTGCTCTCTGTGCTAGTGAAGGGTTAATACACACTGTGCTGCTCTCTGTGCTAGTGAAGGGTTAATACACACTGTGCAGCTCTCTGTGCTAGTGAAGGGTTAATACACACTGTGCAGCTCTCTGTTCTAATGAAGGGTTAATACACACTGTGCAGCTCTGTTTTAGTGAAGGGTTAATACACACTGTGCTGCTCTCTGTGCTAGTGAAGGGTTAATACACACTGTGCTGCTCTCTGTGCCAGTGAAGGGTTAATACACACTGTGCTGCTCTCTGTGCCAGTGAAGGGTTAATACACACTGTGCAGCTCTCTGTGCTAGTGAAGGGTTAATACACACTGTGCTGCTCTCTGTGCTAGTGAAGGGTTAATACACACTGTGCTGCTCTCTGTGCTAGTGAAGGGTTAATACACACTGTGCAGCTCTCTGTGCTAGTGAAGGGTTAATACACACTGTGCAGCTCTCTGTGCTAGTGAAGGGTTAATACACACTGTGCTGCTCTCTGTGCCAGTGAAGGGTTAATACACACTGTGCTGCTCTCTGTGCTAGTGAAGGGTTAATACACACTGTGCTGCTCTCTGTGCTAGTGATGGGTTAATACACACTGTGCTGCTCTTTGTCTTAGTGAAGGGTTAATACACACTGTGCTGCTCTCTGTGCTAGTAAAGGGTTAATACACACTGTGCTACTCTTTGTCTTAGTGAAGGGTTAATACACACTGTGCTGCTCTCTGTGCTAGTGAAGGGTTAATACACACTGTGCTGCTCTCTGTGCTAGTGAAGGGTTAATACAAACTGTGCAGCTCTCTGTGCTAGTGAAGGGTTAATACACACTGTGCTGCTCTCTGTGCTAGTGAAGGGTTAATACACACTGTGCTGTTCTCTGTGCCAGTGAAGGGTTAATACACACTGTGCTAATCTCTCTGTGCCAGTAAAGGGTTAATACACACTGTGCTAATCTCTCTGTGCTAGTGAAGGGTTAATACACACTGTGCTGCTCTCTGTGCTAGTGAAGGGTTAATACACACTGTGCTGCTCTCTGTGCTAGTGAAGGGTTAATACACACTGTGCTGCTCTCTGTGCTAGTGAAGGGTTAATACACACTGTGCTGCTCTCTGTGCTAGTGAAGGGTTAATACACACTGTACTAGTGAAGGGTTAATACACACTGCTGCTCTCTGTGCTAGTGAAGCGTTAATATACACGGTGCAGCTCTCTGTGCTAGTGAAGGGTTAATACACACTGTGCTGCTCTTGCTAGTGAAGGGGTTAATACACACTGTGCTGCTCTCTGTGCTAGTGAAGGGTTAATACACACTGTGCTGCTCTCTGTGCTAGTGAAGGGTTAATACACACTGTGCTGCTATCTGTTCTAGTGAAGGGTTAATACACACTGTGCAGCTCTCTGTGCTAGTGAAGGGTTAATACACACTGTGCTGCTCTCTGTGCTAGTGAAGGGTTAATACACACTGTGTTGCTCTCTGTGCCAGTGAAGGGTTAATACACACTGTGCAGCTCTCTGTGCCAGTGAAGGGTTAATACACACTGTGCTGCTCTCTGTGCTAGTGAAGGGTTAATACACACTGTGTTGCTCTCTGTGCCAGTGAAGGGTTAATACACACTGTGCTGCTCTCTGTGCTAGTGAAGGGTTAATACACACTGTGCTGCTCTCTGTGCTAGTGAAGGGTTAATACACACTGTGCTGCTCTCTGTGCTAGTGAAGGGTTAATACACACTGTGCTGCTCTCTGTGCTAGTGAAGGGTTAATGCACACTGTGCTGCTCTCTGTGCTAGTGAAGGGTTAATGCACACTGTGCTGCTCTCTGTGCCAGTGAAGGGTTAATACACACTGTGTTGCTCTCTGTGCCAGTGAAGGGTTAATACACACTGTGCTGCTCTCTGTGCTAGTGAAGGGTTAATACACACTGTGTTGCTCTCTGTGCCAGTGAAGGGTTAATACACATTGTGCTGCTCTCTGTGCCAGTGAACGGTTAATACACATTGTGCTGCTCTCTGTGCTAGTGAAGGGTTAATACACACTGTGCTGCTCTCTGTGCTAGTGAAGGGTTAATACACATTGTGCTGCTCTCTGTGCTAGTGAAGGGTTAATACACACTGTGTTGCCCTCAGTGCTAGTGAAGGGTTAATACACACTGTGCTGCTCTGTGTGTTAGGGAAAGGTTAAAGGGACACTGTACCCAAATTTTTTCTTTCATGATTCAGATTGAGCATGAAATTTTAAGCAATGTTCTAATTTACTCCTATTATCAAATTTTCTTTACATTCCACATCTAGGCTATTTACAGTTTATGATTAGCTAGGGTTTTAAGAAATATGGTTACAACATAAGTAAATAACAGTTACACATCAGAATTGTGTTTGAGAATACATCAAAACAAAGGTCAGAAATGAACTAGATACATTCCCAATGTTTACAATGAGTTGTGTACATACATTCATATATTTGGCCTATCAAGATAACCAGGATTTAAGTATTTACTGATACTAGCTGGAATGCAAGAACTTAAACAAGGATAGAAAAAGATTAGATTGAGAAACAAATAAACAGACACTCTAAGAACTAGCTATATTTTATGATCCCATTAACCAGAGTGGCCCTCCTGACTAATAATGCCCACATACAAATTAACCCATTCAGACCTCACAGCAAAAAACAGAGACAGATATTGCTTATTATTTTCAACAGTATCTTTATTTGAAATGCAAGAATGTAAGTTTAGATGCCGGCCCATTTTTGGTTTACAACCTGGGTTGTCCTTGCTGATTGGTGGATAAATTAATCCACCAATAAAAAAAGTGCTGTCCCGAGTACTAAAACTAAAAAAAAAACTTAGATGCCTTCTTTTTCAAATAATGATAGCAAGAGAACGAAGAAAAAATGATAATAGGAGTAAATTAGAAAGTTGCTTAAAATTGCATGCTCTATATGAATTACAAAAAAAAATTTGGGTTCAGTGTCCCCCCTTGAGTGCTAACGTCACTAGCACTCAACTACCTTTTTGGTGATCTGTGGGCTCCCACTCACTCCTACCCCGGCGATCAGGCCTGCATAGTGACAGGCATCGCCGGGGCTTCCCGTTATGTGCAGTGACGTCACGCATAATGACGTGATGACGTCACCGCGCAACTTTATTCAAAATTGACAATACAAAGTATAGGGAAAGGGGGCATGCTGCTTAGAAACCTGTATCTCAGGGATCTGAGCAGCTACAGACCCCCAAGACCCACCATTGGAAAGGTAATCGCCTAACCTTTCCAATGGCATAAGTCTTGGGGATCTGGGGGGGATTCAAAACATGTTTTTTGTTAAAAATAGTAAAAATCTGGGGGGGCGGAGCCTAGCCACAAACCGATATGGCTGCTTTCTAAACAAGCTCTGTAGTCCCTGCTATAACTACACTTAAAACAAGTGCACACATGCCATAAACTAATTTATAAATGATTTATCACTTTGCTCTAAACACAACTCACTAACTATACGCAAGTTCTGAGACCAGATAACATAGCAGAGCGGTGGCAGAGAGGAGCCGTGAGTTGGAGGCCTTATCAACAGACCGCATCCACTGGGAGAGCACCGTGCTCAAGTAAATTTATCTGTCAGGATCGCATAAGCTCTATGCGGGGGTGTTGACCCTGAACTGCCTGCCACTAACCTCAAGAAATAAGACACGGAGATCGCATAGTCAGCAACGAGGCGCTTCTGCTTCGGCACGGACCTTCCTGTCTGACCGCGGTGGGGCCTACCACGCGGGATCTGCAGATACCAGCTGTCACATAGACGATCCAAAGCGGATTGAGGAACCGGACCGCCGCAGCAGGTGAATTGATCCCTGGGACCAGTGCTGAAAGTGTGACCATCCCCAGAAGAGGTACGGAGTGACACCCAACAGCCTGAGTTCACAACAGAGGTAACGCCACGTGGCGGGGGAACACAGCATACAGATCCTCACACCGGGCAGATAACACAAGCTGCCGAGTGACGCAGGACACTGGCCTGAATTGTTTTGGGGCACTAGGGGTAGTGACACGGGCCACAAGCAGGCCCTCTACTATTAATCCACTCGACACATAAACAAGCAGTAACCGACATACATATATGGGCAGCACAATTTATAAACATCACAAGGGTGGACTAGTGAAATAACTCAGTTCCGATCACTGTAATAAACATTCCTGGCCTCAGTAACACATCCCGGTGTCTCTTGGGGAACAAATATAGCTATACTTGGGACAACCTGCACTTGCAGCTGTTTGATACCTCATATCAGTGTCCTATACTTGTGAGGGATAAGAGAAGAAAGAAATAATTTGCCTGCAGACCCCATTTACACAAAACAACCCATTCTAATACATGTAATGTCCAGTAAAAGAAATACTAGGCCTCCTAAAAGCACTCAGCCCACCACCCTGGAAAATTATTTAATAACTAGTGATCCTACAGTAGCAAAGTCAGACACTAACCAGAAAACTGCAGCGGCTCAGGCCCATAATACAGACACAATGTCCACTCACCAGACCTGTGTCACCAAAGACGATCTTAAGCTCCTCTCCTCTAAGGAGGACATAAAAGAGGCGATGAGAGATTTCAAGTCTATGTTCCAGGAATTAAAAAGTGACATCTCAGCAGTGGATCAAAGAGTAACACAGATAGAGGAAAAACAAGAGGCACTTAGCTCTGATTTACAACACCAGACCAGCTTCCTACAGGCCCAAGAAACCACTGTACACAGTTTAATGGAAAGAATCGAAGACCTCGAAAACCGCAGCAGGAGGAATAACCTCAGACTGCGAGGAGTGCCTGAATCAGTGGAACCTGCTGCTATACAGGCATACATCCAGGATTTTGTAAAATACCTCAAAAACGAGGATTTTTGCCCTGACATTCAAATAGAAAGAGCACACAGGGCGCTACGCCCTAAACCCCCAGGAAGGGCCCCTCCTAGAGACATCATTTTAAAACTTTTGTCATTCAAAGAGAAGGAGGATATTCTACGTTTGGCCACAAACAAACAACAGATTGAATTTAGAGGAGTAGAATTGCAGGTCTACTCTGACTTGTGCCCAACTACCCTCCAGAAAAGGAGAGAACTCAGATTTGTCACATCCACATTAAAAGCCAACAAAATTCCCTACAGATGGGGCTTCCCTACAAGCCTCATTGTCTCCAAAAATAACACCACACACATCCTCAGGACCCCTGCTGACTTGCCTGCCTTCAGCCGGGCCCTAGGTCTCAACATCAGACTTCCCTCTGGGGCCCCTGCAGCATCAGAGGGTCAGGCTCAGGAGGAACCTAACGAGATACGCCATCTAGAATGACCAGCAGACACCCTCTACTGCACACCTTCCTAGCTGCTTTGGGTTGCCCAGTTCTAACAATGAGCTGTCGGACTTAAATCTGCTGAATGAACAATAGAGTGATGACTCAGATAAGTTAACCTTTTAAAAATTGTGGACACCGTATGCTGATTTTATGTATAGTTTTACAGTGATTTAATCAGGGATACATTGTCTGTGCCCAAAAAGAGGTTTACTACTAACATATGTACTACTGATACCAAGATACCTATATGCATGTATAAGATAAGCTAGATAATTACATGAGATCTGAAGATGTTACATAGATGTTGACCATGAGTTGATCAAACAAACTAGAGGCCTTCGCAATGCAATATGTGGTCTTATGCTGCACCTGCTATAACCTTACAGTTTTAACTCATAACAGGTCTTTTCAGATGTTAACTATTGAGTGATCAGTATATACATCACGAGTCTCCCAAATATTATATCGAGATTGCCCATTTTTATTGAGAGCCTAGAAGAGATTTAACCCCAAGATGACTTAGATTACTTCATACCTATCCCACTTCTGCTGCATATATTATAGCTGAGATTGACACAGGTATACAAATATTGGAAAACTTAAGATTGTAGTAAATGTCCTATATGACTCTCCATAGACCGCTGTATTCCTATATCGCCCCTGAGTTGTGACTTCACTGAGCCCGACTGCAGTCCCCCCTGTTGGGGGCTTAATAAATATCACATGTCCCACTGCCTGAACCAGACTAAAATGAGCACCCGCTTTGGATATGTGACACACCCTTAGAGTGGTGGGAGTCATGGAGATGTGATGAGTCACCTGAGCAATAGTAGTAGGGAGCGAAATTAGACTGTGTTCCCACATGGTGTTCTTAGGTCTCAACTTATATTGTTACAAAGGACGCATAACACTATGCGGCTAGTTAGTATCTTTTTTGAAAAATGTTTGATATTAGAGTTTTTTAATTCCTTTGATCTGATAAAAAGTAAGTTGCAATAATGCAACGCACTCCTGCACTTGTTTCTATCTAAAGTATTACAAAAGTTTTATGAATAGTGTAGAATAGCAGGGAACACTACCCCTGCATTTGTTTTATATAGTTTGTCTTAACTGTTTACCCACCCGATACAGGCCTGTGTAAGTTATACTGTTGATCTATTGTTTGATTGAATTGCTCATTGCATAGGTTTGTAATTACTTTTCCCCACTGTCTGACGACTTCGGTCGCCTGCTTCCTTCCTTTCTTTTCTTAACCTTATCCCGCACTCAACTTCGCCTATCTTTCTCCCTTTTCTTCTTTTTTTTTTTTTCTCTCCTCCTCCCCTCCCTTCACTCCCATTGCCACTGACATGACGTCCTCACACAGAGAAACCTGTCCCCGAAAGATAGAGCTACTTTCAGTAAATGTAAAGGGCTTTAACAGCCCAACCAAACGATCTATGGTCTTGCGAGACATACACAGACAAGGTGGACACGTTATCTACCTACAAGAGACACACTTTGCTACCGGTCATGAGCCCCGCTGGTATAGTCAACAGTATCCTACCGCTTTCTTCGCATCCGGTCCAAATAAAAGAAATGGAGTAGGCATACTTTTTAGCAAAGACACACCATTCCAACTTACACAAGCACATAGAGACCCAGAAGGTAGATATCTGCTATTGACAGGACTATTATATGCTAGACCCATAACTTTAGTTAACGTCTACTGTCCCAACCAATCCCAGCAGACCTTTATCCAAAAGGTTATCCATAAAATACTCGAACTACAGACTGGCATAGTATTCCTGGGGGGAGATTTGAATGTACCACTGAATCCTAACCTTGACACAGCAGACAGTATCTCCAGTGTTCCTCATAAGACCCTTAAACGTATAGCAGCCTCACTCAAAGAAGCAGCATTACATGACATCTGGCGATCACACCACCCCACATCTAAGAACTTTACATTCTTCTCCCATCCCCATAAAAAATACTCGAGAATTGATTATTGGTTTACAGACGCTACTGGGCTTACCATGGCTACATTAAGCAATATACTTCCTATCACGTGGTCAGATCACGCCCCAGTCACGTGTTCAATTATGTGGTCGGACACGCCCATCACGCCATACATTTGGAGAATGGATGACACCTTGTTGGATGATCCAGTCTTTAAGCTAGAAATAGAGAGGGCCCTGACGGAATACTTTCAGATACATGAAAGAACGGAGACACCGTCGACCACGATATGGGAAGCCCATAAGTGTACAATCCGAGGTCTTTTTCTGAAGCAGAAAGCCAGGATAGTTAAGAGTAGACGAATGACATATCAGAAACTTCTTTCTGAAGTTGAAACCGCAGAACGTTCACACAAGGCTGCGCCAACTGATGCAGTGCTTGATAAGAGTCTGATACAGGCGAGAACAAAACTCTTGCAGTTCCTACAAGAAGATTATCAGAAAGCAGCCCTTGTTCTTAGACAACAATTCTTCGAACAGGGGAACAAAGCAGGCAGACTGCTGGCCAGGGCGGTTGCCCGGAAAAAAAAGAAACAATATGTATATAGTATGATGCACCCAGATGAGAAGATTAGGGAGGATGGGAGATCCATCGCTGAGATCTTTCGATCCTATTATGAAACCCTTTATAATATCCAGAATGCGAATAGAATGGATGATCACCCTCCTAGTCAGGAGCAAGAGACACACAAGATATTAGAGTACCTTGCTAGTGTTGACACCCCTAAGCTCTCGAATCAAGACTCGGAGGCCTTGGATTCCCCGATCACTCCTATGGAACTTAAACAAGCTCTCAGGGACATAACATCGGGCAAGAGCCCAGGCCCTGATGGCTTCGCAGCCAAGTACTACAAAATGTTTGGCGACATACTTACGCCGAATATGTTAAATCTCTTTAATCAACTATCAGAAGACCCAACCTTACCTAGCACAATGCTTGAGGCCCACATTGCTGTGATCCCTAAGCCAGCCAAACCAGAAACTAGTCCAGAGAATTATCGCCCTATCTCGCTGCTTAACGCAGACGTTAAGATATTTGCGAAGGTACTTGCCAACCGCCTCAATAGACATCTCCCGCACCTTATTTCCACCGACCAGGTGGGCTTTATACCGGGACGTGAGGCGAGGGATAATACTTTGAAAGTCCTTCAGTTGATGACATTCGCACATAATAATTCAGCCCCGCTGGCCCTGATCTCGACCGATGCTGAAAAAGCGTTTGATCGGGTCAGCTGGACATTTATGCAACTCACACTGGGAAAATTCGGTTTTGGGCCTAAACTCACAAATTGGATAATGTCACTATACTCAACACCCAACGCTAGGGTGAGGGTGAATGGAACTCTTTCAAATCCCTTTGATATTCACAACGGGACTAGACAGGGGTGTCCTCTGTCTCCCCTTCTGTTCGCCCTGACTATTGAAATACTAGCGACCAGAATTAGAGCGAACCCTGAGATTAAAGGAATAAATATAGGGGGCATGGCACATAAACTTGCCATGTACGCTGATGATGTCCTCTTGCTGATATCAGATGCAGGTCGATCCCTCACAATGGCTATTGAAGAATTCACACTCTTTGGCGGCGTATCAAACTTTCTCTTAAATCCCTCAAAGTCTGAGATCATGAACATTTCCATCCCGGAGGCGGAGTTTGATAGACTGAAAAAAGGCTGCCCATTGAGAATTGCAAAAGATAAACTGAAATATTTGGGTGTATTCTTGACGCCCAATATTAAAGAGATGGTGTCTCTGAACTATAAGAATATCAAAAATGAGATCTGTAGGGATCTGTCCAATTGGAGAAATAAAACCATCTCCTGGCTCGGCCGAATAGGAGTGGTCAAAATGAATGTGATGCCAAGAGTGCTCTACATCATGCAGACTATCCCATCATCCACAGCCTCCCACATCCTACACCAAATTCAATCGGCTATGGAGTCATATATTTGGAGAGACCTAAAACTTAGAATCAGTAGGAGAGCGATCTTCCTGCCTAGGAGCGGAGGCGGATTGGGAGTGCCTGATTTGTTGACATACCAAAGAGCAATATCCCTCCAGAGATTGGTAGAATGGTGCCAAAACTCAAACCAAAAGGCTTGGGTACACCTGGACAATGCTATTTTAAGCAGAGGTAACTCGGGCGCCCTGGTGTGGATTTCTCCCGCTCATAGACCCTCTGAGATTAAACTCTATCCACTTATGGACAGTGTACTAATGAACTGGGACAAATTGCTTAAGAAGACCTCTCACATATCTACTTTTATATCACCTGTTACTCAGATCAGAGAGAATCCTGACTTGATTTTCTTGTCAGGTCTCTCCTCCTCAAAGGAGACTTATGACCTTGCTGACTCGGCCACATATAATATACTCCAACAGGACAGGTTGAAACCCCAGGAAGACTTAAAGATATGGGATAATGGTATATTCGCTTCATGGTTCAGATTAGCTCAGATTAGACACTACTTTGATACACACAAAGACAAGCATAATCTGACAAGACGTAAGACTCACTTTGAAACTCTATGTACGATGACCCAACACCCGACTCATCTGATCTCCCAACTTTACAGGTTATTATTGCAGGGAGACGGCCACTTCCTTCCGTCCTTTACACGGTCCTGGCAAGACGAACTAGATCTAGAGATAGACCGCAGGGACTGGGGAAAAATTTTTGACCGAACGAGACGGACCTCGGTTTCAGCCAAAATACAAGAAACACAATACAAATTGCTAAGTAGGTGGTACCTGACCCCCCACAGACTGAAGCATATATACCCACATTCTAGCGGGAACTGTTGGAGAGGGTGCGGGGAAGAGGGAACCTTTTTACATATCTGGTGGACCTGTCCACTGATACGACCTTACTGGAATGATATACTAGCTGAAATGAGTAGGGTTCTTAACATTATAATACCTCCCAACCCCTGCAATTTATTATATCACCAGTTGCCCAAAATAGTTGGAGAGGATAAATATCTACTCCTCCTATTGATGCTAAACGGCGCAAAAGGCCTAATTCCCCTATATTGGAAAAAGCAGAACACCCCCCAATATACAAGAATTGAAGAATAAAGTAACTGACTTGTTGAGACTTGAGAGATACCATTACCTCAAAATAGGGAAACTGGGCACACATGAAATGATGTTGCTAACCTGGGAAGGACGAGGAATCTAACCTTTTCTGTAGAGATTCATTGTAACTGAACTTGAAAAGGGAGTCCACATCTTAAATTGCCTAACTTATACACCAATCCCCACCCCCCCCTTTTTTTTTTTTTTTTTTCTCTTCCGCTTTCTATCCCCTTACTCTCCCTTCTCTCCCCTATTTTTCTTCTCCCCCTTCTTCGGAAGGCTAGCTAATCTATCTGATTCTAAACTCTTTTTTCTATCTGTTAGAGATTAAATGCACCGAGAACAACTTGTCCCACAGCGCTGTGTAAAAGAAAGCTGTGGAAATGAGATTATTAATATCAATCTGTTCTCGTGGACCTATATTTTTCATTACGCATATTCTACGGTATGAACAGAGAATCATCTGTTGTGATGGTTCTTGAGGTATAAACAGTCTATGTGAAGAGTTTTATTAAGTATAGTCGGTAAGAGATGGTTTTGTACCTTTTTTACCTGATGTCAATATCTAGACTGTTAGAGTATATTGGAATATCTAGCATATCGCGAAATATTTCTGAATAACTATATTACAGCAAATATTGCATAACGATTGAATACTGTATTGTGTTACACATGCTTATATGTTTGCCTCCTTCGTTATATTATTTCGCTAATAAAGCTTATTTTGAAAACTAAAAATAGTAAAAATCTGAAAAATATTAAAACCAGCTTAGCACTCAAAGGGTTTAAAAAGTGCATAATAAAAATACAATAACACCTACTCTGAATTTCAAATAAGCAGTAGAGTTTTTTTCTGACAATTAAATTTTTTCTCCCATTTTCTGGCCCCCTATCATGTGACAGACATCAACCAATCACAGACTAGCATATGCATATCCTGTGAGCTCGTGCACATTCTGAGTAGCATTCTGTTCCCCAGAAGGTGTTTATAAAAATATTGTGCAAATGTAATAATGGAAGTAAAGTGTCTATAAACTGCGGGTTCTTTCTGAATCATAAAAGTTTATTCTGACTTGAGTGTCCCTTTAAACTTGCCTGATTCAGACAGAGCATTTGTTTATAAGACCCTTTACATTAACTTCTTTTATCAGATGTGCTTTGTTTTCTTTGTATCCCTTGTTAAAGAGAATATGCACATATCCTAAACTAGTGAGAGCTGCTGCTGATTGGTGCCTGCACACATTTATCTCTTGTTAAAAAGAATACGCACATATCCTACACTAGTGAGAGCTAACTGCTGATTGTTGCTGCACACATTTATTTCTTGTTAAAAAGAATACGCACATATCCTACACTAGTGAGAGCTAGCTGCTGATTGGTGCCTGAACACATTTATCTCTTGTTAAAAAGAATACGCACATATCCTACACTAGTGAGAGCTATCTGCTGATTGGTGCCTGCTCACATTTATCTCTTGTTAAGAAGAATACGCACATATTCTACACTAGTGAGAGCTAGCAGCTGATTGGTGCCTGCACACATTTATCTCTTGTTAAAAAGAATACGCACATATCCTACACTAGTGAGAGCTAGCTACTGATTGGTGCCTGCACACATTTATCTCTTGTTAAAAAGAATACGCACATATCCTAAACTAGTGAGAGCTGCTGCTGATTGGTGCCTGCACACATTTATCTCTTGTTATAAAGAATACGCACATATCCTACACTAGTGAGAGCTAGCAGCTGATTGGTGCTGCACACATTTATCTCTTGTTAAAAAGAATACGCACATATCCTACACTAGTGAGAGCTAACTGCTGATTGGTGCTGCGCACATTTATCTCTTGTTAAAAAGAATACGCACATATCCTACACTAGTGAGAGCTACCTGCTGATTGGTGCTGCACACATTTATCTCTTGTTAAAAAGAATACGCACATATCCTACAATAGTGAGAGCTAGCTGCTGATTGGTGCTGCACACATTTATCTCTTGTTAAAAAGAATACGCACATATCCTACACTAGTGAGAGCTGTTACTGATTGGTGCTGCACACATTTATATCTTGTTAAAAAGAATACGCACATATTCTACACTAGTGAGAGCTAGCTGCTGATTGGTGCCTGCACACATTTATCTCTTGTTAAAAAGAATATGCACATATCCTACACTAGTGAGAGCTAGCTGCTGATTGGTGCTGCACACATTTATCTCTTGTTAAAAAGAATACGCAGATATCCTACACTAGTGAGAGCTAGCTGCTGATTGGTGCACACATTTATCTCTTGTTAAAAAGAATACGCACATATCCTACACTAGTGAGAGCTAGCTGCTGATTGGTGCCTGCACACATTTATCTCTTGTTAAAAAGAATACGCACATATCCTACACTAGTGAGAGCTAGCAGCTGATTGGTGCCTGCACACATTTATCTCTTGTTAAAAAGAATACGCAGATATCCTACACTAGTGAGAGCTAGCAGCTGATTGGTGCCTGCGCACATTTATCTCTTGTTAAAAAGAATACGCACATATCCTACACTAGTGAGAGCTAGCTGCTGATTGGTGCCTGCGCACATTTATCTCTTGTTAAAAAGAATACGCACATATCCTACACTAGTGAGAGCTAGCAGCTGATTGGTGCCTGCGCACATTTATCTCTTGTTAAAAAGAATACGCACATATCCTACACTAGTGAGGGCTAGCTGCTGATTGGTGCCTGCACACATTTATCTCTTGTTAATAAGAATACGCACATATCCTACACTAGTGAGGGCTAGCTGCTGATTGGTGCCTGCACACATTTATCTCTTGTTAAAAAGAATACGCACATATCCTACACTAGTGAGAGCTGCTACTGATTGGTGCCTGCACACATTTATCTCGTGTTAAAAAGAATACTCACATATCCTACACTAGTGAGAGCTGCTGCTGATTGGTGCCTGCATACATTTATCTCTTGTTAAAAAGAATACACACATATCCTACACTAGTGAGAGCTAGCAGCTGATTGGTGCCCGCACACATTTATCTCTTGTTAAAAAGAATACGCACATATCCTACACTAGTGAGGGCTAGCTGCTGATTGGTGCCTGCACACATTTATCTCTTGTTAAAAAGAATACGCACATATCCTACACTAGTGAGAGCTGCTACTGATTGGTGCCTGCACACATTTATCTCGTGTTAAAAAGAATACTCACATATCCTACACTAGTGAGAGCTGCTGCTGATTGGTGCCTGCATACATTTATCTCTTGTTAAAAAGAATACACACATATCCTACACTAGTGAGAGCTAGCAGCTGATTGGTGCCTGCACACATTTATCTCTTGTTAAAAAGAATATGCACATATCCTACACTAGTGAGAGCTGCTACTGATTGGTGCCTGCACACATTTATCTCGTGTTAAAAAGAATACTCACATATCCTACACTAGTGAGAGCTGCTGCTGATTGGTGCCTGCGCACATTTATCTCTTGTTAAAAAGAATACGCACATATCCTACACTAGTGAGGGCTAGCTGCTGATTGGTGCCTGCACACATTTATCTCTTGTTAAAAAGAATACGCACATATCCTACACTAGTGAGAGCTAGCAGCTGATTGGTGCCTGCGCACATTTATCTCTTGTTAAAAAGAATATGCACATATCCTACACTAGTGAGAGCTAGAAGCTGATTGGTGCCTGCACACATTTATCTCTTGTTAAAAAGAATACGCACATATCCTACACTAGTGAGAGCTGCTGCTGATTGGTGCCTGCACACATTTATCTTTTCTTAAAAAGAATATGCACATATCCTACACTAGTGAGAGCTAGCAGCTGATTGGTGCCTGCACACATTTATCACTTCTTAAAAAGAATATGCACATATCCTACACTAGTGAGAGCTAGTTGCTGATTGGTGCCTGCGCATATTTATCTCTTGTTAAAAAGAATACGCACATATCCTACACTAGTGAGAGCTAGCTGCTGATTGATGCCTGCACACATTTATCTCTTGTTAAAAAGAATACGCACATATCCTACACTAGTGAGAGCTAGCTGCTGATTGGTGCCTGCACACATTTATCTCTTGTTAAAAAGAATACGCACATATCCTACACTAGTGAGAGCTAGCTGCTGATTGGTGCCTGCACACATTTATCTCTTGTTAAAAAGAATACGCACATATCCTACACTAGTGAGAGCTGCTGCTGATTGGTGCCTGCACACATTTATCTCTTGTTAAAAAGAATACGCACATATCCTACACTAGTGAGAGCTAACAGCTGATTGGTGCCTACACACATTTATCTCTTGTTAAAAAGAATACACACATATCCTACACTAGTGAGAGCTAACAGCTGATTGGTGCCTACACACATTTATCTCTTGTTAAAAAGAATACGAACATATCCTACACTAGTGAGAGCTAGCTGCTGATTGGTGCCTGCACACATTAATCTCTTGTTAATAAGAATACGCACATATCCTACACTAGTGAGAGCTGCTGCTGATTGGTGCCTGCACACATTTATCTCTTGTTAAAAAGAATACGCACATATCCTACACTAGTGAGAGCTGCTGCTGATTGGTGCCTGCACACATTTATCTCTTGTTAAAAAGAATACGCACATATCCTACACTAGTGAGAGCTAGCTGCTGATTGGTGCCTGCACACATTTATCTCTTGTTAAAAAGAATACGCACATATCCTAGACTAGTGAGAGCTAGCAGCTGATTGGTGCCTGCACACATTTATCTCTTGTTAAAAAGAATACGCACATATCCTACACTAGTGAGAGCTAGCAGCTGATTGGTGCCTGCACACATTTATCTCTTGTTAAAAAGAATACACACATATCATACACTAGTGAGAGCTGCAGCTGATTGATGCCTGCACACATTTATCTCTTGTTAAAAAGAATACGCACATATCCTACACTAGTGAGAGCTGCTGCTGATTGGTGCTGCACACATTTATCTCTTGTTAAAAAGAATACGCACATATCCTACACTAGTGAGAGCTAGCTGCTGATTGGTGCCTGCACACATTTATCACTTCTTAAAAAGAATATGCACATATCCTACACTAGTGAGAGCTAGTTGCTGATTGGTGCCTGCGCATATTTATCTCTTGTTAAAAAGAATACGCACATATCCTACACTAGTGAGAGCTGCAGCTGATTGGTGCCTGCACACATTTATCTCTTGTTAAAAAGAATACGCACATATCATACACTAGTGAGAGCTGCTGCTGATTGGTGCCTGCGCACATTTATCTCTTGTTAAAAAGAATACGCACATATCCTACACTAGTGAGAGCTGCGGCTGATTGGTGCCTGCACACATTTATCTCTTGTTAAAAAGAATACGCACATATCATACACTAGTGAGAGCTGCTGCTGATTGGTGCTGCACACATTTATCTCTTGTTAAAAAGAATACGTTCATATCCTACACTAGTGAGAGCTAGCTGCTGATTGGTGCTGCACACATTTATCTCTTGTTAAAAAGAATACGCACATATCCTACACTAGTGAGAGCTAGCTGCTACTGATTGGTGCCTGCGCACATTTATCTCTTGTTAAAAAGAATACGCACATATCCTACACTAGTGAGAGCTGCTGCTGATTGGTGCCTGCACACATTTATCTCTTGTTAAAAAGAATACGCACATATCCTACACTAGTGAGAGCTAGCAGCTGATTGGTGCCTGCGCACATTTATCTCTTATTAAAAAGAATACGCCCATATCCTACACTAGTGAGAGCTAGCTACTGATTGGTGCTGCACACATTTATCTCTTGTTTAAAAAGAATACGCACATATCCTACACTAGTTAGAGCTAGCAGCTGATTGGTGCCTGCACATATTTATCTCTTGTTAAAAAGAATACACACATATCCTACACTAGTGAGAGCTAGCAGCTGATTGGTGCCTGCACACATTTATCTCTTGTTAAAAAGAATACGCACATATCCTATACTAGTGAGAGCTAGCTGCTGATTGGTGCCTGCACACATTTATCTCTTGTTAAAAAGAATATGCACATATCCTACACTAGTGAGAGCTAGCTGCTGATTGGTGCCTGCACATATTAATCTCTTGTTAAAAAGAATACGCACATATCCTACACTAGTGAGAGCTAGCTGCTGATTGATGCCTGCACACATTTATCTCTTGTTAAAAATAATACGCACATATCGTACACTAGTGAGAGCTAGCTGCTGATTGGTGCCTGCACACATTTATCTCTTGTTAAAAAGAATACGCACATATCCTATACTAGTGAGAGCTGCTGCTGATTGGTGCTGCATACATTTATCTCTTGTTAAAAAGAATACGCACATATCCTACACTAGTGAGAGCTAGCTGCTGATTGGTGCCTGCACACATTTATCACTTCTTAAAAAGAATATGCACATATCCTACACTAGTGAGAGCTAGTTGCTGATTGGTGCCTGCGCATATTTATCTCTTGTTAAAAAGAATACGCACATATCCTACACTAGTGAGAGCTGCAGCTGATTGGTGCCTGCACACATTTATCTCTTGTTAAAAAGAATACGCACATATCATACACTAGTGAGAGCTGCTGCTGATTGGTACCTGCACACATTTATCTCTTGTTAAAAAGAATACGCACATATCCTACACTAGTGAGAGCTAGCTGCTGATTGGTGCTGCACACATTTATCTCTTGTTAAAAAGAATACGCACATATCCTACACTAGTGAGAGCTAGCTGCTGATTGGTGCCTGCACACATTTATCTCTTGTTAAAAAGAATACGCACATATCGTACACTAGTGAGAGCTGCTGCTGATTGGTGCTGCACACATTTATCTCTTGTTAAAAAGAATACGCACATATCCTACACTAGTGAGAGCTGCAGCTGATTGGTGCCTGCACACATTTATCTCTTGTTAAAAAGAATACGCACATATCCTACAATAGTGAGCGCTAGCTGCTACTGATTGGTGCCTGCGCACATTTATCTCTTGTTAAAAAGAATACGCACATATCCTACACTAGTGAGAGCTGCTGCTGATTGGTGCCTGCACACATTTATCTCTTGTTAAAAAGAATACGCACATATCATACACTAGTGAGAGCTGCTGCTGATTGGTGCCTGCACACATTTATCTCTTCTTAAAAAGAATACGCACATATCCTACACTAGTGAGAGCTAGCAGCTGATTGGTGCCTGCACACATTTATTTCTTGTTAAAAAGAATACGCACATATCCTATACTAGTGAGAGCTAGCTGCTGATTGGTGCTGCACACATTTATCTCTTGTTAAAAAGAATACGCACATATCCTACACTAGTGAGAGCTAGCTGCTGATTGGTGCTGCACACATTTATCTCTTGTTAAAAAGAATACGCACATATCCTACACTAGTGAGAGCTAGCAGCCGATTGGTGCCTGCGCACATTTATCTCTGGTTAAAAAGAATACGCACATATCCTACACTAGTGAGAGGTAGCAGCTGATTGGTGCCTGCACACATTTATCTCTTGTTAAAAAGAATACGCACATATCCTACACTAGTGAGAGCTGCTGCTGATTGGTGCCTGCGCACATTTATCTCTTGTTAAAAAGAATACGCACATATCCTAAACTAGTGAGAGCTAGCTGCTGATTGGTGCCTGCACACATTTATCTCTTGTTAAAAAGAATACGCACATATCCTACACTAGTGAGAGCTGCTGCTGATTGGTGCTGCACACATTTATCTCTTGTTAAAAAGAATACCCACATATCCTACACTAGTGAGAGCTAGCTGCTGATTGGTGCTGCACACATTTATCTCTTGTTAAAAAGAATACGCACATATCCTACACTAGTGAGAGCTAGCTGCTGATTGGTGCCTGCACACATTTATCTCTTGTTAAAAAGAATACACACATATCCTACACTAGTGAGAACTGCTGCTGATTGGTGCCTGCACACATTTATCTCTTGTTAAAAAGAATACGCACATATCCTACACTAGTGAGAGCTAGCTGCTGATTGGTGCCTGCACACATTTATCTCTTGTTAAAAAGAATACACACATATCCTACACTAGTGAGAGCTGCTGCTGATTGGTGCCTGCACACATTTATCTCTTGTTAAAAAGAATACGCACATATCCTACACTAGTGAGAGCTAGCAGCTGATTGGTGCCTGCACACATTTATCTCTTGTTAAAAAGAATACGCACATATCCTACACTAGTGAGAGCTAGCAGCTGATTGGTGCCTGCACACATTTATCTCTTGTTAAAAAGAATACGCACATATCCTACACTAGTGAGAGCTAGCTACTAATTGGTGCCTGCACACATTTATCTCTTGTTAAAAAGAATACACACATATCCTACACTAGTGAGAGCTGCTGCTGATTGGTGCCTGCACACATTTATCTCTTGTTAAAAAGAATACGCACATATCCTACACTAGTGAGAGCTAGCAGCTGATTGGTGCCTGCACACATTTATCTCTTGTTAAAAAGAATACGCACATATCCTACACTAGTGAGAGCTAGCAGCTGATTGGTGCCTGCACACATTTATCTCTTGTTAAAAAGAATACGCACATATCCTACACTAGTGAGAGCTAGCTACTAATTGGTGCCTGCACACATTTATCTCTTGTGATTGGCTAACTAGATGTGTTCAGCGAGCTGCCAGTAGTGTATTGCCGCTCCTATATCTGTATCTCGTATATATATAATAAAATGTTAATATTATACATCTGTTTGCAACTATATTGTGTTTAAATAACAATTTCCATCAATAAAAACATAATATAATGCTGTATCCTGAGATATTTTAGGACACAACAGAACAATCTCTCACATTTAAATAAACAGTTTGTTTCCTCCTTACTTATCCATATGATAATCACACCCTGAGGGGGAGGCAGGGACTCTGTATTCATGTGACACCAGAGGGGACAATAGACATCTATATGAGAACAAAAGCCCAGGTGTGACCCTCTCATTGTCTCCCAACTGACAAGTTGTACTCATGTGAGTCACACAGAGAAAGGTGACACTCCCACATTAGTATAAATATCTGTGTAACACTCAGTGATATCACAGGATGAACCAGAGAGACTTCATACTTACAGAGCTTCTGCTAAACGGTAATATGCAAACCCTGACCTAAATCTTTAGCCTCACACTGTTGTGTTTTATATAATGATGAGAAAATATTGTTCTGTATTTTGTTATGCTAAAGATAAAATATTTCACTTCACATAAGAATCTGAGTTTATATTAAAAAAACTCAACTGTACTTATTTATTTTTGTTTTCTATAGTTTTCATGCTGTGTTAAAGAATTTAACATTAAAGTGAAGGTAAACTTTGATGAATGAAAGCCCATTTTTTAAAAATACTATTAAAAACGGACACTTTCATTCATCAAAGTTTACAAATCAGCCATTTTGATTAAAAACTTACCTTTGTTTTTTTCACAGCTACAGCAGTTTACCCCTCCTGGAAATCCTCTCTTCACTCGTCAGCAATGACTAATCCTGCTTCCTCCAATCACAGCTTTCCCCCCAGGGTGGTTATTGCCTGAGGCCTATAAAGGAACACAGACGTAGGTTGTGACTGGAAAGGTAATCAGTCTTAAAAACTGATAAAAATATATACTCTATGTAATGGTGCAAAGTGTCAATTTGTAAAGCATGGGCGCAGATGGTGTATCTGCCACACAACACTGCAATGTATTTGTGTGGTTTCGTGAGACATTTGTGAAAAATGTAGTTTGTGCACCTTTATATATCCATTGTATATCCTGCTCTGAAAAATTGCCAGTGTGTATGACTCTGAAAGTGAGTATGTAAAATGCAATTTAAAATGAAATTATCTACTATAATAATGAAACCTTATCCTGCATTGAATGTATGATGTGTGTCAATGTCCTAATAAATTGAATGAGTTATGAGATGATGAAAGTGGAAAGAAAAAACATGCTGTGGATCTGTTATCCAAAGCATAAACAGATTATAACCTAATGGGGTTATTACTGAAACATGATCAACTAATTGAAGGCTGCCAGATCGAGGTTGGAATTGAGGCCTAGAGGATAAAAAGTTTTAACTTAAAAATCCAAAAAGTTTCACGTTGTCTGAGTCTTGTCAGTCTATTATAGTGAGAAGATTTGGGAATTAAATCAATAGGTAAAAAACGATATATGGATGTACTGCTATTGTGTTTGGTTAAACAATGGTTCAGAATACTATGTTTGATTTTTTTTCTTTTTGCAGTTTTGATAGCGTTCCCCCCACCTTGTTCTTATTTTTCTCGAGGTACGACCTACATACTGTAGTCCACACAAACATTCAATAAGATATACAACAAAGGGGGAATCGCAATTAAAAAAAAACAGAATTGGAAAGTTTTCCCCTGTGACATTGGATGAAAAAGATTTCTGTCCTGACTTGATGAAGGTCCACGCATTGCACCCATTTTTGCCACATCTATATATTCATTTGAGCCCAAAAATACCAGTTGTAATGGTCTTCTGGCTTGCTGTTTTGAAATACGTGTGTTTTACCCTTTTACTAGGGGCCAATTTGTTTCTAAGAGTGGGGACCCTCCTGTAAACCATTCTCGGTTTATCTTTGACAATATTTGCTAGAATGGGATCTTTCTGAATGATGTACCAGTATTTATTGAGAGTATTTTGTATCTTTTGATAATCGTTATTCTATTGTGTAATAAACATAATTTCATTAACACTGGTGTCTGATTTGGATACTTTAGATCTAGCCTGAAGAATTGCAGTTTTATCCAAATCTTTCGCTCTGGTCAAAGCCTGGTCTAAGAGATGAGTGGGGTAACCTTTGTCAAGAAACCTGTGATACAGAACTTTGCTTTGTTCCAAAAAGGTTTCTGTTTTGGTGCAATTTCTTCTGATCCTCCTAAACTGGCTATATGGTATATTCCTAATCCATCTTTTGTTGTGATTACTTCTATATTCCAAAGAGCTATTACTGTCCACTTCTTTAAAAAATGTTTTGGATTCTATACAATTATCTTTGCCCCAACTAAGTACAAGATCTAAATATTCTAACTAATAACTAGTTGGTTATGATTTAAATGATTATGCTGATGTTCTGTCACCATTCCAAATAAAAATTAGGTCATCTATGTAGCAGCCAAAGAAGACCAGGTTCGCCCCATATACGCTGTGATAGATGTAATTTTCTTCAAAGAATCTCATAAATAGATTCGCGAAAATGGGAGCGAACCCCACCCTTAACTTGCAAATAGTATTTGTCTTGATAAATAAAATAGTTGTGGTGCAAAATGTATTTGATGCCTTCTAAAATAAACATACGTTGTGAGTCAGGGAAGAACATGTCTTGTTCTAAAAAATGTGACACAGCTCTAATACCTAATTTGTGGGAAATATTGGAGTATAATGAGCTCACATCACATGTGATCCAAAAAAGTTCCCCATTTGGAATTGAAATTTGGTTAATTGATTGTAGTACATGACTGCTTTCTCTAATGTATGATGGAAGTGTTATCACAATTTTTTGTAAAAATTGATCTATATAATACGATAGGTTATATGTTAAATTTCCAATGCCCGCAATTATTGGGCGACCGGGTGGATTTTGTGTATTTTGGGTAAATGGTAGTAATGAGCTATAGAGGGATTAGATATTTTTCTCTCTTATCTAGAATACTCAGGGCATGACCTTTTTCTATTAATTTTGAATATGTTAGAAGATAGCTAGAGGTGGGATCACCTTGTAGAATTGTATAGTATTCGGTATCCCATAAAATTCTCTCTGCTTCTCTCAAATAGTCCTGTAAATCCTGTATAATAATTCCTCCACCTTTGTCTGTGTCCCGTATGATAATTTCTTTGTTGTTTTGTAAATTCATAAGGGCTCTTTTCTCTTGTTAAGTGTATCCAGTCCACGGATCATCCATTACTTGTGGGATATTCTCCTTCCCAACAGGAAATTGCAAGAGGATCACCCACAGCAGAGCTGTTATATAGCTCCTCCCCTAACTGCCATACCCAGTCATTCTCTTGCAACCCTCAACATAGAAGGAGGTGGTAAGAGGAAAGTGGTGTAATATAGTTAGTTTTCTCTTCAATCAAGAGTTTATTGTTTTTAAATAGTACCGGAGTTGTACTATTTTATCTCAGGCAGCATTTAGAAGAAGAATCTGCCTGCGTTTTTTCTATGATCTTAGCAGAAGTAACTAAGATCCACTGCTGTTCTCACATATGTCTGAGGAGTGAGGTAACTTCAGAGGGAGAATGGCGTGCAGGTTATCCTGCAATAAGGTATGTGCAGTTTAAGTTTTTCTAGGGATGGAATTTGCTAGAAAATGCTGCTGATACCGGATTAATGTAAGTTAAGCCTAAATACAGTGATTTAATAACGACTAGTAACAGGCTTACTGTGAGAGCTATAGACTCTTATAATTATGAAATATAAAACGTTTGCTGGCATGTTTAATCGTTTTTATATATGCTTTGGTGATAAAACTTATTGGGGCTTAGTATTTTCCACATGGCTGGCTTGATTTTTGCCTAGAAATAGTTTCCTGAGGCTTTCCACTGTTGTAATATGAGCGGGAGGGGCCTATTTTAGCGCTTTGTTGCACACTTAAAATTACAGACAGAGACATCCAGCTTTCCTCAGAAGTTCCCTGCATGGTATAGGACATCTCTGAATGGCTCAAAAGACTTTAAAAGTCGTTTATTGAGGAAGGTAAAGCCACAGTTGAGCTGTGGCAGTTTATTGTGACTATCAAAAAACGTTGTATTTCATTTGTCAATCCGTTTTTTGCATTAAGGGGTTAATCATCCATTTGCTAGTGGGTGCAATACTCTGCTAACTTGCTACATACACTGTAAAAATTTCGTTAGTTTAACTGCCTTTTTTCACTGTTATTTAAAATTTTGACAAAATTTGTTTCTCTTAAAGGCACAGTAACGTTTTTTATATTTGCTTGTTAACTTGATTTAAAGTGTTTTCCAAGCTTTCTAGTCTCATTGCTAGTCTGTATAAACATGTCTGACATAGAGGAACCTCTTTGTGCATTATGTTTAAAAGCCATGGTGGAACCCCATAGGAGAATGTGTACTAAATGTATTGATTTCACTTTAAATAATAAAGATCAGCCTTCATCTTTAAAAGAAATATCACCAGAAGATTCTGACGAGGGGGAAGTTATGCCGACTAACTCCCCCCACGTGTCAGATCCTTTGACTCCCGCTCAAGGGACTCACGCTAGAATGGCGCCAAGTACATCAAAGACGCCCATAGCGATTACTTTACAAGACATGGTGGCGATCACGGATAATACCCTGTCAGCGGTATTAGCCAGACTGCCTGAATATAGAGGCAAGCGCGATAGCTCTGGGGTTAGGCGTAATACAGAGTGCGCGGATGTTTTAAGGCCCATGTCTGCTACTGCGTCACAATATGCAGAAGCTGAGGAAGGAGAGCTTCAGTCTCTGACTCGGGGAAACCTGATTCAGATATGTCTACTTTTAAATTTAAGCTTGAGAACCTCCGGGTGTTGCTTGGAGAGGTTTTAGCTGCTCTGAATGACTGTGACACAATTGCAGTGCCAGAGAAATTGTGTAGACTGGATAAATACTATGCAGTGCCGGTGTGTACTGACGTTTTTCCTATACCTAAAAGGTTCACAGAAATTATTAATAAGGAGTGGGACAGACCCGGTGTGCCGTTTCCCCCCCCTCCCATTTTTAGAAAGATGTTTCCAATAGACGCCACCACACGGGAACTATGGCAGACGGTCCCTAAGGTGGAGGGAGCAGTTTCTACTTTAGCAAAGCGTACCACTATCCCTGTCGAGGACAGTTGTGCTTTTTCAGATCCAATGGATAAAAAATTAGAGGGTTACCTAAAGAAAATGTTTATTCAACAGGGTTTTATCCTGCAGCCCCTTGCATGCATTGCTCCTGTCACGGCTGCTGCAGCGTTCTGGTTTGAGTCTCTGGAAGAGGCTTTTCAGACAGCTACTCCATTGACTGAAATACTTGACAAGCTTAGAACACTTAAGCTAGCTAATTCTTTTGTTTCTGATGCCATTGTTCATTTGACTAAACTAACGGCTAAGAATTCTGGATTCGCCATCCAGGCGCGTAGAGCGCTATGGCTTAAATCTTGGTCAGCTGACGTGACTTCAAAGTCTAAATTACTTAACATTCCTTTCAAGGGGCAGACTCTATTCGGGCCTGGTTTGAAGGAAATTATTGCTGACATTACTGGAGGAAAGGGTCACACCCTTCCTCAGGACAGGGCCAAAGCAAGGGCCAAACAGTCTAATTTTCGTGCTTTTCAAAACTACAAGGCAAGTGCAGCATCAACTTCCTCTGCATCAAAACAAGAGGGAACTTTTTCTCAATCCAAGCCGGCCTGGAAATCTAACCAGGCTTGGAACAAAGGCAAGGAGGCCAGAAAGCCTGCTGCTGCCTCTAAAACAGCATGAAGGAACGGCCCCCTATCCGGTAACGGATCTAGTAGGGGGCAGACTTTCTCTCTTCGCCCAGGCGTGGGCAAGAGATGTTCAGGATCCCTGGGCGTTGGAGATCATATCTCAGGGATATCTTCTGGACTTCAAAGCTTCCCCCCCACAAGGGAGATTTCACCTTTCAAGAGTATCTGTAAACCAGATAAAGAAAGAGGCATTCTTACGCTGTGTGCAAGACCTCCTACTAATGTGAGTGATCCATCCAGTTCCACAGATGGAACAGGGACAGGGATTTTATTCAAATCTGTTTGTGGTTCCCAAAAAAGAGGGAACCTTCAGACCAATTTTGGATCTAAAGATCTTAAACAAGTTCCTCAGAGTTCCATCGTTCAAAATGGAAACTCTTCGGACCATCCTACCTATGATCCAGGAGGGTCAGTTCATGACCACAGTGGATTTGAAGGATGCTTACCTTCACATACCGATTCACAAAGACCATCATCGGTTCCTAAGGTTTGCCTTTCTAGACAGGCATTACCAGTTTGTGGCTCTTCCCTTCGGGTTAGCTACAGCCCCAAGAATTTTTACAAAGGTTCTGGAGTCCCTTCTGGCGGTCCTAAGACCACGGGGCATATCAGTGGCCCCTTATCTAGACGACATCCTGATACAAGCGTCAAATTTCCAAATTGCCAAATCTCATACGCACATAGTATTGGCATTTCTGAGGTCGCATGGGTGGAAAGTGAACGAGGAAAAGAGTTCTCTATCACCACTCACAAGAGTGTCCTTCCTAGGAACTCTGATAGATTCTGTAGAAATGAAAATTTACCTGACGGAGTCCAGGTTATCAAAGCTTCTAAATTCCTGCCGTGTTTTTTACTCCATTCCGCGCCCGTCAGTGGCTCAGTGCATGGAAGTGATCAGCTTAATGGTAGCGGCGATGGACATAGTGCCATTTGCGCGCCTACATCTCAGACCGCTGCAATTATGCATGCTAAGTCAGTGGAATGGGGATTACATATTGATTTTATCAAAGCGTGGCTTCTCAGAGTCAGTCATTGATACCCTAATACAGGCACGAAAGCCTGTCACCAGGAGAATCTACCATAAGATATGGCGCAAATATCTTTATTGGTGTGAATCCAAGAATTACTCATGGGGTAAGGTTAGGATTCCTAGGATATTGTCTTTTCTCCAAGAGGGTTTGGAAAAAGGACTATCAGCTAGTTCTTTAAAGGGACAGATTTCTGCTCTGTCTATTCTTTTGCACAAGCGTCTGACAGAGGTTCCAGACGTTCAGGCTTTTTGTCAGGCTTTGGTTAGAATTAAGCCTGTATTTAAACCCGTTGCTCCCCCATGGAGTTTAAACTTGGTTCTTAAAGTTCTTCAAGGAGTTTCGTTTGAACCCCTGCATTCCATTGATATCAAACTTTTATCTTGGAAAGTTCTGTTTTTGATGGCTATTTCCTCGGCTCGTAGAGTCTCTGAGTTATCGGCCTTACAATGTGATTCTCCTTATCTGATTTTCCATACAGATAAAGTAGTTCTGCGTACCAAACCTGGGTTTTTACCTAAGGTAGTTTCTAACAAGAATATCAATCAAGAGATTGTTATTCCATCATTGTGTCCTAATCCTTCTTCAAAGAAGGAACGTCTGTTACATAATCTAGACGTAGTCCGTGCTTTAAAGTTTTACTTACAAGCGACTAAGGAGTTTCGTCAAACATCTTCCCTGTTTGTCATTTATTCTGGACAGAGGAGAGGTCAAAAGGCTTCGGCAACCTCTTTCTTTTTGGCTTCAGAGCATAATACGTTTAGCCTACGAGACTGCTGGACAGCAGCCCCCTGAAAGAATTACAGCTCATTCCACTAGAGCTGTGGTTTCCACCTGGGCCTTTAAAAATGAGGCTTCTGTTGAACAGATTTGCAAAGCGGCGACTTGGTCTTCGCTTCATACCTTTCAAAATTTTACAAATTTGATACTTTTGTTTCTTCAGAGGCTATTTTTGGGAGAAAGGTTCTAAAGGCAGTGGTCCCTTCCGTTTAAGTACCTGCCTTGTCCCTCCCATCATCCGTGTACTTTAGCTTTGGTATTGGTATCCCACAAGTAATGGATGATCCGTGGACTGGATACACTTAACAAGAGAAAACATAATTTATGCTTACCTGATAAATGTATTTCTCTTGTAGTGTATCCAGTCCACGGCCCGTCCTGTCCTTTTAAGGCAGGTCTAAATTTTAATTAAACTTCAGTCACCATTGCACCCTATGGTTTCTCCTTTCTCGGCTAGTTTAGGTCGAATGACTGGATATGGCAGTTAGGGGAGGAGCTATATAACAGCTCTGCTGTGGGTGATCCTCTTGCAACTTCCTGTTGGGAAGGAGAATATCCCACAAGTAATGGATGATCCGTGGACTGGATACACTACAAGAGAAATACATTTATCAGGTAAGCATAAATTACGTTTTTTTTTCCCCAAGATTCATGTAGTACTTCTTTTTCACTTTAGATCTGAATAATTTTTCTAAATCTTCTAGTACTAAATTGTGATATAATTCAATATGATTATTAGATGTATTAATGGGATTAAAGTTTGATTTATTTTTGATTGTGGTGTGTACAAACTCATCAAATAGATGTGTTGTTAGACTGTCAACATCTGAGATGACACATGGAGGGTTCCTACTAGTCTGGCATATCATTAGTCAAAATTTATTGTGAATCTGCTGGATTGTATTTATTCTCCTTAAGAATTTTATTCACAAAAAACGTTTGTAATGTGAGCTTGCGTGTGAAATTATTTAAATCTACAAAATGTTAAACATTCTGGGAGAATTTGGAGGGCAATATGATAAACCTCTTTTTAAAATTATTTTCTCACCTATCGTTAGTGAATTTGATGATAAATTAAAAATCTAATCTGGATAATTTCTCTTTCTTGGTGGCAACGAATCTGCCTCTAGAGCCTCGTTTTCTCTGTAGTGTGGTCTTTTTGTGGCTCTTGGGAGGGCCCTTCTAGTCTCGGGCTTGTGCCTATCCCTAAAAAGAGGGGGATTCTGTGTTAAATGGCCTCTCTGAGATAGTCTCTGTACTTTTGGATCCAGATGCTAGAGCACTAAATCTGTTATGATGTTCAAAGTTAGGAATTAGGCAAGGATGGTGTTCTTTTCTTTGGTGTGAATCAGATTGTTCATAGTTGGATGAGTGTGAATTGTATTGATAGTGATTAGTACTGATGAATATGGACTATTATCATAATGCTTTGGTTTGGTGTTATCTTTCATTCTCCATGTGTTCTCTCCCTTTGTCTCATTGTGGTATTGTGGCGATCTGTAAGTGTTATGTCTGTGCGTTTGATATGATTGATAGGATGTGTTTGGCTATGAATGAGTTTGTCGATGTGTATGATAATTTGATCGAGGTTTGTAATTAGAATTGTTGTGATTGTAATGTCTATCTGTCTCGCGGAAATGTGATGTATTGTGCTGTGAAGTGTTATTGTCTGTTTGATTCATGTGGGTGCGGTTATCATGTGGAATCCTATTTTTAATATGGTTAGGTGTGTGATAATTCTGAGTGTTTCTCGGTATGTGACCTTTATTATATTATATTGTACTTTTCTCCATTGAGTTTGTTGACTTTGTGTATTATCCCTATGTGTGTGATTTTTTTCTTCCTTTCGATTAAAGGTATAAACACAATTATTAGAGTAATCCTCGTGATCTCTCTGTAATTTTTTGTTTTTGGTGATAACTAAATTCTCTTTATCTATCGGTTCTCTCATCGATATCTTTCGTTGTTTTAACATAATCTGTATTTTGTTGGTAGCAAATTAAATCCTTCTGGATTTTTTCTATATTAATATTGCATTCCTTAAACAACTTGCATCTGTGTTCTATAAGAATGTTCATCAAATTAAAAGAACATTCACTAAGTGCTTCATACCATTTTTTAAGGAGATCCGGATCTTCCTTAAAGGAACAGTGTTTGAGGATCCAAAGTCCTCTAGGGATGTATTTGATCTCTACATACTTTTCTAGGGTGGTTAAATCCCACCAGTGTCTGTGTTCTTTATTAATCTCTTCTTCTAAAAGGTAGAACAAATCTCTCATTGGTTTAATATCAATAGTGTCAGAAGATGGATTGGTGATAGAGGAGTCCTTAGATTGGTTAAAACCTAAACGTTTGGAGTTCCTCTCTTCTTTAGATTGCATCTTTGAAAAAAAGGGGATAGGGTGTGGACACAATACTCAAATGTATAAGTAATTTGTTGATAGCAAATGGTAGGATGTGTGATCGATATCTGCTGTGTGAAGAAGGATTGGTGTCAGCTGTGTATATATTTAAAAGGAATGTGTGCAAAAGGAGAATGTGATATCTAGTAGTGATATAACATAGTAAAATCAATGAATAAATTGGTATCAGTGAACATAAATGAATGTTAGTATATGTGAAATAACTAAATACTGGAAGATGAGTGAAGTGCCAATGTGATGGGATCAATCTGTTTATGTGAGCTAGTCGTGTGTAGCTAAACTCTATAATCGTGTTTGATGAAATAAAGCAATAAAGATGATAGTGAAACAATGTTATAATAAACTATATACACACATGATAATAAACAGTGTTATATTGGTCTGTATACAAAGTTGATAGACACCTATCACAATGTGTGAATGCTTAAAAATGTGTGAATGTATATATTGAGATGGTTGAAATAATGTGATGTGGTATTAGTAATCACTTATATATTATTATTATTATTATGACACCCAAAATGGTTAATCATGAATGGTTGGGAAAATCACAAAGTAGAAACAGAACAAAATATAAAAAAAACTATCTGAAAAGGAACAAACTATAGCAGTTGATAATTTGTGGAATAATTGTAACAACACCCATAAAATATAGAAATACGGTATTAAAAATATAAACTAGAAATATTTTAAAAACAATTAAATATTGCTGCTGTATTGTGAAAAAAATGACGACTGCCCCACTAATACACCTGAAATTGCATAGACAAGGAAACCCAAAAAGGGTATCCAACAGTGAGGGCGCACCTAAAAAATAGACGATAATTAATGATAAAATTGGAAGATACCAATGCAAAAATAAAAGTACTTAATTTGATGATGGTGTGAAGTCCGAAAAAAGGGGGGGCTAAAAACAGAATATCCAATGTTCAATTTAGCAGCTGCAGTTCGCAGTATAGCTGTGGTAAATGATTCCTCAGTGGAAATGACAAGAGGCTGCTCAGCTCACGAATCCAGTGTGTGGAATTAGCTAGAAAAATGAAGAAAAAGAAAGAGGGCGCCTCATATTGTATTACGTATAGTAGAACTGTTTAACATTAACAGGTAATATGCTCACCAGAACAAACTGCACCATACTGTGACCGATGCTAAAATGCAGGCTAGCACATAATACAGTGGCTAGTACACTGTCAGCTGTTGCCTAGCTGAAGATCGCTGTAGTAACTGGAGTCAGATGGTCGTCCCAACCGGAGATCTTACCGATGTGAAGCAATTTGGCTGAAGCTGAGTCAGCATACAAAGGACAACTTCCAAAGCGTTAATTAAATTGTACTCAGCCTTTTAAATGATCGGAGGCTCCGGCTCCTACTTAGCATATGCAGGAGTTCACATTATGTAAAAATATGAGTCTGTTATTGGCTGTTAGCTGTCACATGGTACAGGTGCAGAACTACATTTATCAGAAAACAATCTACTGCTCTTTTAAAATTCATAGTAAGTTTTATTGCATTGTATTTTTATTATGCACCTGTTGTTGATTTTGTAATTCTATATGTTATAGTCCTTTTCAATTCACTGTACTTGTCGAAAAAACATCTTGTTATGGTATCACTCTATGTAAACACAAACATATCCTTTTTCTTCCTAATTGGAAAGATTCCACAGCTACATTCATTACTTTTGGGAAATAAGAACCTGGCCACCAGGAGGAGGCAAATACACCCCATCCAAAGGTTAAAATACTCCTCCCACTTCCCTCATCCCCCAGTCATTCTTTGCCTTTCTTCCCAGTGGTTTGGCAGAGAAGTGTCAGATTTTTTGTTTTGGTCTCTTATGGAGGGTAGTACTCTTCGATGTGGGACAGTTTTAAGTAATCCTGTCAGTCTTTCAGTGAGGGCTTGGATGAAGGTTAGAGTCTGGAGATGCAGGGAGAGTCTTTCTGCGAAACCATCTCAACTCATGTTAACAGCTCCTCAAGCAATCAGCGTTGTCAAACTTCGCTCCACTGCCTGCTTTCTTCTCTCAAGTCCATGGCGGAGGCGATGCTACTATCCGTCATACTTGAAGGGCCGTGTTCCTGTTCTATCGCGTAGATTCTGGTAAGATCATTTCATTTCATTTTACTTGTTTCATGAATGTACTGTATTACAAGTGTTTACCCGAGAGGCTACCAATTTGCGGGACTATCTTTAAAAACATAAGGGTATCAGTGAGGCGCCTTTTTCGTATCTTGGAATCAAGGGTTAATATCTCATAAGCGGGGTTATTGAACAGGGGGTTATCATGTTTGTTATGTGATTCAATCTGCTTATGTGTAGTGTTAACTGGGCTCATGGCTTGGAACATAAAGGCCTTTGGAAGTGACGCAACCTTATACTTGGACGGGCTTTTTTGGACTGGACGGTTCACCTTGTGCCCGGGTGTGATTACGTTCTGTCTTCCATTTCCGCATTACTGACCGTGTGGCGACTGAGAAATTCTTGTCCGCAGGGGTCTGGTCATAGGAGGTGGTGAGTGCCGTTTTTTTTTTTGTTTTTTTTTCCTCTTATAATCCATATTTGCATTTACTCCATCCAGTTATGGAGGATTCTCATGCTGATACCATTCAATTTTCAGACTCAGTTATGGAGGATACTGAGACTGTTCTACTTTCAAATTCAGATCCTTCGTCTGGTGAAGAATCCGGATTGGCCTTGTTGACACCTGTCAATCAGTTATGTTGTGTATGCCATATTAGAGCGCCTTGTTCCTCGGGATTCAAGGGCCAGCTGAACCATTCGCGTCTGGGTGTTCTGTCCTCCAAGAGGAGAGTTCCCTACCACTCCATACTTCTACACATGCGGGTAACCCAGTTTCTGATTATTCCTCCATGCGGGGCAAATGGTTCCCCCTGGAGGTTGCGGCACATGCTGGTGCGACTGTCCCTAAGTGTTGTGCCTTTCGTTACAGAATTGTGCGCCTTCACGTGTTACTCAGACATGTTTTTCAGTTATTGAACAATCCTATCCTCATATACGGGAATACTCAGTCTGCTTCTTCGAATGGCGCACCTCATTAGACACTTGGGGATGATGTAATCTCCTGATTGTCCATGTATTGAGATCTTTTTTTCAGTTTTTGGAAGATCAGGGCTCCGTTTGGCTGGTCCTGCGGTTAGACCTGTTTCTTCTTGGGTGTTAACCTACGGGTTTCCTTGTATTTTATTTTCATCCGATAGGATGTCCTTTTATTTTTTGTTTATCTGTTTTCTTCGGGAATCTTCTGGGATTGATACTCTGTTACTTCTGTGGAAGTTTTTTTGAGGACATGTTAGTCCTATGTTTGTCTGTTTTTCCTTCTTCCCCTCTGAGGGAGGATTTATGCGGCTTGATGGTTAGGACCCGGATTGCAGGCTGGTCCTGTTTGGGTTCAGTTCTGTCTGGCAGCTGTTAAGATACCTGGTACCATTCTGCTTGGCTGGTCCGGTAGAGGCGCCGAGGTGCTCATGTTATCTGTTTTCAACTAAGCATTCTAGAGGACCGGTGGGTCAGTGAGCGAGGAAGGATTGTCTCAGTCCTTATAGCCTTCAATATGGATGACTGGGTCAGTGGAGTTCTGCTGCGTCACTCTCTCTTGTGTCTGAGGTTGTCAGACCCTAGAGTTTCCTTCCCCATGTAGTGGAGGATTGGAGGGCTTAGCGCCCTCTTGCCACCGAGTTGAGCGGTTTGGCCATTTTTTTTTTGAGGCCCTGGGAATTGTCCTTTCTTGACTTGGTTCTCAGCAATTAGTAGTTAATGGGTAGTTCAGCTGCCTTGCAGCGGAGGGTTTGCAGAATGTGACCAGCTGCAGCTATTGCTCATTGACTGTGTACTGTCTAGCTGTTTTTATGAGACATTTTGGTCTTCCTCCGTTGTCTCCATGTGGGTTAGGTCTCCTTTTAGGGACCTGGGTTCCCCTCCAGTAGATGGTCATTCCCTGTTAGGGACACTGGGCGTGGTCTCCTTGGGCTCTGCTTGGGGTTCTTCCCAGAGCTGGGGATGCTGTGCGTCCTTTTCTTTCTGTGATCCTCTGATTATATGGAGGTGATGCGGAGACCAGCCTTTGTTCGAGTGATTTTGGCCTCAAGGTATCCCCTTGCTTGTTGTCCTGTGGCTGCTTGAGAGTCTCTGGGCTCTGGGTCGGGACATGCAAGTTATCTCATTATTCCGTGTTGATCTGGATATTGCATTTATATCTCCCTGTGGTCTGGTTTTTTATATCAGATGGGGTGTTAAGTTCTCGGATATTGTTTGTTTAAACAATTGGGGGCTCGGAACTGTTTTCTCCCTGATGCTTCTGGTTGCTGAGGCTTCGATCAGTGTTTTCCCTTGTGGAGTTGTTGCCGGACTTTTTGGCTCTAGGGCTGGTTCGGGGTTCCCCAGTTCCTGGGAACTTGGGCTATGTACTTTTACTTGGACTAATTGACCTGGTCACGGTTAGCCAGGTTTTCTGATTGCAGATGTTGGGGATGATTGGGCTTGACTTACGTCTTTATGGTAGGTTTCCCTTGGTCAGCATGCTGTAGTAACCTTATGGATTCACTGCTCTGCAGGTGAATGGGTTTGCAGTGTCACTGCTGCAGCTATTGCACAGTGGATGTGTGTTATCAAGCTAATTATTTAGGGGGATTCCTTCCAAGTTCATCTGTGTTGGAGATTGATCTCTCCTTTAGCCTGTGGCTTTGTGTCTTGTGGGCAGGTGCTCTGCCTTTTTGGCCCCATCCCCTTTCTTAGGGTGGGGGGCTTATTTTCCTCCTTATGGTGGTGTGATACCTTTTCTTAGGGATTCTCCTGGATTCAGGAGGTTGGAACTGATAGTTAACCTTTTAGAGAGGGGTATTTCTCTCTGGGTTGTTAATGTTCCATCTGGAGTCTTGCTGGCTCCATATTGAGACTATGGTGGGCCTTTTGTTAGATTCCTTAGGTTCTACGGCCTTGTCGTCTGTTTCTAAGGAGTCGGGTTGGCACCCGTGCTCTGTTGGGATGGCTGTGGCCATTCTCCCACTCGTTTTTGAGCTGGTGTTGGGGTTCTTCTGTTCACCTGTTTCAGATCTGCCGATGCTTGGGTTGGCCCGGCTGGGAGTGGGTTCTAAGATGCATTGTCCTCTTCAGGATCTAGGTTGGCATAGTAGCTAGCTCCCTGGGCTTACAAGCAGAAGGTCCAGGGTTACCATACAACTTCGGGTTCTGGGTGTAACCTCTCTCTCGGGGGGGGCCTCATTGAGGTTATGTGCTTCCCCTTTTGGAGCCCTGTGTATAGGTCTGGCGGCTTCAATTGCCTAGAGTGTGCCCTCTGTCTCGGTGTTTTCTATTTGCAATCTGTTCTCTTGCTGGCCACTTTTTACTTCTCAGCAAGTATTCTTCTGTGTCATCCTGATGATGGATGCGTGTTCCTGACTCATGGTTTTTCATCTGGGTCTGTTGCACGTTCGTGTTTTTTTGTCTGAATACTTTAGTATTCTTAGTTTTCACGATGTGATGACACCGTTTTCAGTTGTCTTTCTGTGCTTTTTTTGAGAGAGAGGATTCTCTGTTTCGATGCCCGGTCCTAAACCTCTGGTTTCTGCTTGGTCTAGGCGTAGCCTCCCCTTGTCTTTCAGGACCCATTTGGGTCTTTGTGAGCTGAGCTCGCAATTAGGGGTTTTCCTTTTATGGACTTTGTGGTGACCTTTCAGGTTACCTTCGGTTCTTCCTTGCCCTATCCCTTGGGGAGTTTAGGCTGTTGTTCCCCTCATTAGTGAGGGGTGAGTGGTGAGGGACCGACTGTTGGGCGATGGTGTCTCCTGGAGGAGGACTATTGGCTCATTTGAGTCAAATTTTGCGGTCTCTAGCTAGGCTTCTGGACTTTCTGTGGGTCAGTGTCCTTGGGGCCTTTCCTTTTCAAAGTTTTTTCCCTTCAGATGAAGCAAGGTTTTTGTTGGGTAGGGGTTTCAGGCTTGGTGCCCTCAGAATGGGCCGCCTATTGTACAGTCCTGTTTTGGCATTCAGTGTCCTCTTTAGCTTGGGTATTGTTTTCCCAAAAGTAATGAATGTAGCTGTGGACTCTTTCCAATTAGGAAGAAAACATAAATTATGCTTACCTGATAATTTCCTTTTCTTCTGTTGGAAAGAGTCCACAGCTGCCCACCCATTTTCTTAAGTGGGGCATCTTTTTATTCTTCTGACACCTTTTTTCACCCTGACATTTCGTCTTCTGTTCCTTGTTCCTCGGCAGAATGACTGGTGGGATGAGGGAAGTGGGAGGAGTATTTAAGCCTTTGGCTGGGGTGTCTTTGCCTCCTCCTGGTGGCCAGGTTCTTATTTCCCAAAAGTAATGAATGTAGCTGTGGACTCTTTCTAACGTAAGAAAAGGAAATTTTCATGTAAGCATAATTTGTTTTTCTTTTCTATATCTAAGATAACAATTGAAATTAACTTTTTAGTGCCTATCTCTCCCACAGCCCCTTGCAGTGTAATTTAAGACAACTCAGCATTGACCAAGAGAAGTTAAAGGACTGGGGGTGGAGCACATGACAAAATGTCTGACAGTGAGAATTAGTAGGAAGTATAATACCAATACTGCAGTATCCAATTTAACTTATATTTAAACAACTGATATTTAACATTTATTTCAGGAGAAAATATTGTTTCATATAAATGACAGAAAACAAAGATTATAATATATTTGCAAAGTTTTGATATGGCCCCACTTAAATTGATTTTCTTCATTTATGTTGTATAGATCTGGGAAGATTCATATTTTTAAACTTTTATTTATAACCAACAGAGGGTACATTAATATACAACAAATCAGTCACATACCTCGCAGGGTATGACATGAAAGCGTAGGCAGGAAATTTACAAGACAATAAAATGTAACCATATCCATTGTCAGACATATATATATATATATATATATATATATATATATATATATAAGAAAAAAATAATTATAAAATATAAGAGTCACAAATGTAATGAGGACATTGGGAGTTTTCCTCGGACTGAATAACAGTCCAGAATAATTGTGTGTACCACAATGTTGGGATTTTATTATTTTATGTACTAACCTAAACTAACTAAAATTAAACTAAACCAATATTACACATTATAAAACATAAAAAATAAAAATAAAAAAAAAATAAAAAAAACAACCAAACATTCAAATCCTAAAACAAATTGAGTCTATGGCTTTGAGTGATCATGAGAGCCTGATGTAATGTATTTGATCTTGATATACTCAGTGCAGGTACACAATCTAGCAGAATACTTGTTGTCACAGGGGAATAGAATAGTAAGTCGCTAATAATTGGCCTCTTAACCTTCACCTAAACCAATATCTGCATCAACCGGGCATCTACCTACTGTGAGGCAGAAGGGGTTAAGGCATAAAGTCAATGTGCTGGGTCCCAGAAGTAGAGAGTTACCACTATATGCAAAATTGAGTCTCAAATAACCTTAGGTAGTGCAGAGGCAATAGTCATTAATCTAGATAATTGGTACATATCGTCATGGAAGAGTCCTCTACTGTGATCTTTCACTGTGATATAATCTAAGGTAATCTAATGTGACAGCTGTAGTTACTATCGTTTTTTTTAATTATAAAAAAAAAAAAAAAAAAAAAAAAATGACAGATAAAAAGTTAAGCAGATTAAACAATGTGAGAATATTACAACATAACTTTAACTTGCTGTGCATTAGCATAGAATAAATAACTGTATGCAAAGATATACCTAGCTGGCATATAATGAAAGTGGAGCCGGTAGGGCTGCCCTAAAGTAACTAAATTAGCTGACACAGGAAACTCTCTGAAATAACACAGAGCTCTTAGTACGAGGAGGACAGATATTATCTAAGCTACATAACTCAATTCTAGTAAAAGCGTGGACATTCCTAAAGTCTGATTGCTATTACCAGTAATTTTGTTCATCCCCGTAACACATACATCAGTGATTTAATTATAGCAAGCGTTATACCTGACACAGCAGTCTGCAGAAATCCTACGGAGGTACAAAAATGTCATAAATCGCTATCTGCCATTGTGAAAGAAAAGCTACTACGCTGGCTAGACAATTACAGCCCCTGTGCTATCAGGGTAGAGTTAACCGGAACTAATAGAGGAGAAAAATGTGTTAACAGAACGTGACAGATAGAAACTAAAACCTAACTCCCCTGGAAGCTAGATTTAAAGGTAGTTAGGGAACATGTATTAAGACAAATAGCATTTTCCACAGTCCCCTGGGTTAAAACTTGTATGATAGTCTCAAATACGAGACAGTGCTGCGAAATAGACATAGGTGTATTAAACAATATACATTATAGCTAGCTATGAACATAGGTGATCTTGATTTTGCCAGTCTCAGAGCCTACTAATATATTTGTTTGTATCGGCAGGGGGAACAAGATAGAATGGTGTTATAACTCAGAATGCTCTGTTACACTAAAACAGTTGATTTGAGTGAACAGAGGTATATTACCAGATTCGTGTGCAGTAGTTTATGAGCCGTAGTTGTTTCTGTAAAAGAAAAAGGAAACTCATACACAAGCTGCAAAGTAAGGAAATAAATACATGCGATGCAATAAAAGTATTTTATGGACTAGGGCTGTGGGTTTCCCCTGTAGTGCTGGCATCTTCGCGGATATCCCTAACACAGCCCTGAAATATAAAGTTTGAACTCTATAACGGGTCATCTTTCACAGGGGTAACTTGGGCAACTGAATTGACCCGTATTAGTATAGATCTTGTCAGTCAACCAATGCCCTTTATTCTGTGGATGGCTAGTATTATGTCCTTCATGTGTTCCAGGCTTATTGCACAGAATGATCCATTGCCCCGTAGTAGACATATACCTTGGCAGCATGCCTTCTCCAGTAACTTTTGAGCGCACAAGTGCGTGTCAGATTCATATTGCATTAAAGGTGTATTGCCTGTTGCCGTGATATTCTGTCTTGACACTGCATCTCTTGTGTCCCTGTTGGTTTTATTCACTCTTTTTTGTGATTTATAGTAGAAGTTTTGTATGTTCAGTAAGTCTGTGACCGATGAGAATGGGCCATACAGTTGTGACCATATCTGTCGCCACTGCGATTTCTCCATCTGCTCTGGCTGATGTATCTCTGTGACCGCATCAGCCTTGTCCCCACGGCCCCCGTCTAGTGCAGTCATCAGAGAAAGCCCATGTATTATGACATGCTGCCCCCAAATTCAAGCGTGCGGGTGTTATCTCTGTCTTCGATGTTGCCTCTTTCCCACTCTGTGAGGGAACTGAGGTTGTGAGGCTGTTGTCTGTCCCCTGCGGTCCTGGGATATAGACGTGGTTGTCAAAAACTGTGAGGTAGATCCATGCTGACTGGGTACAAATTTCTTGGGACGGGAAGATTGTTCCGGTATCCTCACCATTGTGTATAGATCTGCACAGGACGATAGTAGTCTGTCCAACTTGGGCAAAAAAATGGCCTTTATTTCGGCAAAGATGTAATTGTTGGCTCCTGCTTCCTCACCAATGTACGAATCCATCGCAGGGAGGAGGATGATAATATGTGGGTACAAAACTATGTACAACGTGGCAACAGAGCACACGCCACGTGGCCTTCGTAGTCTTATGCTGCGACCGGGGGCTAGGGCTGATGGAGCGCCCTACACAATTAAGGTATCGACTGGCGAGGACCAGAGCAGGGTCTCCCAGTAAGATGTATGCTGTGGGGGTCTGGATGGTCTCTAAATATTTCTGAAAAGGCCACTTATTTGGCCGGTGGTAGCAGAGCTCTTGTAGCTTGCTTCCATCCAGAAGTCCCGCCCACCGGAAGTCGGGAAGATTCATATTTAAAGTGATAGTAAACACCCAAAATGTTACTGTTTAATAAGATGGATAATCCCTTGATTTACCATTCCCCAATTTTGCATAATCAGCACTTGTTACAAACTGCTATTTGTAACTGGCCCTTTAAATGAAAAATTGCCCTGCTTCCATGGATTGTGGAGAAGCCTATTTGCCAGCCTCCTTCCTCATGACTATGGCCCCTGGAAGATTGTGCCCCTGAAAAACCTATTAACTTTTATTGGGTGTGTATGGCCCTTTAAGAACCGTCTGGGGACATATTGTGACTTTGGTGAACAATGCCCCTTTAAGACTATGTCCCCAGACCTGTGAAATGACTTGTCCCTGGCTTTCTCCCACTTGGTTCAGTTTCATTGTGTGCCATTAAGAGTTAATTTTGTTCAATTCTAAATACAAGTTTGCTGGGATCAGCTCTAATTAGGTTTAGTGATAAACCTTACCATTGTCTAATCAGACTGCTAGTGATAAGGTGGACTGCATTGTTTTATTGTGTGTAACTTGTTATCTGCTGAAGTAATGTTGTGGCCTGTCAAAGGGAGTGTCTCTCTATCTAATATCAAATGTGTGATGGGGGATTTTATGCCTCCCCCTGAGAGTGTCCTGTTTGCATGTAACCTCAATAAAAACCAGGCTGTGTGTTCCAGCACATCAGACCTATTCTGACCCTCTAACTTGCAGCTTTGACTCATGTTTGTAGGATACAGCTATAATCACTACAGGGATTGCTATGCTTTTCATACTCCCTTAGCTACAGGGATTGCTACAGAAGGAAGAGGTTCACCTACTGGAGCCTGGTCATAGGTCCAGGGCGCAGAGCAGACGGCGAGATACCATCCCAGTCAGCGGTGGTTCATAGAGTCTGCATTACTGATGGTGGCTACGCAGTAATTATAGTGTCTACGGTGCTGCTGCTCCTTTGGTGAGCGCTAGGAGCATCCTTTTCTATGGTCCAACTTCCAGCCAGCCTGGAGGCAACCGTAACATTTGGCGGCCGCGGTGGGATAGCGTCCTAGCGCAAGGAGCAGCACCACAACAGCACTGGTATCGTAGGAGAGTTATTGAGGGCAACGCTAGCCACTGCGCAGCATCCCTACCTACAGCAGCATGGAGCTGACAAGACACTGCTCAGAACCCTGTGAAGAGCACCTCAACCTGATCCGTCGCTATGAGGGCGCTGATTTCGTTCCAGAGGTAAAGAGGCGGTTAGTCCGATATGGTCCAGACCCTGCACAGGAGGTAGTCAGTCGAATCATCCGAAAATTGGCTACTGAGAACGAAGCAGAACGAGCCTTTGAGCGCCAACTGTGGAGTTTGGGGGTATGGACACCTGCTCTCCAGCGAGAAAATGAGTTACAGGGGGCAGAGACAGTTGGTTCTGTCCCCCAGCAGCAGAGGAATATGCAGGGACTTGGGAGCCCAGGCTCCATTCCCCAGCGGCAGGCTGAGTTACAGGGGGCAGAGACAGTTGGTCCTGTCCCCCAGCAGCAGAGTGAATTGCAGGGAATTGGGAGCCCAGACTCCATTCCCCAGCGGCAGGCTGAGTTACAGGGGGCAGAGACAGTTGGTCCTGTCCCCCAGCAGCAGAGGAATATGCAGGGAATTGGGAGCCCAGACTCCATTCCCCAGCGACAGGCTGAGTTACAGGGGGCAGAGACAGTTGGTCCTGTCCCCCAGCAGCAGAGTGAATTGCAGGGAATTGGGAGCCCAGACTCCATTCCCCAGCGGCAGGCTGAGTTACAGGGGGCAGAGACAGTTGGTCCTGTCCCCCAGCAGCAGAGGAATATGCAGGGAATTGGGAGCCCAGACTCCATTCCCCAGCGGCTGGAAGTATGTATGGGAGAGGAGCTTGTAACCCCCTCTCCCCAGCGGCAGCTTAACGCACCAGGGGGAGACAGTAAGCCCCACAACCGTGCAGATGCGACAGTAGTCTCTGCACTTACAGCACAGGGGGCAGAGACAGTTGCTCCTGTCCCCCATCAGCAGAGTGAGATGCAGTGGATTGGGAGCCCAGTCTCCATTCTCCAGCTAACTCCTAACTTGGGCCCAGGGTTAACAGTGGAGATGTTAACCCCCACTGACCCCCACGTTCCCTTTGCCACCGGGCAGGACTATGCCCCAATGCCCCCAGCAGAAGAGCTGGCATTAGGACAGAGCGCTGCTGGCCTCTGCCCTACAGACCCCCTTGTTACAGGGCTGGCCTGCAAACCCCTCACCCCAGCAGAAGAGCTGGCATCAGGACAGAGCGCTGCTGGCCTCTGCCCTACAGACCCCCTTGTTACAGGACTGGCCTGCAAACCCCTCACCCCAGCAGAAGCACTGGCACCAGGGCAGAGTGCCGCTGGCCTCTGCCCCCCAAGTACCACCAGCTATTTGCCCAGCTGCGCCAGGAAGGCCGAGGATGCTACACTTTCATCCTACAACCTGGAACCTACAGTCCAGTACTACTTATTGTGGGGGGGGCTACGTTGCTGCTAATGTTTATTTGTGGGTGGGTTGCGAGACTAACTTAGGCACTGACCGACAGAAGGTCAGGTGCCTGGTTAGTCTCCCTCCAAAAGGGGAGATATGTTACAAACTGCTATTTGTAACTGGCCCTTTAAATGAAAAATTGCCCTGCTTCCATGGATTGTGGAGAAGCCTATTTGCCAGCCTCCTTCCTCATGACTATGGCCCCTGGAAGATTGTGCCCCTGAAAACCTATTAACTTTTATTGGGTGTGTATGGCCCTTTAAGAACCGTCTGGGGACATATTGTGACTTTGGTGAACAATGCCCCTTTAAGACTATGTCCCCAGACCTGTGAAATGACTTGTCCCTGGCTTTCTCCCACTTGGTTCAGTTTCATTGTGTGCCATTAAGAGTTAATTTTGTTCAATTCTAAATACAAGTTTGCTGGGATCAGCTCTAATTAGGTTTAGTGATAAACCTTACCATTGTCTAATCAGACTGCTAGTGATAAGGTGGACTGCATTGTTTTATTGTGTGTAACTTGTTATCTGCTGAAGTAATGTTGTGGCCTGTCAAAGGGAGTGTCTCTCTATCTAATATCAAATGTGTGATGGTGGATTTTATGCCTCCCCCTGAGAGTGTCCTGTTTGCATGTAACCTCAATAAAAACCAGGCTGTGTGTTCCAGCACATCAGACCTATTCTGACCCTCTAACTTGCAGCTTTGACTCATGTTTGTAGGATACAGCTATAATCACTACAGGGATTGCTATGCTTTTCATACTCCCTTAGCTACAGGGATTGCTACAGAAGGAAGAGGTTCACCTACTGGAGCCTGGTCGTAGGTCCAGGGCGCAGAGCAGACGGCGAGATACCAGCCCAGCAGCGGTGGTTCATAGAGTCTGCATTACTGATGGTGGCTACGCAGTAATTATAGTGTCTACGGTGCTGCTGCTCCTTTGGTGAGCGCTAGGAGCATCCTTTTCTACGGTCCAACTTCCAGCCAGCCTGGAGGCAACCGTAACAGCACTATTATAGAATTATACTTTTTTCCTCTTGTAATTACCTTGTATCTACGCTTATGCAGACTACCTCCTTATCTCAGTTCTTTTGACAGACTGACATTTCAGGCAATTTGCTCTGACTCCACATGCATGAGCACAATGTTATTTATACGAAACACATGAACCAACACCCTCTAGCTGTGAAAAATGTCAAATGCATTTAGATAAGAGGCAGCCTACAAGGGCTTAGAAATTATCATAGGAGCCTCCTTGGATTAGCTTTAAACTAAAAGTAAATTAGAAAGTTGTTTAAAAGGACATGCCCTATCTGAATCATGAAAGTTTAATTTGGACTTTAATATCCATTTAAGGGGCAATTATGACACACACAGAGCTAACTGTACTAAATACTTGTGCTGAATCAATAGCACATATGTAATAACCTAAACAGCTGATCTGTATCACATGAATTGTTATGTGTGCCTTTAATTATACCATACGTACAGTTAATCAGAACCATTATTTATTATTATCTGTCTAAACCATTTAATATACTTTTTACAGACACGGCCAGAGCACTGAGAGATATCAGGTATTGATGTAACTGGAATGAATAAGGGAACCTTCTTCCTGAGCACAGACATTGGAGCCTGTTATCAGCATAAACTCATATGTGTTAGGTGAGTAAATAGATATTATGCTGACTTTAATTACTGGGAAAATAGAACAGATCACTCATTAAACAAATATAAACTATTATATTTATATCTGCATCTTTTAACATTTGTGTCAGTGACATTATAAAGAAGGAGCAACTCCTATTGGACTGAGGAGGAGGGGAAAAATACAACTCCCCCTCTTTCCTTTTAGACAGATAATGTCTAACTGCCTAACCTCACCCTCAGACTTCTGTACTCAGAACACCTGCAGCTCCTTCCCCTGCCCTGACCTCGTTCATGGAACACCCATAACTACACTTAAATGACTACCTTGTTCCCAATGATTGTTTCCCACCCCAGAACCTCCCCTGATTTGTGTGCTTAATTTTGCAATATATATTATTAAACTAATAAAGTTTTTGGCTGTTAATATAAATTAAACAACCACAGCTGGAAGCTTAAAAGTATAGTAAAATCACTGCTTCTTACACTCTCAAAACATATCAAACTGATTAATAGTCTGTGATGAATAAGACATGTTCTCACCCAACTTATTGAGCATGAGTTGGGCAGGGCTGTATGTGCAGTTGCTTGTGTAATGTTAAATAAGGATGGTGGATGCCACCTCTTTTGACCAGAATACAGATGTACTTGCTCCCTGGCTGAGAACATTATGCAACATTCTTTGTCATCATTTTTTAAATTTGTGATTTACAGGTAAATACATTTAAAAATAAACACAAAACAGAAGACATTTTGTTGCGTATAAAAGAGTAATATGATTTTTTATTAAGATGGATTATATTATAAACAATAAATATTATTTGTCTTCATTTCTTTTTATGTAGACAAACACATGAATAGGTCACCTGCATTCTTCACTACAGGAAGCATCAGAATGATACCACAAGCTCCAATACTCTTAGACACTAATGACTATTCAGAAACATTGGGGAAATCACAGTAGATATTTAAAGAAGATGATGAATTGTCAGGAACTGGACAGCAATCATTATGTGCAGAGAGTAATTTAGTCATCAAACAAGAGGATACTATTTATGGCTTATCTAGTGAAATGATTATCCCAGAGGATAAACCACAAACATTTACTGAGTTTTCAAAAAATGTTAAAGAAGAGAAAAGTCTACAGTCTAACCAAATGGTTCACGCAAAGGAGAAACCTTTCAAATGTACAGAATGTGAGAAAAGCTTTGCATGTAATTCACATCTACAAGAACACCACAAAATCCACACAGGTATGAAATCAAACACATGTCCTGAGTATGGAAAAAGTTTTACACGAATGGATCATCTGAAAACTCATAAAAAGAATAACACAGGAGAAAAGCCTTTCACATGTACAGAGTGTGGAAAATGTTTTACATTAAAGAGTAATCTGAAAACTCATGAAAGGAGTCACACAGGAGAAAAACCTTTCACATGTACAGAGTGTGGAAAAAGTTTTAGACAAATAAATGGTCTGAAATATCATGAAATGAGTCACACAGGAGAAAAACCTTTCACATGTACAGAGTGTGGAAAAAGTTTTAGACAAATAAATGATCTGAAATATCATGAAAGGAGTCACACTGGAGAAAAACCTTTCACATGTACAGAGTGTGGGATAAGTTTTACACAAATAAAACATCTGAAATATCATGAAATTAGTCACACAGGAGAAAAGCCTTTCACATGTACAGAGTGTGGAAAAAGTTTTACACAAAAGAGTGATCTGAAAACTCATGAAAGGAGTCACACTGGAGAAAAGCCTTTCACATGTACAGAGTGCGGAAAAAGTTTTACACAAATAAATAGTCTGAAAACTCATGAAATGATTCACACAGGAGAAAAGCCTTTCAAATGTACAGAGTGTGGGAAAAGTTTTACACGAAAGAGTCATCTGAAAAATCATAAAAGGATTCACACTGGAGAAAAGCCTTTCACATGTACAGAGTGTGGAAAATGTTTTACAGTAAAGAGTAATATGAAAAATCATGAAAGGAGTCACACAGGAGAAAAACCTTTCACATGTACAGAGTGTGGAAAATGTTTTGCACAGATAAATAGTCTGAAAAATCATGAAAGGATTCACACAGGAGAAAAACCTTTCACATGTACAGAGTGTGGAAAAAGTTTTAGACGAATAAATGGTCTGAAATATCATGAAAGGATTCACACTGGAGAAAAACCTTTCACATGTACAGAGTGTGGAAAAAGTTTTAGACAAATAAATGATCTGAAATATCATGAAAGTAGTCACACTGGAGAAAAACCTTTCACATGTACAGAGTGTGGAAAAAGTTTTAGACAAATAAATGGTCTGAAATATCATGAAAGGAGTCACACTGGAGAAAAGCCTTTCACATGTACAGAGTGTGGAAAAAGTTTTACACAAAAGAGTGATCTGAAAACTCATGAAAGGAGTCACACAGGAGAAAAGCCTTTCAAATGTACAGAGTGTGGGAAAAGTTTTGCACAAATAAATAGTCTGAAAAATCATGAAAGAATTCACACAGGAGAAAAGCCTTTCAAATGTACAGAGTGTGGGAAAAGTTTTACACGAAAGAGTCATCTTAAAAATCATAAAAGGATTCACACAGGAGAAAAACCTTTCACATATACAGAGTGAGGAAAAAGTTTTACAAAAATAAATAGTCTGAAAACTCATGAAATGATTCAGACAGGGGAAAAGCCTTTCACATGTACAGAGTGGGGAAAATGTTGTACACGTAAGAGTAATCTGAGAAAACATGAAAGGAGTCACAAGAGAAGAAACCTTTCACATGTTAAGAAAATGGAAAAAAAGTTTTTATTGAAATCAGGTTTCACAAAACACCAAATATTTACACACAAATAAACTTTTTACAATTATCCTAAAGAGGACAAACTCTCTAAATAGAAGCATCAAAATGATCCTATTGTAAATAATACTTTCTAAATCCCACTTATAAAAGCCCCAGATTGGAAGTGCTCTCCTGCTGTGTTTTGTTCCTCTATATATGTGCACCTCAGTTTCTCTCATATCAATGTGCTATAATTCCGATTATCCTAGCTTTGTGAAGGAATAATCTAGATTTTATTAAAGACACAGAGACAAGTATTTTGCTTACACTTTCCTATAGTACTCAACTACAGCTTTTAAAAGTAATACAAGTTATCATAACATTAAAGGGACACTCAGGTTAAATTAAATGTTCATGATTCAGATACAGCATGTAATTTTAAACAACTTTCCTATTTACTTCCATTAAAAAAAAAATGTGCACAGTCTTTTATATTTACATTTTTTTGAGTCACCAGATCCTACTGAGCATGTGCAGGAATTCACAGACTATACGTATATGCATTTGTGATTGGCTGATTGCTATCACATGGTACAAGGGGAGTGGAAATATACATAACTTTGAAATTTGTTATAAAAAAATCTACTACTCATTTGAAGTTCAGACTAAGTGCTATTGCATTGTCTTGTTATCTTGCATTTGTTGATTATGCAAATCTAATGTGTTGACTGGTCCTTTAAAACAGAGAAAAAAGATACCATACATAGTTAGCCAATGAAAAGGCTACGGTAGAGAACCAGGTATAAAGTGACCAATCAGAGTGACCGTAGTGACCATAAACTGACCACTGAGCACCCCAACCTCTTTCTTGCTTGATGCTTAAAAGAAAAAACTTTCCAATACAACAACAAAGTCCAATGAAGAATGTACAGATGAACAGGAACTAAAGGATGAAGAGGAATCTGGACACAACTTGACACAAAGTATTATCAGATGTTGAGAATGAATAAGACGACCTTTCGATCCATCTCTTCTTGATAGTAGAAGGAGAGCTGATAGAAGGAGCAAATCTGAATTTGATGATGGAAGATTGATCAGATGGTAGCTAAAATATATATAAAATAACATTAAGGTAATACATAAGGGAGGGTAAGTAAAGCAGAGGGAAAATACTTGTCTCTGTGTCTTTAATAAAATCTAGATTATTCCTTCACAAAGCTAGGATAATCGGAGTTTTATTACAAGACCAGAGACTTCATATTTTGCTAGTTTAAAGTAAAGTTAAATAAAAAACACTGATTAAGAAAACAGATTAAGTGAGGCATGTTGAATAGGTTTAAAATAGTAATGTTTGAATACACAATCAGAGGACCAGTCAGCAGCCTTAAGGATTTCTTGCAAAGGAGTGGATTTTAAAAAGGCTTTAGAAGCCGCTGATCCTCTAACCGAATGAGCAGAAAAGACCAAATCAATGCCAGCTTCTGACATAACCCATTTAACCCACCTCACTATAGAAGTAGAGGAGACAGGATTATGAGGAGGAATAAAGGATAATAAAAGTTGATTAGACGAAGAGGATCTGAAAGAAGAAGTTCTAGATTCATACTCTTTCAAACATGAAACCACACATAGGAAAGGTTCAGAAGGAAGGTAAGGATAGAAAATAGAGGAAGACAGAGTTTTAGTTCTGCAAGATAATAGAAAGGTAACACCTTCAGGAGAAAAATATTTAGAGTTATAATCTAAAGCCCAAACATCCGAAATTCTCCTAAAAGAAATTAAACAATGAAGAGTAGCAAGTTTGGCTGAAATCTGTTTAAGAGACAAAAGTTCATTAGAGGGCCAAGACTTAAAAAGAGAAAAGATTAAATCTACATCCCAAAAATGATTGTATTTAGGATTAGGGGGTCTTTTAATTCTTATGGCTTTAAGATGACAACAAATCAAAGGATGTTTACCTACAGGAGAATTGTTTATAGGGTCATGTTTGGCAGAAATAGCAGATCTAGAAACATTTGTAGATCTATAGGCTAAACCGAGATCGAAAAGGTGGGACAAGAAATTTAGGATATTAGTTATATAAGTTGAAATGGGATCCAGATTTATTTGTAAACACCAGCAAGACCATCTGGACCATGTGTAAAAGTAATATTTACGGGTACCCGGGGCCCAAGATTCACAAATGAGGTCTCTAGCTCCGTCCGAAAGACCATAGAGATTTCTGACTTCCCTGTAATCGTCCAAGCTATCAACTTGAGCGATTGATCACTAGATTGTGAGGATTGCTGTCAGGGTCTAAAAGAAGGTTTAGATAAGAGGGAAGAAGAAGGGGAAGCTTGAATAACTTCTCAAGAAGGGAAGGGTACCATGCTTGAGTTGGCCAGAGAGGGGTTATCAAAATCAGAGACAGAAAATTCCTGCGAACAATCGATATTGTTTGAGCGATCAGGGAAAACGGGGGAAACGCATAAGCTCCGAGAGACGCCATAGTTTGAGAAACGTATCGATGGCTAATGCATCGGGGTCCGGATCCAGCTGAAATACTGAGGAAGTTGAAAGTTTAGACGAGACGCAAATAAATCTATATAAAAGGGACCGCGAAGAGATTGAATTATTCAACCTCCAGTTGTTGGAATCTCTGAGGACACGGGAGCCCCAGTCTGCCGCCGAATTTGAGAGACCTGGAATGAATTCTGCTTTAATAACGGACCGCAGAAATATTGTCCATCCAAAGGAGAATAGAGGTGGGAAGGGGAGATTTTACAAAACTTTTGACTGCAAAAGAACCTGCCAAAAGTTCCAGACAATTTTATATGAAGTTCGTTTTCTCCAGGAGACCATTTGCCTCCTGTTATGGATGGACCGCAGCTGGCTCCCCAACCTGAGCGACTCGCATCTGATTCCATTATCAAGTCTGGAGCTTTGCCAAAAATTGCTCTCCCATTCCAAGCCTCCATATGGGAAAGCCACCATGCAAGCTCCTCTTTGGCTTCTGATGACAATGGAATGGGGTGAGAATAAGAAAAACCTTTCTGTAAGAAGGACATTTTTAATCTCCTGAATTTCTCGATAATGAAGGGGGGGGGGGAATATAGCCTGGATAGAGGATGAGAGTAACCCTACTATCCTGGCTATCTGACGGATAGTGACTGTTTGTTTGGAAATCGTTTTGGCTATTTCCTTCTTTATATTTTTTATTTTGTCTAAGGGAAGACTTAAAGGTGGCATTTGTCCGTATCTATAAGAAATCCAGAAAAGTTAGAGATTGAGTGGGGTTAGAATTGATTTCTCTTTGTTTACGAGAAAAAAACAAATTCTTTAGAAGGTCTAAAGTCGTCAGTACTTGTTGTTGAAGAGAGAGAGAACTCTGGTTCATCAAAAGGATGTCGTCTAAATAAATGATTAGGCGAATCCCTCGAAGCCGGAGCCATGAGACTACAGGTTTTAGGATATTTGTAAATATCCAAGGGGCAGAAGACAGGGCAAATGACAGGGATGTAAAATTCCAAACTTGGCCTTCCCAACAGAATGTAAGGAATTTCCAATGCTCTTGAATTATCAGGACTGTAAGGTAAGCATCGGAGAGGTCTAGACGAACTAGCCAATCGTCTAGAAGGCAATCTCTGAGAAGATGAATGCCTTCCATTTTGAAATGATTGTAAACAACAAAAGGGTTTAGTGATCTCAAATTGATGAATGGCCTGAATTGACCGTTTTTTTTTTCTTTTTTTTTTTTTCTTCTTTTTTTTTTTTTTTCTTTTTTTTTTTGGATTTTAACAAACTTTATTGAAAAATAAGATCAGTATACATGTTACATGTCATTATCAAGAATACAGCCATAAAAAGAAAAAAGGAAAACAGGTACATTGTATGGATCTGACTTAAAAGAAAGACAGTGGCAATCTAGAATAACATCAAAATAAGATCCACATGTTACATAACTCCTCTTGTCACAGGTTATTATTAACTAGAGTCCCAGTCCAGGGGGTATTGTTATTAGACACGTCCTCCATTATCTTATCATTTTCACCAGGCAATTAATATGTAGGGTGCGATCAAAGGGTGTTAAATGTCCTTATGAGGCATTGGTACTATGAGGTAGGGGTGTAAGATGAGTGATCAGGTCTTTAAGGGAATGTAAGTATTCCTCCCAAATAAAACACAAACCGTGAAACTCCTCTAACTTTCCTGTTTTGGTATAGTGGTATTGTTCTAGTTTTAGGGCTACTGTCACTCTGTCCCTCCAGAACTGTAATGTCGGTAATGTGTTTTTTTTTTCCAGTTGTAAGGAATGTATCTTTTGGCCGTGTTTACCATGAGTGTCAGGAGTTTAAGTCTATATATACAGCTTATGTTGGGGAGGACATTAAACAGAAATGTCCATGGTGTATGAGGAACTGGGGAGCCCAAAACGGTCTCTATTTCCCTACCTATGTCCAGCCAGTATTGCTTTACGATAGGGCACGTCCACCAAATATGTGTAAATGTGCCTCTGTTTCCGCACCCCCTCCAGCATGCTGCGTCATAAGTAGGAATCATTTTCTCCAACTTGTCTGGAGTATAGTGCCATCTACATAGCAGCTTAATGTTCATTTCAGTAGCCTGCATAGATGAGGTTGAGGAACTCATTTGCCTAAAGATTATGTCCCAAGTTTTTGGTAATATGTGGTCTTCTAGCTCAGATTCCCATTTTTTAACATATGATGGTGGTTGTGTAGCTTGATGTGAGACAAGTAGTTTATAAGATATAGATAAGGTGCCGTTGCTCGGCAGTGGTGTATAGCACATGGACTCAAAGGGTGTCAGGGGTCTGGATATGTCGTTCTTTTTAGGGTGTGTCTGGTGATTATGTGAAATCTGATGGTATGCCAGCCATTTGTTGTGGTCAAGATGTAATACATCCAGAACTTCTTGCTTAGTTTTAAGCTTTCCATTTTTAGGACCCTTGTGCCAAGACCGACTTTGGTGTATCGTTGGCCATGCTCTGGGACTCCCGTGTTAAGTGGAGTGGTGGGTTGGATGTCATAGGCAGGGGGGTCAGTGGGGGACTGTGGGGAGTGAGATAGATTTATGTGACCTCAAAGTTTTATGCCATACCCTGAATATTTCTTGACGGTAAGTGGGGTCATTTGGCTGGACAGAAGCAGTAGGTCCCTGACGTACTGGAGACCAGCATTGGTCTCCCAGTTGTGTAACTCCACAGAGTTTAGTTTCTAAGGACACCCATTCTTTATGAGCAGCATGTTTTCACCAGTCTACAATCCTGGACATGTAGGTTGCATGTTTATATAACTGGAGATTTGGCACTCCCAATCTCCCCTGTAATTTATTGCGGTATAGTGTCTGAGTAGCAATTCTCAGGCGTTTATTGCTCCATATGAAGGAGTTTATTATTTTCTGTAGCTGATGTAGTGACTTATCTGGGATGGGAATAGGAAGGGTTTGAAGGAGGTAAAGGATTTTTGGCAGAATAATCATTTTTATAGAGTTAATTCTGCCCAGCCAAGATAGGGGCTTTTGTTTCCAGGAGGCCAGGGTAGATATGATATGTGTCTTAAGGGGTTCAAGATTGAATGGGATTATTTTATGCAAATGGGGGGTAATATAGGCACCTAAATACTTGAGTGCTACGGGTTGTTGTTTAAATTGATGTGTCACCAGGTGCTGTAACTCGCATTGTGGGGTTCCCACATTTATAAATTCTGATTTGGAGTAATTTATACGAAAGTATGACATCTCCCCGAAGACCGTTTTTCTTTTTTACAAGAAAGATGTTGCTGAGATAAGCTTGGTGGGGATTTAGGCTTAGAGCAATAGCTTCTTTTTTATATAAATTTTCTATTTCTTTCTGAACCAGAATTTTGTCTGTTTCTGAGAAATAAATAGGATTTGTTTTTTTGGTTTGAATTGGGGCAGAGGTAAAATCTATCCAAACCCCTAAAACTGCTTGAAGAACCCATTGATCTGAGGTAATTAGATTCCAATTGTGCGCATAAAGGGCTAATCTTCCTCCAACTTTGGATGGGGAAGAAAGGGGGGGGTAGAGAAGAAAAAGGACTTACCTGTAGGAGGGCGAGATCTTGGTCTGGAGCGAAAACCTCTTTGTTGCCATGGTCTGGCTCAGGAAGGAAAGAAGGGAGCTTGTTGAAAAGGTTCTTGTGGGTATCTAGGTTGTTGGTAGTAGTAGGGATAATTGGATTGTTGAAATTGAGGCCTGGACACAAGAGGTACGAACGGGGAAGCGGCCTCTGCCTTTCCCGGCCCTGTCAAAGAAATTATGAGTATTAAAAGATTTCCTCAAAGTAGTTTTAACCTTGTTAAGGGTTGAAAAGGTATTAGTGTATTGATTAAGATCCTTAAGAAAGGCATCTCCAAAGAACAATCCATCTTTGTCTGAGTTAAGTTCATTAAAAGCAGAATCACAGATTTTAGGGTCTATTCTGCTTAAAATGTTTTTGCGCCTTTCAATTATCATGGTAGAATTAGTATTACCAACAAATGAAAGGATTCTTTGAACCCATTCCCTACAGCAGGGTCAAGATAGGATTCTTCCATTAAAGCTTGTTCAGAGAGCTCAAACAATCTAGTTATCGGGCCAACTGAATCTAAAAGTTTGTCCTGGCAATTATGCCAGGATTTATCACTTCCTTTCTTGATTTTATAAGCAGGAGTCCCAATATATTTCTGGTGTGATATTACTATTTTTTGGTAATAGAGGTCTGGGACATTCAACCCTTATATTATTTCTGGAGTGTTTATTAAGGGATTTTTTGAGTTGAAAATCCACAAATTCTGCAATGTCTATTGCTGAAAACCATTCAGAGGATCGAGGATGATGAAGGGTTTCAGCATTAAACCTTGGGATTCCAAGTGCATCAACAAATTAATTTTTTTTTATCTTCCAAATGTTTAGATTTCTTGCCATGTTTTTTAGATTTTTAGCCTTAAGTTCAGAGTCAGAGGAATCTGAAAAATTAACGTCATTTTCTGAATCAAAATCAGAATTTCCAACAGTGGAATCTGAAGAATAAACATCTTCAGACTACAGTCACAAAGACCGCTGCTCCATAACCATGTCTGCCTGCTCTGAGAAGGCGGACAGGAATTGCCACAATTCAACCCGATCGAGTATGATCGGGTTGATTGACACCCCCTGCTGGCAGCCCATTGGCCGCGAGTCTGCAGGGGGCGGCGTTGCACCACCAGCTCACAAGAGCTGCTGGTGCAATGCTGAATACGGAGAACGTATTGCTCTCCGCATTCAGCGATGTCTGTCGGACCTGATCCGCACTGTCGGATCAGGTCCGACAGAGATATGATAATTCAGCCTCTGCATCTCTAGTTCTCTTACACATACGCACACATTCAGGGAATTAGGTCTGGCACAATTGCAAGAATTTTAATCACAGCAATGCATCAATATTAAAAAATATATTGTATTTATTATTTTTTTATAGACTAAAAAAGATAAATTACTATTCAAAAAGTTTGTGGGGGGGGAGGGGATCTGGTGAAGTGCTCTCTGACAGCTCAGTCAGCTGTTTGTGTGTGTGGGGGGGAGGGGATCTGGTGGAGTGCTCTCTGACAGCTCAGTCAGCTGTTTGTGTGTGTGGGGGGGAGGGGATCTGGTGGAGTGCTCTCTGACAGCTCAGTCAGCTTGTTGTGTGTGTGGGGGGGAGGGGATCTGGTGGAGTGCTCTCTGACAGCTCTAGTCAGCTGTTTGTGTGTGTGTGTGGGGGGAGGGGATCTGGTGGAGTTCTCTCTGACAGCTCAGTCAGCTGTTTGTGTGTGTGTGGGGGGAGGGGATCTGGTGGAGTGCTCTCTGACAGCTCAGTCAGCTGTTTGTGTGTGGGGGGGGGAGGGGATCTGGTGGAGTGCTCCTCTGACAGCTCAGTCAGCTGTTTGTGTGTGTGTGGGGGGGGAGGGGATCTGGGTGGAGTGCTCTCTGACAGCTCAGTCAGCTGTTTGTGTGTGTGTGGTGTGGGGAGGGGATCTGGTGGAGTGCTCTCTGACAGCTCAGTCAGCTGTTTGTGTGTGTGTGTGGTGGGGAGGGGATCTGGTGGAGTGCTCTCTGACAGCTCAGTCAGCTGTTTGTGTGTGTGTGGGGGGGAGGGGATCTGGTGGAGTGCTCTCTGACAGCTCAGTCAGCTGTTTGTGTGTGTGGGGGGAGGGGATCTGGTGGAGTGCTCTCTGACAGCTCAGTCAGCTGTTTGTGTGTGTGGGGGGGAGGGGATCTGGTGGAGTGCTCTCTGACAGCTCAGTCAGCTGTTTGTGTGTGTGTGGGGAGGGGATCTGGTGGAGTTCTTCTCTGACAGCTCAGTCCAGCTGTTTCTGTGTGTTGTGTGGGGGGGGTTTCTGGTCCATAGAGCACTCTCTGTCGGCTCATCTATGTGCATTGTGCAAATGAACAGTAAGTCCTGGCCTAGCACTCATCCTAACAATATGTGACCAGGAGGGAATCTGCAGAGGTGCAAGTGAGCCATCAATAACACACTAACCAGGGGAGGAAAGTGATACTGGCTTCTGCAAAGTACAAATACTTTTGAATTAGACATAACCTTGGATCGTATGGTAAGGTCTCACTGGATATAAGTGGTAACCCTAAGAATTATTTTCTTTAATCTCCTCGTCTTTGTGGGATGAGTAGAAAGAAACAATAAATATTTGTTAATAGCTTTCCCCCTATTTAAACCCATTATATTCAACAATTAAAAAAAAAAAAAGAAAATATCCATCTTGCATGTTCATAAGTGACTTAAACCCCCTCTGTCTATCCAACCGCACTATGGGCCTAGATTTGGAGTTCGGGCGGTAGCCGTCAAAACCAGCGTTAGAGGCTCCTAACGCTGGTTTTGGGCCGCCACGCTGGTATTTTGGAGTCAGTGATTAATAGGGTCTAACGCTCACTTTTCAGCCGTGGACTTTTCCATACCGCAGATCCCCCTACGCCATTTGCGTATGCCTTATCTTTTCAATGGGAACTTTCTAACGCTGGTATTTAGAGTCGTTTCTGAATGAGCGTTAGAGCTCTAACGACAAAATTCCAGCCGCCTGAAAATAGCAGGAGTTAAGAGCTTTCTGGCTAACGCCGGTTCATAAAGCTCTTAACTACTGTACCCTAAAGTACACTAACACCCATAAACTACCTATGTACCCCTAAACCGAGCTCCCCCCACATCGCCGCCACTCGATTAAAATTTTTAACCCCTAATCTGCCGACCGCCACCTACGTTATACTTATGTACCCCTAATCTGCTGCCCCTAACCCCGCCGACCCCTGTATTACATTTATTAATAGTTAAGAACTATTTAATAGTTACCTAGTTAAAATAATAACAAATTTACCTGTAAAATAAATCCTAACCTAAGATATAATTAAACCTAACACTACCCTATCAATAAATTAATTAAATAAACTACCTACAATTACCTACAATTAACCTAACACTACACTATCAATAAATTAATTAAACACAATTCCTACAAATAAATACAATTAAATAAACTAGCTAAAGTACAAAAAATAAAAAAGAACTAAGTTACAAAAAATAATAAAATATTTACAAGCATAAGAAAAATATTACAACAATTTTAAACTAATTACACCTACTCTAAGCCCCCTAATAAAATAACAAAGCCCCCCAAAATAAAAAATTCCCTACCCTATTCTAAATTAAAAAAGTTACAAGCTCTTTTACCTTACCAGCCCTGAACAGTGCCTTTGCGGGGCATGCCCCAAGGATTTCAGCTCTTTTGCCTGTAAAAAAAAAACATACCATTACCCCCCCCCCCAACATTACAACCACACACTCACATACCCCTAATCTACAACAAAAACCCCCCTTAAATTAAACCTAACACTAAGCCCCTGAAGATCTTCCTACCTTGTCTTCACCAGTACCGAGGTTCACCGATCCGTCCTGGCTCCAACATCTTCATCCAACCCAAGCGGGGGTTGGCGATCCATCATCTGGTGCTGAAGAGGTCCAGAAGAGGCTCCAAAGTTCTTCCTCCTATCCGGCAAGATGAGGACATCCGGACCGGCAAACATCTTTCTCCAAGCGGGGCATCTTCAATCTTTCTTCCATCCGGTGCGGAGCGGGGTCCATCTTGAAGCAGGCGACGCGGATCCATCCTCTTCTTCCGTTGTCTCCCGACGAATGACGGTTCCTTAAGGGACGTCATCCAAGAGGGCGTCCCTTCGAATTCCGATTGGCTGATAGGATTCTATCAGCCAATCGGAATTAAGGTAGGAATATTCTGATTGGCTGATGTTCCGATCAGCCAATAGAATGGCAGCTCAATCTGAATGGCTGATTGATCAGCCATCGGATTGAACTTGATTCTGATTGCTGATTCCATCAGCCAATCAGAAAATTCCTACCTTAATTCCGATTGGCTGATAGAATCCTATCAGCCCATCGGAATTCGAGGGACGCCCTCTTGGATGACGTCCCTTCATGGACCCGTCATTCGTCGGGAGACCAACGGGACGAAGAGGATGGATCCGCGTCGCCTGCTTCAGATGGACCCGCTCCGCACCGGATGGAAGAAGATTGAAGATGCCGCTTGGAGAAGATGTTTGCCGGTCCGGATGTCCTCTTCTTGCCGGATGAGGAGGAAGACTTTGGAGGCCTCTTCTGGACCTCTTCAGCACCGGATGATGGATCGCCAACCCCCGCTTGGGTTGGATGAAGATGTTGGAGCCAGGACGGATCGGTGAACCTGGTGTATGGTGAAGACATGGTAGGAAGATCTTCAGGGGCTTAGTGTTAGGTTTATTTAGGGGGTTTGGGGTTTAGATTAGGGGTATGTGGGTGGGTGGGTTGTAATGTTGGGGGGGGGGGTATGGTATGTTTTTTTTTTTACAGGCAAAAGAGCTGAAATCCTTGGGGCAATGCCCCGCAAAGGGCCCTTGTTCAGGGCTGGTTAAGGTAAAAGAGCTTGTAACTTTTTAAATTTAGAATAGGGTAGGACTTTTTATTTTGGGGGGGCTTTGTTATTTTATTAGGGGGGCTTAGAGTAGGTGTAATTAGTTTAAAATTGTTGTAATATTTTTCTTATGTTTGTAAATATTTTATTATTTTTGTGTAACTTAGTTCTTTATTTATTTTTTGTACTTTAGCTAGTTTATTTAATTGTATTTATTTGTAGGAATTGTGTTTAATTAATTTATTGATAGTGTAGTGTTTAGGTTAATTGTAGGTAATTGTAGGTAGTTTATTTAATTAATTTATTGATAGGGTAGTGTTAGGTTTAATTATATCTTAGGTTAGGATTTATTTTACAGTAATTTTGTTATTATTTTAACTAGGTAACTATTAAATAGTTCTTAACTATTTAATAGCTATTGTACCTGGTTAAAATAATTAAAAAGTTGCCTGTAAAATAAATATTAATCCTAAAATAGCTATAATATAATTATATTTTATATTGTAGCTATATTAGGATTTATTTACAGGTAAGTAGTTAGCTTTAAAGTAGGAATAAGTTATTTAATAAGAGTTAATTAATTTCGTAGATGTAAATTATATTTAACTTAGGGGGGTGTTAGTATTAGGGTTAGACTTAGCTTTAGGGGTTAATACATTTATTATAGTAGCGGTGAGGTCCGCTCGGCAGATTAGGGGTTAATAATTGAAGGTAGGTGTCGGCGATGTTAGGGAGGGCAGATTAGGGGTTAATACTATTTATGATAGGGTTAGTGAGGCGGATTAGGGGTTAATAACTTTATTATAGTAGCGCTCAGGTCCGCTCGGCAGATTAGGAGTTAATAAGTGTAGGCAGGTGTCGGCGACGTTGTGGGGGGCAGGTTAGGGGTTAATAAATATAATATAGGGGTCGGCTTGGGTTAGGGGCAGCAGATTAGGGGTACATAGGGATAACGTAGGTTGCGGCGGTGTACGGAGCGGCAGATTAGGTGTTAATAATAAAATGCAGGGGTCAGCGATAGCGGGGGTGGCAGAATAGGGGTTAATAAGTGTAAGGTTAGGGGTGTTTAGACTCGGGGTACATGTTAGAGTGTTAAGTGCAGACGTAGGAAGTGTTTCCCCATAGGAAACAATGGGGCTGCGTTAGGAGCTGAACGCTGCTTTTTTGCAGGTGTTAGGTTTTTTTTCAGCTCAAACAGCCCCATTGTTTCCTATGGGGGAATCGTGCACGAGCACGTTTTTGAGGCCGGCCCGCGTCCGTAAGCAACTCTGGTATCGAGAGTTGCATTTGCGGTAAAAAAATGCTCTACGCTCCCTTTTTTGGAGCCTAACGCAGCATTTGATTAAACTCTCGATACCAGAGTTAAATTTATGGTGCGGCCAGAAAAAAGCCCGCGGAGCGTTAACAGCCCTTTTACCGCCGAACTCCAAATCTAGGCCTATGTCTTTCTCCAAATGCGGCCTCTCTCTACAACCCCTGTCTTGCCCTTTTTCTCTCCCCTTTGTCTCTATCCCTTTGTCTCTCTATTTCCACCTTTGTCTCTCTCTCCCTCTAGCACTCTCTCTCCCTCTAGCACTCTCTCTCACTCCCTCTGTCTCTCTCACTCCCTCTAGCTCTTTCTCTAGCTCTCTCCCTCTGGCTCTTTCTCTAGCTCTCTCCCACTGGCTCTCTCTCTCTTTCCCTCTGGCTCTCTCTCTCTTTCCCTCTGGCTCTCTCTCTCTTTCCCTCTGGCTCTCTCTCTCTTTCCCTCTGGCTCTCTCTCTCTATTTCCCCCTTTGTCTCTCTCTCCCTCTAGCACTCTCTCTCACTCCCTCTAGCTCTTTCTCTAGCTCTCTCCCTCTGGCTCTTTCTCTAGCTCTCTCCTTCTGGATCTCTCTATAGCTCTCTGGCTCTCTCTAGCTCTCTCCCTCTGGCTCTTTCTCTAGCTCTCTCCCTCTGGCTCTCTCTCTCTTTCCCTCTCTCCCTCTGGCTCTCTCTCTCTCCCTCTGGCTCTCTCTCTCCCTCTGACTCTCTCTCTCACTCTGACTCTCTCTCTCTTCCTCTGGCTCTCTCCCTCTGGCTCTCTCTCCCTCTGTCTCTCTCTCTCTCCCTCTGGCTCTCTCTCTCTCCCTCTGGCTCTCTCTCTCTCCCTCTGGCTCTCTCTCTCTCTCCCTCTGGCTCTCTCTCTCTTCCTCTGGCTCTCTCTCTTCCTCTGGCTCTCTCTCTCTCACTCTGACTCTCTCTCTCTTCCTCTGGCTCTCTTCCTCTGGCTCTCTCCCTCTGGCTCTCTCTCCCTCTGGCTCTCTCTCTCCCTCTGACTCTCTCTCTCACTCTGACTCTCTCTCTCTTCCTCTGGCTCTCTCCCTCTGGCTCTCTCCCTCTGGCTCTCTCTCCCTCTGGCTCTCTCTCCCTCTGGCTCTCTCTCTCTCCCTCTGGCGCTCTCTCTCTTCCTCTGGCTCTCTCTCTCTTCCTCTGGCTCTCTCTCTCTCCCTCTGACTCTCTCTCTCCCTCTGACTCTCTCTCTCTTCCTCTGGCTCTCTCCCTCTGCCTCTCTCTCCCTCTGGCTCTCTCTCTTCCTCTGGCTCTCTCTCTCTTCCTCTGGCTCTCTCTTCCTCTGGCTCTCTCTCTCTTCCTCTGGCTCTCTCTCTCTCCCTCTGGCTCTCTCTCTCTTCCTCTGGCTCTCTCTCTCTTCCTCTGGCTCTCTCTCTCTCCCTCTGACTCTCTCTCTCTTCCTCTGGCTCTCTCCCTCTGCCTCTCTCTCCCTCTGGCTCTCTCTCCCTCTGGCTCTCTCTCTCTTCCTCTGGCTCTCTCTCCCTCTGGCTCTCTCTCTCTTCCTCTGGCTCTCTCTCTCTTCCTCTGGCTCTCTCTCTCTTCCTCTGGCTCTCTCTCTCTCTTCCTCTGGCTCTCTCTCTCTTCCTCTGGCTCTCTCTCTCTCCCTCTGGCTCTCTCTCTCTCTTCCTCTGGCTCTCTCTCTCTTCCTCTGGCTCTCTCTTCCTCTGGCTCTCTCTCTCTTCCTCTGGCTCTCTCTCTCCCTCTGGATCCCTCTGGCTCTCTCTCTCTCCTCCCTCTGGCTCTCTCTCTCTTCCTCTGGCTCTCTCTCTCTTCCTCTGGCTCTCTCTCTCTTCCTCTGGCTCTCTCTCTCTTCCTCTGGCTCTCTCTCTCTCCCTCTGGCTCTCTCTCTCTCTTCCTCTGGCTCTCTCTCTCTCTTCCTCTGGCTCTCTCTCTCTCTCTCCCTCTGGCTCTCTCTCTCCTCCCTCTGGCTCTCTCTCTCCTCCCTCTGGCTCTCTCTCTCCTCCCTCTGGCTCTCTCTCTCCTCCCTCTGGCTCTCTCTCTCCCTCTGGCTCTCTCTCTTCTCCCTCTGGCTCTCTCTCTCTCTTCCTCTGGCTCTCTCCCTCTGGCTCCCTCTGGCTCTCTCTCTCTCCTCCCTCTGGCTCTCTCTCTCCTCCCTCTGTCTCTCTCTCTCCTCTGGCTCTCTCTCTCTTCCTCTGGCTCTCTCTCTTCTCCCTCTGGCTCTCTCTCTCTTCCTCTGGCTCTCTCTCTCTTCCTCTGGCTCTCTCTCTCTTCCTCTGGCTCTCTCTCTCTTCCTCTGGCTCTCTCTCTCTCCCTCTGGCTCTCTCTCTCTTCCTCTGGCTCTCTCTCTCTCTCCCTCTGGCTCTCTCTCTCCTCCCTCTGGCTCTCTCTCTCCTCCCTCTGGCTCTCTCTCTCCTCCCTCTGGCTCTCTCTCTCCCTCTGGCTCCCTCTGGCTCTCTCTCTTCTCCCTCTGGCTCTCTCTCTCTTCCTCTGGCTCTCTCCCTCTGGCTCCCTCTGGCTCTCTCTCTCTCCTCCCTCTGGCTCTCTCTCTCCTCCCTTTGGCTCTCTCTCTCCTCCCTCTGTCTCTCTCTCTCTTCCTCTGTCTCTCTCTCTCTTCCTCTGGCTCTCTCTCTCTTCCTCTGGCTCTCTCTCTCTCACTCTGACTCTCTCTCTCTTCCTCTGGCTCTCTCTCTCCCTCTGGCTCTCTCTTTCCCTCTGGCTCTCTCTCTCCCTCTGGCTCTCTCTCTCCCTCTGGCTCTCTCTTTCCCTCTGGCTCTCTCTCTTTCCCTCTGGCTCTCTCTCTCCCTCTGGCTCTCTCTCTCCCCCCTCTGGCTGTCTCTCTCCCCCCCTCTGGCTCTCTCTCTTTTCCCCCTGGCTCTCTTTCTCTATGTACTCACAACTGTTCGTTTTAATAGTTATTCTGTAATAGTTTTACACATTTAAAACGATATGGTCTCTAGTAAAACACTGTGCAGCATGACCTATTATTGTTTTATGCCTCAGCTACAGGGTTTATTAATTCAGTAGTTAATCTATACATTGTTCTTGCAGATGTCTCCAAATAATGCATTTTTGTTTATAATATAATTAACAATGTATAGATGAACAATAATAAAACAATGTGTAAAGTGGTTAACATTATTATATCTACTGAATTAATAAACCCTTTAGCTGATAAATAAATAAAACAGTTTTGTACTAGAGACCATATAGTCTGGAAATGTGTAAAACTATTACAGAATAACTATTAAAACTAACAGTTGTATTTAGATGAGGCTGACATAAATTTGTGGCATAGAGGGTCTGTTTTGCAGACACGATCATTTTTTAACACAGAGCCTTTAATATTTACCCAAGACGGCAAAGAGGAGCAGAAGAATTACAGCAAGAGTTCAAGAGCTAAACGCAGCTGATTAGGTTAGAGGAATTCAGAAACTGAGTTTTTGTCTCCATATCCTGTGAGAATTTGTTTTTTTTTTAATTAGTGCTGTGTGCTTTTTTCCCCCCTTCCCTCATTAAGACAAAGTTTATCTCCAAGGATCAGATAATAGAAAAGCAGCACAAGAGATAATGTGAAGGAGGAGGTGTGGGAGAAAGTAGCAGACACTGGCAAATGAAGCAGGGAGATTCAAGACATGAAATACGGAGGTGATCCAGCTAGTGGTCTGGAGCAGACATGGGGAAGAGGGGCAGTGGTCTGTGCAGAAAGAACACTAACAACACACAGCATAGCTAATACACATATTTTATGCCAGTATAGCAATATGCAGAGCCGCAGTCAGTCTTCCGGAACAAAAATTAAAAGATATCGTATTTGGGGAATGATTAGGCAGCAACACCATATGTGTCAACTGCTCATCCTTTAATCACCAGGAGCGCGTACTAAAACTTATTTACGAGTCAATGGTGATTGGAGGAAACTAATCATATCCCACTACACAAAATGGTGGGCGGAGCTTGGCAGCCATTTTAGGTTACTAACGAAGTTTAAATATTTTACTTTTTTTTTTTTATTTATTTATTTTAAATTTCCTTTATTGTCACAAAAAAGAAAAACATAAATACATAGCAGAGAGTGGCACAACATCACATTTAGAGATTAAACATATTCTTAAAATAGTGGGTACATAGGCGTGTCATTTACTTTAATACAGAGTAAAGTTATAAATGATATCACATATTAATTATTTACATTGATGCTAGGTAATCTTCCCATATAAACTTTACATTATCATAAAACTCCAGTTGTTGTGTCTGTGTATAATGGTATTTCTCTAGAATTAAGATCTGTGTAATGTGGCTTTGCCATTCAAGGGTTGTGGGGATTTTCAAGCTTTTCCAGAATCTTGGTAATAGTTGTTTGGCCCCGTTTGTCATTACGGATAACAATTTTAGTCTAAGTTTACATTTTAATTTAGGAGGGTAATTAAAGAGCAGGACCAGTGGGTCCAACTGGATCTTGTAGGACAAGCATTTCTCTATTTCGTCTTTGATTTTCATCCAATATTGTCAAATGTAAGGGCAGTTCCACCATATGTGGACTAGTGAACCTTCCCCACTACAACCTCTCCAACATGCACTATTTGTAGTAATATATATTTTTGAAAGTCTAAGTGGGGTGAGATACCATCTATATAGAAGTTTCAAATTAGTTTCCACAATACTCATCGAGGATGAGGACTTTCCCATATTATTGAAAATTATGGCCCAATCTTTTTGTGAGATTTCTTTTTGTAGGTCAATTTCCCAAGTCTTACAATACGCTGGTAAGGGCCTGGAGTGGTGCTCTATTAACATTTTATATAACATTGACAGGCCTCCTTTGGTGGGAGATTGTGAGTAGCATACATTTTCAAATTTAAATATTTTACATTTTTGGCAACTTCTTTAAAGCTTATAGAGGACGGACATGGTGAAGATGCGTGTGTCGTGTTTAAGAATATGCAAAAATACTTTTATATAGGGTGTAGACTGTCACTTTAACTTGTATTACTTTTAAAAGCTGCAGTTGAGTAGTAAAGGAAAGTGTAAGCAAAATATGAAGTCTCTGGTCTTGTAATAAAATCCAAACACCACACAGGAATATACAGATCTGCCCTCATACTGACCAGTTTACACAACCATTCACCCCCAAAGCACCCCCAGTGTTGTTTATTAATATGCCAGTGTTAGGAGTTGTACGTTTGTTTTACATAGGGGAGGAAATCATTACATTTACAGAATAAAGGAGTCTTTATATGAATAGAGTGTTAGAGAATTATATAAACAAGAACATCAGTCTCAAATGATTGACATTTGGGAGATATATTTAATGTGCACATCATGTGGATAAACCTTTTCTTATAGCAATAGATGCTTAGCATTGTACAAGTTATATACCAGAGGAATTACTGAGGGGAAACTGATTTTATTTCATGAGACACAATATCAGTAACCGGTACATTTGTGATCATAATCAGTTTAATTTAAATGGCTACTATAACCTACATGTATACTGGGTATGTAATATGTGTGTCATGTGATCATAATCAGTTTAATTTAAATGGCTACTATAACCTACATGTATACTGGGTATGTAATATGTGGGTCATGTGATCATAATCAGTTTAATTTAAATGGCTACTATAACCTACATGTATACTGGGTATGTAATGTGTGTGTCACGTGATCATAATCAGTTTAATTTAAATGGCTACTATAACCTACATGTATACTGGGTATGTAATGTGTGTGTCATGTTCTGTAACTTGATATTATGTCTGTTAGATGTTTTCATGTTAGTTAGAAGCCACAAGAACTGATAATAGCACATACTGTATATATAAAGGGAACATTATATGTCTGATAAATCCCTTTGTATCAAGAGCACAAGTGTTAGGTATATTTATACCATTGTGTGCATATATCATGTAATGCTGCTGTTTACTATATAATGATATACAATGTTTTTTATGCAAATAAAAAGTGATTGTAATCCAGACCAGTATTTTGTGTTTTTTGTATAATTAAAAACGCAATATCACAGATTAATTAGAAAAAAATAATTAGAGAGAAGCCAAAACTGACAGTGAAAGTTAAATGCTGATAATTCAGATAGAGCAGCGATTTTACCCAACTTTCCAATTTACTTCTATTCAGGGCCGCCATCAGAGGGTGACAGGAGTGGGTACTACAGCAGAGTGCTAATTGAGCATGGGAAATGTTATTACAAGGAGTAAAGTATTAGCATTTGAGAGGATTTCTGAGTGTGCACTAAACCACTATGCTCAGTGTGAGACAGACTTGGCACTTTGTTTGTACAGTGTGTGAGTCAGACGGCTGATCACTTTCATTTGCAGAGGAGGTTGGACTTACTTAGCAAATGTTTTTTATTTCTTTGTGCAATTTTGGATTGTAACTTCAGTGTGGTAGTAGTTGTATGGTGGGGCCAGGGGTCCATAAAAACACATTTTTTTTTAGCAGCAGTGTATTTATGGATTATTTGACAATGCTGTAGAAATTCTACATTTTAAAACCATGGAGAAATGTTTCCTCCTCAATACACAAATGATAGGTGCCCTTTTGGCAGATATGCATTTATATATATATATATATATATATATATAAATATATATATATAATATATATATATATATATATATATATATATATTAATTACATTCAAGTTTACTGCACGGACTTTCCAGATGCAAGGGGGGCATTTTATCTAAGATTTCTTTCATGTAATTAGCAAGAGTCCATGAGCTAGTGACGTATGGGATATACATTCCTACCAGGAGGGGCAAAGTTTCCCAAACCTCAAAATGCTATAATACACCCCTCACCACACCCACAATTCAGTTTTACAAACTTTGCCTCCGATGGAGGTGGTGAAGTAAGTTTGTGCTAGATTTCTACGTTGATATGCGCTCCGCAGCAAGTTGGAGCCCCCGGTTTTCCTCTCAGCGTGCAGTGAATGTCAGAGGGATGTGAGGAGAGTATTGCCTATTTGAATGCAGTGATCTCCTTCTAAGGGGTCTATTTCATAGGTTCTCTGTTATCGGTCGTAGAGATTCATCTCTTACCTCCCTTTTCAGATCGACGATATACTCTTATATATACCATTACCTCTGCTGATTCTTGTTTCAGTACTGGTTTGGCTATCTACTATATGTAGATGAGTGTCCTGGGGTAAGTAAGTCTTATTTTCTGTGACACTCCTAGCTATGGTTGGGGCACTTTGTTTATAAAGTTCTAAATATATGTATTCAAACATTTATTTGCCTTGACTCAGAATGTTCAACTTTCCTTATTTTCAGACAGTCAGTTTCATATTTGGGATAATGCATTTTAACATTTTTCTTACCTTAAAATTTGACTTTTTCCCTGTGGGCTGTTAGGCTCGCGGGGGCTGAAAATGCTTCATTTATTGCGTCATTCTTGGCGCCGGACTTTTTTGGCGCAAAAATTCTATTTCCGTTTCCAGGCGTCATACGTGTCGCCGGAAGTTGCGTCATTTTTGACGTTATTTATGCGCCAAAAATGTCGGCGTTCCGGATGTGGCGTCATTTTTTGGCGCCAAAAAGCATTTAGGCGCCAAATAATGTGGGCGTCTTATTTGGCGCGAAAAAATATGGGCGTCACTTTTGTCTCCACTTTATTTAAGTCTCATTTTTTATTGCTTCTGGTTGCTAGAAGCTTGTTCTTTGGCATTTTTTCCCATTCCTGAAACTGTCATTTAAGGAATTTGATCAATTTTGCTTTATATATATGTTGTTTTTTCTCTTACATATTGCAAGATGTCTCACGTTGCATCTGAGTCAGAAGATACTACAGGAAAATCGCTGTCAAGTGCTGAATCTACCAAAGCTAAGTGTATCTGCTTGTAAAACTTTTTGGTAGCTATTCCTCCAGCTGTTGTTTGTATTGATTGTCATGACAAACTTGTTAAAGCAGATAATATTTCCTTTAGTAAAGTACCATTGCCTGTTGCAGTTCCTTCAACTTCTAAGGTGCAGAATGTTCCTGATAATATAAGAGATTTTGTTTCTGAATCCATAAAGAAGGCTATGTCTGTTATTTCTCCTTCTAGTAAACGTAAAAAATCTTTAAAACTTCTCTCCCTACAGATGAATTTTTAACTGAACATCATCATTCTGATTCTGATGATTCCTCTGGTTCAGAGGATTCTGTCTCAGAGGTTGATGCTGATAAATCTTCATATTTATTTAAAATGGAATTTATTCGTTCTTTACTTAAAGAAGTCCTAATTGCTTTAGAAATAGAGGATTCTGGTCCTCTTGATACTAAATCTAAACGTTTAAATAAGGTTTTCTTCTGTTAAGTGTGATCAGTCCACGGGTCATCATTACTTCTGGGATATTACTCCTCCCCAACAGGAAGTGCAAGAGGATTCACCCAGCAGAGCTGCATATAGCTCCTCCCCTCTACGTCACTCCCAGTCATTCTCTTGCACCCAACGACTAGATAGGATGTGTGAGAGGACTATGGTGATTATACTTAGTTTTATATCTTCAATCAAAAGTTTGTTATTTTAAAATAGGCACCGGAGTGTGTTATTATCTCTCTGGCAGAGTTTGAAGAAGAATCTACCAGAGTTTTTGTTATGATTTTAGCCGGAGTAGTTAAGATCATATTGCTGTTTTCTCGGCCATCTGAGGAGAGGTAAACTTCAGATCAGGGGACAGCGGGCAGATGAATCTGCATAGAGGTATGTAGCAGTTTTTATTTTCTGACAATGGAATTGATGAGAAAATCCTGCCATACCGATATAATGTCATGTATGTATACTTTACACTTCAGTATTCTGGGGAATGGTACTTCACTAGAATTACACTGTAAGAAATACATAAAGCTGTTTAATAACTAGAGATTATGTTTAACGTTTTTGCTGGAATGTAAAATCGTTTTCATTTGCTGAGGTACTGAGTGAATAAATGTTTGGGCACTATTTTTCCACTTGGCAGTTGCTTAATCTGTTTTCTGACAGTTTCTGTTCTCCCTCACTGCTGTGTGTGAGGGGGAGGGGCCGTTTTTTGGCGCTTTTACTATGCATCAAATATTTCAGTCAGCAAACTCATTGTATTCCCTGCATGATCCGGTTCATCTCTACAGAGCTCAGGGGTCTTCAAAACTTATTTTGAGGGAGGTAATTTCTCTCAGCAGAGCTGTGAGAATTATAGTTTGACTGAGATAAAAAACGTTTATTCTGTAATTTGTTTCCCTGCTTTCAGATTTGTTATCTTTGCTAATGGGATTAAACTTTGCTAAAGTTGTGTTGTTTACAAGGATTGAGGCTATAACTGTTTCAATTTATTAATTTTCAACTGTCATAGATCTTCTGTGCTTCTTAAAGGCACAGTACGTTTTAATATATTCTAATTGAATTGTATTTCCAAGTTGCATGTTTATTTGCTAGTGTGTTAAACATGTCTGATTCAGAGGATGATACCTGTGTCATTTGTTGCAATGCAAAGTGGAGCCCAATAGAAATTTAATGTACTAACTGTATTGATGCTACTTTAAATAAAAGTCAATCTGTACAAATTGAACAAATTTCACCAAACAACGAGGGAGAGTTATGCCGACTAACTCGCCTCACGTGTCAGTACCTACAATCTCCCGCTCAGAGGGAGGTGCGTGATATTGTAGCGCCGAGTACATCTGGGCGGCCATTACAAATCACATTACAGGATATGGCTACTGTTATGACTGAGGTTTTGGCTAAATTACCAGAACTAAGAGGTAAGCGTGATCACTCTGGGGTGAGAACAGAGTGCGCTGATAATATTAGGGCCATGTCAGACACTGCGTCACAGGTGGCAGAACATGAGGACGGAGAACTTCATTCTGTGGGTGACGGTTCTGATCCAAACAGACTGGATTCAGATATTTCAAATTTTAAATTTAAACTGGAAAACCTCTGTGTATTACTAGGGAGGTGTTAGCGGCTCTGAATGATTGTAACACAGTTGCAATACCAGAGAAAATGTGTAGGTTGGATAAATATTTTGCGGTACCGACGAGTACTGAGGTTTTTCCTATACCTAAGAGACTTACTGAAATTGTTACTAAGGAGTGGGATAGACCCGTTGTGCCGTTTCTCACCCCCTCCGATATTTAGAAAAATGGTTCCAATAGACGCCACCCACAAGGGACTTATGGCAAACGGTCCCTTAAGGTGGAGGGAGGCAGTTTCTACCTTAGCTAAGCGTACCACTATCCCGGTGGAGGATAGCTGTGCTTTTTCAGATCCAATGGATAAAAAGTTAGAGGGTTACCTTAAGAAAATGTTGGTTCAACAAGGTTTTATATTGCAACCCCTTGCATGCTTGCGCCTATCACGGCTGCAGCGGCATTCTGGATTGAGGTCTCTGAAGAGAACATTGGTTCAGCTACTCGGGACGACATTACGACAGGCTTAGAGTCCTTAAACTATCTAATTCATTCATTTCGGAGGCCGTAGTACATCTTACTAAACTTACGGCGAAGAATTCAGGATTCGCCATTCAGGCACGCAGGGCGCTGTGGCTAAAATCCTGGTCAGCTGATGTTACTTCTAAGTCTAAATTGCTTAATATACCTTTCAAAGGGCAGACCTTAATCGGGCCCGGGTTGAAAGAGATTATCGCTGACATTACAGGAGGTAAAGGCCATGCCCTGCCTCAGGACAAAGCCAAAGCCAAGACTAGACAGTCTAATTTTCGTTCCTTTCGTAATTTCAAAGCAGGAGCAGCATCAACTTCCTCTGCACCAAAACAGGAAGGAGCTGTTGCTCGCTACAGACAAGGCTGGAAACCTAACCAGTCCTGGAACAAGGGCAAGCAGACTAGGAAACCTGCTGCTTGCCCCTAAAACAGCATGAATTGAGGGGCCCCCGATCCGGGATCGGATCTAGTGGGGGGCAGACTTTCTCTCTTCGCCCAGGCTTGGGCAAGAGATGTTCAGGATCCCTGGGCGCTAGAGATAATATCTCAGGGATACCTTCTGGACTTCAAATACTCTCGCTCCAAGAGAGAGATTTCATCTGTCAAGATTGTCAACAATCCAGACAAAGAAAGAGGCGTTTCTACGCTGCGTACAAGAGCTCTTGTTAATGGGAGTAATCCATCCAGTTCCACGATCGGAACAGGACAGGGGTTTTACTCAAATCTGTTTGTGGTTCCCAAAAAAGAGGGAATTTTCAGACCAATACTGGACTTAAAGATCCTAAACAAATTCCTAAGAGTTCCATCGTTCAAGATGGAGACTATTCGGACAATTTTACCTATGATCCAAGAGGGTCAATACATGACCACTGTAGATTTTAAAAGATGCTTACCTTCACATACCGATTCACAAAGATCATTATCGGTACCTAAGGTTTGCCTTCCTAGACAGGCATTACCAGTTTGTGGCTCTTCCATTCGGATTGGCTACAGCTCCAAGAATCTTCACAAAGGTTCTGGGTGCTCTTCTGGCGTACTAAGACCGCGGGGAATCTCGGTAGCTCCATACCTAGACGACATTCTGATACAAGCTTCAAGCTTTCAAACTGCCAAGTCTCATACAGAGTTAGTGGCTGGCATTTCTAAGGTCACATGGATGGAAGGTGAACGAAAAGAAAAGTTCACTCGTTCCACTCACAAGAGTTCCCTTCCTGGGGACTCTTATTAGATTCTGTAGAAATGAAGATTTACCTGACAGAGGACAGGCTAACAAGACTTCAAAGTGCTTGCCGCACCCTTCATTCCATTCAACACCCGTCAGTGGCTCAATGCATGGAGGTAATCGCTTAATGGTAGCGGCAATGGACATAGTACCCTTTGCACGCTTACACCTCAGACCACTGCAACTGTGCATGCTAAGTCAGTGGAATGGGGATTACTCAGACTTATCCCCTTCTCTGAATCTGGATCAAGAGACCAGAAATTCTCTTCTATGGTGGCTTTCTCGGCCACATCTGTCCAGGGGGATGCCATTCAGCAGACCAGACTGGACAATTGTAACAACAGACGCCAGCCTTCTAGGTTGGGGTGCCGTCTGGAATTCTCTGAAGGCTCAGGGACAATGGAGTCAGGAGGAGAGTCTCCTGCCAATAAACATTCTGGAATTGAGAGCAGTTCTCAATGCCCTCCTGGCTTGGCCCCAGTTGACAACTCGGGGGTTCATCAGGTTTCAGTCGGACAACATCACGACTGTAGCTTACATCAACCATCAGGGAGGGACAAGAAGCTCCCTAGCTATGATGGAAGTATCAAAGATAATTTGCTGGGCAGAGTCTCACTCTTGCCACCTGTCAGCAATCCACATCCCGGGAGTGGAGAACTGGGAGGCGGATTTCTTAAGTCGTCAGACTTTTCATCCGGGGGAGTGGGAACTTCATCCGGAGGTCTTTGCCCAAATACTTCGACGTTGGGGCAAACCAGAGATAGATCTCATGGCGTCTCGACAGAACGCCAAGCTTCCTCGTTACGGGTCCAGATCCAGGGATCCAGGAGCAGTCCTGATAGATGCTCTGACAGCACCTTGGGACTTCAGGATGGCTTACGTGTTTCCACCCTTCCCGTTGCTTCCTCGATTGATTGCCAGAATCAAACAAGAGAGAGCATCAGTGATTCTAATAGCACCTGCGTGGCCACGCAGGACTTGGTATGCAGACCTGGTGGACATGTCATCCTGTCCACCTTGGTCTCTACCTCTGAAACAGGACCTTCTGATACAGGGTCCCTTCAAACATCAAAATCTAACTTCTCTGAAGCTGACTGCTTGGAAATTGAACGCTTGATTTTATCAAGACGTGGATTTTCTGAGTCAGTTATTGATACCTTAATACAGGCTAGGAAACCTGTTACCAGAAAGATTTACCATAAGATATGGCGTAAATACCTATATTGGTGTGAATCCAAAGGTTACTCTTGGAGTAAGGTTAGGATTCCTAGGATATTGTCTTTTCTACAAGAAGGTTTAGAAAAGGGTTTATCTGCTAGTTCATTAAAGGGACAGATCTCAGCTCTGTCCATTCTGTTACACAAACGTCTGTCAGAAGTTCCTGACGTCCAGGCTTTTTGTCAGGCTTTGGCCAGAATTAAGCCTGTGTTTAAAACTGTTGCTCCACCATGGAGTTTAAACCTTGTTCTTAATGTTTTACAGGGCGTTCCGTTTGAACCCCTTCATTCCATTGATATAAAGTTGTTATCTTGGAAAGTTCTATTTTTAATGGCTATTTCCTCGGCTCGAAGAGTCTCTGAATTATCAGCCTTACATTGTGATTCTCCTTATTTGATTTTTCATTCGGATAAGGTAGTACTGCGTACTAAACCTGGGTTCTTACCTAAGGTAGTTACTAACAGGAATATCAATCAAGAGATTGTTGTTCCTTCTTTATGCCCAAATCCTTCTTCAAAGAAGGAACGTCTACTGCACAACCTGGATGTAGTCCGTGCTCTAAAATTTTACTTACAGGCAACTAAGGAATTTCGACAAACGTCTTCTCTGTTTGTCATTTACTCTGGGCAGAGGAGAGGTCAAAAAGCTTCCGCTACCTCTCTTTCTTTTTGGCTTCGTAGCATAATTCGTTTAGCTTATGAGACTGCTGGACAGCAGCCTCCTGAAAGAATTACAGCTCATTCTACTAGAGCTGTGGCTTCCACTTGGGCCTTCAAGAATGAGGCCTCTGTTGAACAGATTTGCAAGGCTGCAACTTGGTCTTCGCTTCATACTTTTTCCAAATTTTACAAATTTGACACTTTTGCTTCATCGGAGGCTATTTTTGGGAGAAAGGTTCTTCAGGCAGTGGTTCCTTCTGTATAAAGAGCCTGCCTATCCCTCCCGTCATCCATGTACTTTTGCTTTGGTATTGGTATCCCAGAAGTAATGATGACCCGTGGACTGATCACACTTAACAGAAGAAAACATAATTTATGCTTACCTGATAAATTCCTTTCTTCTGTAGTGTGATCAGTCCACGGCCCGCCCTGTTTTTAAGGCAGGTAAATATTTTTTAATTTATACTCCAGTCACCACTTCACCCTTGGCTTTTCCTTTCTCGTTGGTCCTTGGTCGAATGACTGGGAGTGACGTAGAGGGGAGGAGCTATATGCAGCTCTGCTGGGTGAATCCTCTTGCACTTCCTGTTGGGGAGGAGTAATATCCCAGAAGTAATGATGACCCGTGGACTGATCACACTACAGAAGAAAGGAATTTATCAGGTAAGCATAAATTATGTTTTTTAAACTCCTGTAGTTTTTCCAGAAGTTTTTCCTGTCCCTGATGCTATTTCTGCAGTAATTTCCAAAGAATGGGATAATTTGGGTAATTCATTTACTCCTTCTAAACATTTTAAGCAATTATATCCTGTGCCGTCTGACAGATTAGAATTTTGGGACAAGATCCCTAAAGTTGATGGGGCTATTTCTACCCTTGCTAAACGTACTACTATTCCTACGTCAGATGGTACTTCGTTTAAGGATCCTCTAGATAGGAAAATTGAGTCCTTTCTAAGAAAAGCTTATCTGTGTTCAGGTAATCTTCTTAGACCTGCTATATCTTTGGCTGATGTTGCTGCAGCTTCAACTTTTTGGTTGGAAACTTTAGCGCAACAAGTAACACATCGTGATTCTCATGATATTATTATTCTTCTTCAACATGCTAATAATTTTATCTGTGATGCCATTTTTGATATTATCAGAGTTGATGTTAGGTTTATGTCTCTAGCTATTTTAGCTAGAAGAGCTTTATGGCTTAAAACTTGGAATGCTGATATGGCTTCTAAATCAACTTTACTTTCCATTTCTTTCCAGGGTAACAATTATTTGGTTCTCAGTTGGATTCCATTATTTCAACTGTTACTGGTGGGAAAGGAACTTTTTTACCACAGGATAAAAAATCTAAAGGTAAAAACAGGGCTAATAATCGTTTTCGTTCCTTTCGTTTCAACAAAGAACAAAAGCCTGATCCTTCATCCTCAGGAGCAGTTTCAGTTTGGAGACCATCTCCAGTTTGGAATAAATCCAAGCCAGCTAGAAAGGCAAAGCCTGCTTCTAAGTCCACATGAAGGTGCGGCCCTCATTCCAGCTCAGCTGGTAGGGGGCAGGTTACGTTTTTTCAAGGAAATTTGGATCAATTCTGTTCACAATTTTTGGATTCAGAGCATTGTTTCAGAAGGGTACAGAATTGGTTTGAGACCTCCTGCAAAGAGATTTTTTCTTTTCCGTGTCCCAGTAAATCCAGTAAAAGCTCAAGCATTTCTGAAATGTGTTTCAGATCTAGAGTTGACTGGAGTAATTATGCCAGTTCCAGTTCTGGAACAGGGGATGGGGTTTTATTCAAATCTCTAAATTGTACCAAAGAAGGAGAATTCTTTCAGACCAGTTCTGGATCTAAAAATATTGAATCGTTATGTAAGGATACCAACGTTCAAGATGGTAACTGTAAGGACTATCTTACCTTTTGTTCAGCAAGGGAATTATATGTCCACAATAGATTTACAGGATGCATATCTGCATATTCCGATTCATCCAGATCATTATCAGTTCCTGAGATTCTCGTTTCTGGACAAGCATTACCAGTTTGTGGCTCTGCCATTTGGCCTAGCTACAGCTCCAAGAATTTTTACAAAGGTTCTCGGTGCCCTGCTGTCTGTAATCAGAGAACAGGGTATTGTGGTATTTCCTTATTTGGACGATATCTTGGTACTTGCTCAGTCTTTACATTTAGCAGAATCTCATACGAATCGACTTGTGTTGTTTCTTCAAGATCATGGTTGGAGGATCAATTTACCAAAAAGTTCTTTGATTCCTCAGACAAGGGTAACCTTTCTGGGTTTCCAGATGGATTCGGTGTCCATGACTCTGTCTTTAACAGACAAGAGACGTCTAAAGTTGATTACAGCTTGTCGAAACCTTCAGTCACAATCATTCCCTTCGGTAGCCTTATGCATGGAAATTCTAGGTCTTATGACTGCTGCATCGGACGCGATCCCCTTTGCTCGTTTTCACATGCGACCTCTTCAGCTCTGTATGCTGAAGCAATGGTGCAAGGATTACACGAAGATATCTCAATTAATATCTTTAAAACCGATTGTTCGACACTCTCTAACATGGTGAACAGATCACCATCGTTTAATTCAGGGGGCTTCTTTTGTGCTTCCGACCTGGACTGTAATTTCAACAGATGCAAGTCTCACAGGTTGGGGAGCTGTGTGGGGATCTCTGACGGCACAAGGAGTTTGGGAATCTCAGGAGGTGAGATTACCGATCAATATTTTGGAACTCCGTGCAATTTTCAGAGCTCTTCAGTTTTGGCCTCTTCTGAAGAGAGAATCGTTCATTTGTTTTCAGACAGACAATGTCACAACTGTGGCATACATCAATCATCAAGGAGGGACTCACAGTCCTCTGGCTATGAAAGAAGTATCTCGAATTTTGGTTTGGGCGGAATCCAGCTCCTGTCTAATCTCTGCGGTTCATATCCCAGGTGTAGACAATTGGGAAGCGGATTATCTCAGTCGCCAAACGTTGCATCCGGGCGAATGGTCTTTTCACCCAGAGGTATTTCTTCAGATTGTTCAAATGTGGGAACTTCCAGAAATAGATCTGATGGCGTCCCATCTAAACAAGAAACTTCCCAGGTATCTGTCCAGATCCCGGGATCCTCAGGCGGAGGCAGTGGATGCATTATCACTTCCTTGGAAGTATCATCCTGCCTATATCTTTCCGCCTCTAGTTCTTCTTCCCAGAGTAATCTCCAAGATTCTGAAGGAATGCTCGTTTGTTCTGCTGGTAGCTCCGGCATGGCCTCACAGGTTTTGGTATGCGGATCTTGTCCGGATGGCCTCTTGCCAACCGTGGACTCTTCCGTTAAGACCAGACCTTCTGTCACAAGGTCCTTTTTTCCATCAGGATCTGAAATCCTTAAATTTAAAGGTATGGAGATTGAACGCTTGATTCTTGGTCAAAGAGGTTTCTCTGACTCTGTGATTAATACTATGTTACAGGCTCGTAAATCTGTATCTCGAGAGATATATTATAGAGTCTGGAAGACTTATATTTCTTGGTGTCTTTCTCATCATTTTTTCTGGCATTCTTTTAGAATACCGAGAATTTTACAGTTCCTTCAGGATGGTTTAGATAAGGGTTTGTCCGCAAGTTCTTTGAAAGGACAAATCTCTGCTCTTTCTGTTCTTTTTCACAGAAAGATTGCTATTCTTCCTGATATTCATTGTTTTGTACAAGCTTTGGTTCGTATAAAACCTGTCATTAAGTCAATTTCTCCTCCTTGGAGTTTGAATTTGGTTCTGGGAGCTCTTCAAGCTCCTCCGTTTGAACCTATGCATTCATTGGACATTAAATTACTTTCTTGGAAAGTTTTGTTCCTTTTGGCCATCTCTTCTGCCAGAAGAGTTTCTGAATTATCTGCTCTTTCTTGTGAGTCTCCTTTTCTGATTTTTCATCAGGATAAGGCGGTGTTGCGAACTTCTTTTGAATTTTTACCTAAAGTTGTGAATTCCAACAACATTAGTAGAGAAATTGTGGTTCCTTCATTATGTCCTAATCCTAAGAATTCTAAGGAGAAATCGTTGCATTCTTTGGATGTTGTTAGAGCTTTGAAATATTATGTTGAAGCTACGAAATCTTTTCGTACGACTTCTAGTCTATTTGTTATCTTTTCCGGTTCTAGAAAAGGCCAGAAAGCTTCTGCCATTTCTTTGGCATCTTGGTTGAAATCTTTAATTCATCTTGCCTATGTTGAGTCGGGTAAAATTCCGCCTCAGAGAATTACAGCTCATTCTACTAGGTCAGTTTCTACTTCCTGGGCGTTTAAGAATGAAGCTTCGGTTGACCAGATCTGCAAAGCAGCGACTTGGTCCTCTTTGCATACTTTTACTAAATTCTACCATTTTGATGTATTTTCTTCTTCTGAAGCAGTTTTTGGTAGAAAAGTACTTCAGGCAGCGGTTTCAGTTTGAATCTTCTGCTTATGTTTTTCGTTAAACTTTATTTTGGGTGTGGATTATTTTCAGCAGGAATTGGCTGTCTTTATTTTATCCCTCCCTCTCTAGTGACTCTTGTGTGGAAAGATCCACTTCTTGGGTAGTCATTATCCCATACGTCACTAGCTCATGGACTCTTGCTAATTACATGAAAGAAAACATAATTTATGTAAGAACTTACCTGATAAATTCATTTCTTTCATATTAGCAAGAGTCCATGAGGCCCGCCCTTTTTTTGTGGTGGTTATGATTTTGTATAAAGCACAATTATTCCAATTCCTTATTTTATATGCTTTCGCACTTTTTTATCACCCCACTTCTTGGCTATTCGTTAAACTGAATTGTGGGTGTGGTGAGGGGTGTATTTATAGGCATTTTGAGGTTTGGGAAACTTTGCCCCTCCTGGTAGGAATGTATATCCCATACGTCACTAGCTCATGGACTCTTGCTAATATGAAAGAAATGAATTTATCAGGTAAGTTCTTACATAAATTATGTTTTTTACATCTGCATAACATATACTCTCAGACTAAGATTGATCAGTGTTTGAAATGAGACAGCTTAACTTAAAACTGTTTAGTTTACACTACAGCTGACTGTACCTAAACCTAAATTCTGCATTTAACCAGATCTTATGGTATGAGTACCACAGCTTATGATTCCACCAAGACCATATAGAGTACAGCATTTTCAAAATCTTTAAGTACAGCTGACAGATGGGAACATTTGTACACTAAATTTGAAGTGGTGCTCTTGGTTGGGGAAAATGGGGGGGCAGTACTTTTAAAAGTACTTTTCTTCATCTAGCCATCTGCCCATATCATTAATGTACAATTTTGAATTCACAGAATTATTTGTGTTTGCAGATTTACAAATATAATTCTTTAAAAAGTTATCTCTTAATTTCTGATTTTTTTTTTATCATGCATGTCACACACTGTTGATGTAGGGAATGCAATGTGCAGAAATTTTACCTCCTGTGAGTGTTTATGTGGGTGTCTGTGTATGTCTTTGTGCTTTTGTATGTGTCTCTATGATTGTGTATGTATTTTTTTTTCTGTGGGTCTTTCTGTGAGGTTTGGTGTGTATGTCTTTGTGCTTTTTCTATGGGTGTCTCTGTAAGGGTGTGTGTATGTATGTCTTTGTGTATTTCCTCTGGATGCCTCTGTGAGGGTGGGTGTTTATGTCTCGGTTTTCTGTGGAAGTCTCTGAGAATGGGTGTGTGTATGTCTGTTTTCTGTGGATGACTCTGTGAGGGTGTGTGTTTTCTGTGGGTGTCTCAGTGAGGGTGTGGTTTGTGCATTTTTTGTGGGTATCTCTGTGAGTGTGTGTATGTCTTTGTGTGTTTTATGTGGATGTCTCGGTGAGGGGGTGTGTGTATTTATGTCTTTCTGTGTTTTATGTGGTTGTCTCTCTGTGTGTGTATGTCTTTGTGTGTTTTCTGAGGCTGTCTCTGTCTGTGTTTCCTTGTGTATATGTGCAAGTTTGAGTTTGTGTGTGTGTGTGTCCATTATCTGTTCCTTTATAGGACATTTTGACCTTACTATTGATTATTCACATCTTTCTACAGACTTTGAGACTAACGAGACCTTTCCGGAAGTCACCAATCCACCATTTAACCTTTAAATTATTGTTTAGTCAGTTCAGGGCCCTTCATTTCAACCACTGCATGCTGTTGTCATCATTTAGTTGGCATCTTCCTTGACAAAAAGATAATCAGAACTCAATATTTTGTTTTGTAAATCTCCTTTTTTGACAAAACTGTATTTTACCTCATTACTTGTCAGGTCAATGTAAACAAGTGCTGAGTGTCTGTTTGGGTGTCTGTGTCTGAGTGTGTTTCTTTGCGTGTCTGCTAGAGTGTCTGTATGTGAATACTTATGTGTGAGTTTGTGTTTCAGTGTATGAGTGTGTCTGTGTGCTTCTGTGTTTGTGTGTTACTACATTTACAACATTTCCAAATTTGACTACACTTAAGAATAAAGTGCATATACGTTTTATTCACTTTGTCAAAAATTGAACGTCAAAGGGAGGGGTCCCCTGAACAATGGTTAAGTCAGGGCCCCCAAAATTTCTAGTGGCGACCCTGCTTCTATTATCTAATTTTCTTTGTTCTTTTGTTATCCTTTGTTATAGAGTAAACCTAGGCTGATATTATATGAGCTTAGGGGCGTGCACGTGTATTTAGCACTTTGTGCAGCAGTTTTTGTAATTATGTATAACATAGCTATAAATCTTCTTGCAAACTCTGCTGTCTGAAGATACGTTCACCTAGGATTATTCTTTAACAAACATACTAAGAGAACTAAGCACAAATCTATAAAATAAGTAAATTGGAAAGTTTTTTTAAATGTCATTTTCTATCCAATCCAAATCCAATCCAAGTTTTTACTGTCCCTTTAACAGTACATAAAACAATATAAAATTAACCCGACCTACACCAACCCAGATTTTATTACAAGACCAGAGACTCATATTTTGCTTTCTTTCCTTTACTACTTAATGGCAGTATTTAAAAGCATATAGAAATAAATAACAAAACTGTCAACATTTGAAAAAGACAGTACAACAGTATGTAAACCAGTAACCAATAACATAAGGGAACTGGTTAGACAAAAACAAAGTGACCAATCAGCTCCAACATGTAACCTATAAACTGTCCAAATTCAAATACCAACCCCTCTTTCTTTTACTGCTTGCAGATGAGATAAGTATTATTTTATTCTGATAATAAAAGTTTATCTTTTCTGCAGTTAATTTACATTGTATTATTGAATGTATTATTTGAATGTATGTTACATGTTTTTATTATGTTCCGTTTTTTGTTTTAGCCTAGTTCCGCTTTTTAGTTAGTTAGTTTATTTATGTTTCTGTCAATATTCTTTTACCTTACTCTCTATTCCCTTCGTTTTAGTTTCGCTAACGTTTTCTTGTTTTTTCTTACCCCCTTTCTCTCTTGCGCATCGTTTTTTCCCCCTGTCTCTGCTCAGATTCCTCCATTTTGTTTGACGTGCCGATGCGCATGCGCACTGGCTTCCTTGTTTTTTCGCTGCGTCATACACCCGCCCTCTTCTCAGTGCAGCTTATTCTTTGTCCCGGCTAGTCGCAACTTTGTTGCAAGTATATGGGATTTCTTCCAACTCATTCATTTAATGCTCTTAGCGGTCTCTGTCTCCATCTAGTGATTATTTGTCACATTTATTTTAAATTTTATGGTTATAATTTAAATAATTTTGGTTTTTGCAAATAATTTTATAGTTAAGTTTTGGGTCAATTCTTCCTCATATATATTTATTGTCAGGTTTTTTGATAAATTATTTATTTTGTCAAATTTTATTTTAAATTTAGTTTTAATAATTATTTATTTATTTTTCAAAATGTCTCAAATCTCTGAAAATACTTCTCTCAATGCTGAGAATGTACAGCATATGATAGATTCTTCTATGAATTCTATGCTGGAAAAAATTTCATTGCTAATTAATAAATCAAATTCTAAAAAGGCTGTGAAAAGGAAAAGAACAGTTTCCAGCGCTATTACAGCGAGTAAAAAATTGGTGAAAAAATCTCGCCAAATGGCTTCTAGCTCTGTCATTCCTTGCAGGAAAGGAAGCAAAACACCTGCTTTTCCTCTACTCCCAAGAGGTTACTTATGGGAGAGGCTTTGGCCACAAAAGATAATAAAGACTGTGTTTCCTCTACGGATATTAATTCTGATTCTTCATTGGATTCAGACAATTCTAATGAATTTCTTACTCATATTTCCTCTGAGGATTCTTCGGCTTCTCCGAAGGTCAAAAAATTTAAAAAGTCTTTAAAGAAATCTAAGCACAGCAAGAAAGATGCTGATGAAAATTTTTTTTATGATTGTCTAGGAAATCCTAGGTTTAATGCGGATGAATTACATCATCCTAGATCTGCTGAATGGTGCCCATCTAATGACATAGCAGATTTCATTGATTTTCAATTACGCCAGCCTTTAAAAAGGGACTCAAGGAATAAAATGAGAGCTGAATGTCCCAGACCTATTCTCCCTAATAATGCCTGTTGTACCCCTGAGGTGGATCCTAAAATACTTAAATTTATTGGTTCCCCTGGGTTTAAATTAAAGAAAGGAATGGATAGGGCCTGGAAGATATGCCAGGATAAAATGTTGGACTCTGTAGGTCCTTTATCAAAACTTTTTGACATGGCTGAACAGGCTGTTTATGATAATACTCTAATGGACCCTGTAGTGGTTAGGGAATGGTTACAAAGGATGCTCAGTTTCATCGGAAATGCTAATTCCGCTATGTACACTGAGCGTAGAAGAAATATCTTGAGGAGAATTGACCCTAGAGTATGCGATTTCGCAGTTAACGAGATTCATCCTGATACAAATGGTCTACTTTTTGGAGACACTTTTATTAAGGAGTTAAACTGTTATGTTAACACCTTTTCGAATCTTAATAAAGTAAGAACATCCATGAAGAAAATATTTTATCAGGACCGTTTTTCTGAACAGGCCGGGAAAGGAAGAGGCCGTTTTCCCGGCCGTCCATCATATCCCAATAGGTCTCAATATTCGAACCAACAGTTTCAATATCAACAGAGACAATTTCAGTACCCATCCTCTTCAGGTTTCTTCCCATCTAGAGGAAGATTCTGGAATCCACGTCTGCAAAGATCAAGACAAAGATCCCATACCCCTCAAGGTAAATCTTTTTCTTCCCTTTCATGTTTCTTCCCTAAACATTATAGGAGGCAGAATGTCTCTTTTTGCTCAAAATTGGAATCTTATAACTACAGATCAATGGGTTCTTCAAACAGTTTCAGGTCTTTTTATAGATTTTATTTCTCCTCCTTTTCAAAGTTCCCTTCCTCTACCTATAAAATTCTCAATGTCAGACAGAATTCTGGTTCAAAACGAGATCTCATCTCTCGTTTCAAAACAGGCTATAGAACCAGCTTTGGATCCACAAGGCTGTTTCTTAAGCAATCTCTTTCTCGTAAAAAAGAAGAATGGTCTATATCGTCCGGTAATAAATTTAAGATCCTTAAATTCTTTTGTTGTTTATCAGCATTTCAAGATGGAAGGGATTCATCTTCTCAGAGAATGCCTTTTAGACAACGATTTTTTAGTCAGATTAGATCTGACAGATGCATATCTTACTGTCCCGGTAGCTCAGGATCACAGGAAATTTCTCTCTTTTGTTTGGGAAGGAAAAGTTTGGAATTTTACTTGTATGCCTTTCGGCCTATCTTCAGCTCCTTGGATTTTCACCAAGTTAATGAAGCCAATTATTACTTGGCTTCGTTTGAGAGGTGTTCGTCTTATCATTTATTTAGACGACATTTTAATCATGAATCAGTGTCCTGTCATTTTGAAATCTCAAATTCAGCTTACTATTTATATTTTAGAAAATTTGGGTTTCTTAATCAACAAAGAGAAATCTGTTCTCTCTCCAACAAAATCTTTAACCTTTTTAGGATTTCAAATAGACACTGTGAATTCCACTCTCAGCCTTCCCAAAGAAAAAATTGTGAATATCAAGAAAGAAATTTCAAAAACTCTTTCTTTATCTTTAGTTCCCATCAGGACTATAGCCAGAATAGTGGGGTTACTCTCATCCTCTATTCAGGCTATTTTCCCTGCTCCTCTTCATTACAGGGAACTTCAACGTTTAAAAATTTGTCATCTTCAGAAAGGTCTTTCCTATTCTCATTTGATTCAATTATCTACAGAAGCCAAAGAAGAACTTTCGTGGTGGCTCTCTCACATAGAAGCTTGGAACGGGAGAGCCATTTTCGGGAAAGCTCCAGATTTAATTATAGAATCCGACGCCAGTCGCTCGGGCTGGGGAGCTCGTTGCGGTCCTTCTATCACGGGCGGAAAATGGTCTTCAGAAGAAAAACGTTTTCATATCAATTGCTTAGAACTTTTGGCAGGCTCTTTTGCAGTCAAGAGTTTTGTCAAAAGTTCTTTTCCTGTGTCCATTTTACTCAGAATGGACAATATTTCTGCTGTTCGTTATTTGAATCGTCTCGGTGGTACAAAATCGAGAGATTTATCAATTATTACGAAAGATTTCATTCATCTTTGCTTGGACAGAAATATTTCTGTCAAAGCAGAATATATTCCAGGTTTATCCAACGTGGCGGCAGATTGGGGTTCTCGGTATCTGACAGACTCCAGCGATTGGAAACTTCATTATCAAGTGTTTCAATCGCTTCAGTCTCTCAGAGGACCCTTTTCGATAGATCTATTCGCTTCGAGACTGAACTTTCAGATTCACCCTTATTTCAGCTGGCGTCCGGATCCAGATGCTCTAGCGATAGATGCATTTCTCCATCCGTGGCCTCGTCAGTCAGCTTATGCGTTTCCTCCGTTCTCCATGATTCAGAGAACAATTTCAGTAGTCCGACGGGATCTTCTTTCAATTCTCCTAATCACTCCCCTGTGGCCATCTCAACCTTGGTACCCTTCTCTTCTAGAGTTATCTGTCAACCATCCAGTTCTGCTTCCAATTTTTCCTCTTCTATTGTCAGATCCAGAAGGTCTTCCTCACGACCTTATCCTCCAAGGATCTCTTCGTCTCATAGCCTGGTCAATTTCGGGCTTACATCATCTCTCCAGGGATTATCACAACAAGCTAAAGACCTTCTCCAAGACTCTTTGGCCCCTGGAACCAAAAAATGTTATTTTTCCGCATGGACCAGATGGTCTGGCTGGTGCTTGGAGAGAGGTTTGGATCCCCTTTCAGTTGATGTAACTTTTATTATTAATTTTCTTACATCTCTTTTTGAAGCAGGTTTAGCTTATAGATCTATTAATGTTTCTAGATCAGCTATTTCAGCTAAACATTCTTTTATTAATAATTTTCCGGCAGGTCAACACCCTTTAATTTGTAAATTAATGAAAGCTATAAAACTTAAAAGACCTCCTGCTCCTAAATATTCCTCCTTCTGGGATGTAGATCTTGTTTTTTCTCTTTTTAAATCCTGGCCTTCTAATGAATCTTTATCTCTTAAACAACTTTCTACAAAACTTGCTACTCTTTTATGTTTAATTTCTTTTTGCAGAGTTTCAGATGTTAAAGCTTTAGACTTTAATTCTAAACGTTTCTCTCCTGAAGGTGTTACTTTCTTTATTTCTAAAAGAACTAAATCTTTTTCAACTTCTATTTTTTACCCTTACTTACATAATGAACCCTTTCTCTGTGTTGTTTTGTGTTTAAAAGAGTATGAACGTAGAACTTCTGTTTTTCGTACTTCTTCTTCTAACCAACTTTTGTTATCTTTTGTCCCTCCTCATTTACCTGTTTCTTCTATTTCTATTGCCAGATGGGTTAAATGGGTTATGAGTGAAGCTGGTATTGATTTATCTTTTTCCGCTCACTCTGTTAGAGGATCAGCCGCTTCTAAAGCATTTTTGAAAGCTGCTACCCTTCAACAAATTTTGGATGCAGCTGACTGGTCTTCAGATTCAGTTTTTAAACAATTTTATTTTAAACCCATTGAACACGCCTCGCTTAATTTATTTTGTTAGTTGCTTTAAACTAGCAAAATATGAGTCTCTGGTCTTGTAATAAAATTCGGATTATCCTAAGTTATGAAGGTATAATCTAGATTTTATTAAAGACACAGAGACGAGTATTTTCCCACCTCTATCTTTTTTCTTTATTTCCCTCCCTTTTATATGTATTAATATTTTAATTATTTTCATTATATATTTTTTCTAGTTACCAATCCTTAAACAGGATACCATCTTGGATAATTTTATTCCCTCTCATTTAAATGATTGGTCATCTCATCTATCAAGTTCTTCTCATCCTTCACAAAAGTCAAGTTTGTGGTGTTCTTACTCCCATCGTTGGAAATCTTACCGTTGGATGGTCAACATCTCCTGGATTATTTTCTTCAGTCTTCTTTGTTTCCTGTTTTGTTGCTGTTTTGTGATCATCATGAACTGGTTCCTTCCTTCATCTGATTACAAGAAAGAGGAGTTGGTATTTGAATTTGGACAGTTTATAGGTTACATGTTGGAGCTGATTGGTCACTTTGTTTTTGTCTAACCAGTTCCCTTATGTTATTGGTTACTGGTTTACATACTGTTGTACTGTCTTTTTCAAATGTTGACAGTTTTGTTATTTATTTCTATATGCTTTTAAATACTGCCATTAAGTAGTAAAGGAAAGAAAGCAAAATACTCGTCTCTGTGTCTTTAATAAAATCTAGATTATACCTTCATAACTTAGGATAATCCGAATTATTAATCAGCAGCAATACTTTATACACAGACATTTTCTGTTACTTAAATCATAATTAATAGGAAATTACACTTTCTTGATTCAGATAGAATGTGTCATTTTATGACACTTTTTTATTTTAACTTCTTTTATCAAACTTATGTACTACTGGGAGCTGACTGGTGGTTACACACGTGCCTCTTGTCATTGGCTCACCAGATATGCTCAGCTAGCTCCCAGTGCCAAGCTCCGACAACTGACGACATCAATCTGGGCTGCATCTAGGCACTCTGCTGTATTGCAATGACAATCTGTTAAATCCAACTAGTGAGCCTTTTGTGATTGGATGCCATATGCAGCCCAGATCATGATGTCATCAGTGGGCTGAGCTTGGCAGCCATTTCAAAGTGGCCAGAAACAATAATGTTTTTACTGTTCCTGCTGCATGATATAGAAAATGTGCAGGAGGCTATTTACAGCTTAAAGGGCCACTGTAAGTAAATATTTTCTATGCCTGTTACTAACTAACTACCCCAAATACGCTTTTTATCAATAGCATTTCACTAACATATCTCTACCGTATATCAGAAATCTCGTCTACAAATTTAATTGTTTTCCAAACCCACTCCGTGTGTATCCTTTGCTGTACCAATCCGTTTACAATACCTAGGTTTCAAAATGGCGCTTTAAACACAAAGTTATTGGTTTAAGTATTTTGAACATGCAGTGCTGAAAATAGTGGGCAGGATAACGTGACATCATCGGCGAATAAAAGATATAACTTTTAGAACGTTATGAAACTTCATTTTGGAGAAAATATAGGTCAGTAGGTTTTAATTAATGTTTATTAACTTTAATATGTTAGTTGTTTAGCTTAAAAATTATAACAGAAAGTAATCCTTTAATCTAAGGTAATACTTTAAGATGATAAAGGTGTAGACTGTCCCTTTAAATACATAGTTATATACAATCAGTGGTACAATATTAAACTGATCTAACATATTAAATCATCATTTGCACCTTTTATAGATCTTTAATTAGTAGCAGAGATAATTAATACAAATTGTATTCTAAGTAATCAATATCTTGTTAGATTTGTCACAATGTTATCTTCATTAAACAAGGATTCACAACAAGATAGCACAAAGCTAGATCTGACTAAAGGGACAGTAAACAGCTGGAGACTGTAATATAAACTGACTAATTATTCCTAGGAAAACAACTTTACCGTATACTTTCATTGTCTAATAGTATTGTTATATCAGCTGTGTGCCGGGATATTATCTGTGTGTCACAAACGTACAGTGACTAATAATGCAATAAACACATAGAGGTAACGTCACTGACTCACTATTTATTGTCTAATAGTATTGTTATATCAGCTGTGTGCCGGGATATTATCTGTGTGTCACAGACGTACAGTGACTAACGATGCAATAAATACATAGAAATAACTTCACTCACTATTTAATGTATAATAGTATTGTTATATCAGTTGTGTGCCAGGATATTATCTGTGTGTCACAAACGTACAGTGACTAATAATGCAATAAACACATAGAAATAACTTCACTCACTCACTATTTAATGTCTAATAGTATTGTTATATCAGCTGTGTTCCGGGATATTATCTGTGTGTCACAGACGTACAGTGACTAATAATGCAATAAACACATAGAAATAACTTCACTCACTCACTATTCATTGTCTAATAGTATTGTTATATCTGCTGTGTGCCAGGATATTATCTGTGTGTCACAGACGTACAGTGACTAATAATGCAATAAACACAAAGAGGTAACTTCACTGACTCACTATTTAATGTCTAATAGTATTGTTATATCAGCTGTGTGCCGGGATATTATCTGTGTGTCACAGACGTACAGTGACTAATAATGCAATAAACACATAGAAATAACTTCACTTACTCACTATTTAATGTCTAATAGTATTGTTATATCAGCTGTGTGCCGGGATATTATCTGTGCGTCACAGACGTACAGTGACTAATAATGCAATAAACACATAGAGATAACTTCACTGACTCACTATTTATTGTCTAATAGTATTGTTATATCAGCTGTGTGCCGGGATATTATCTGTGTGTCACAGACGTACAGTGACTAATAATGCAATAAACACATAGAAATAACTTCACTCACTATTTAATGTCTAATAATATTATTATATCAGCTGTTTGCAGGATATTATCTGTGTGTCACAGACGTACAGTGACTAATAATGCAATAAACACATAGAAATAACTTCACTCACTCACTATTTAATGTCTAATAGTATTGTTATATCAGCTGTGTGCCGGGATATTATCTGTGTGTTACAAATGTACAGTGACTAATAATGCAATAAACACATAGAGGTAACGTCACTCACTCACTCACTCACTATTTATTGTCTAATAGTATTGTTATATCAGCTGTGTGCCGGGATATTATCTGTGTGTCACAGATGTACAGTGACTAATAATGCAATAAACACATAGAAATAACTTCACTTACTCACTATTTAATGTCTAATAGTATTGTTATATCAGCTGTGTGCCGGGATATTATCTGTGTGTCACAGACGTACAGTGACTAATAATGCAATAAACACATAGAGGTAACTTCACTGACTCACTATTTAATGTCTAATATTATTGTTATATCAGCTGTGTGCCGGGATATTATCTGTGTGTCACAAACGTACAGTGACTAATAATGCAATAAACACATAGAAATAACTTCACTGACTTACTATTTAATGTCTAATAGTATTGTTATATCAGCTGTGTACTGGATATTATCTGTGTGTCACAGACATACAGTGACTAATAATGCAATAAACACATAAAAATAACGTCACTGACTCACTATTTAATGTCTAATAGTATTGTTATATCAGCTGTGTGCCGGATATTATCTGTGTGTCACAGACATACAGTGACTAATAATGCAATAAAAACATAGAAATAACTTCACTCACTCTCTATTTAATGTCTAATAGTATTGTTATATCAGCTGTGTGCTGGGATATTATCTGTGTGTCACAAACGTACAGTGACTAATAATGCAATAAACACATAGAAATAACTTCACTCACTCACTATTTAATGTCTAATAGTATTGTTATATCAGCTGTGTGCCGGGATATTATCTGTGTGTCACAGACGTACAGTGACTAATAATGCAATAAACACATAGAAATAACTTCACTCACTCACTATTTAATGTCTAATAGTATTGTTATATCAGCTGTGTGCCGGGATATTATCTGTGTGTCACAGACGTACAGTGACTAATAATGCAATAAACACATAGAAATAACTTCACTCACTCACTATTTAATGTCTAATAGTATTGTTATATCAGCTGTGTGCCGGGATATTATCTGTGTGTCACAGACGTACAGTGACTAATAATGCAATAAACACATAGAGGTAACTTCACTCACTCACTATTTAATGTCTAATAGTATTGTTATATCAGCTGTGTGCTGGGATATTATCTGTGTAGAAATAATTTAGTCTGGCACTGTGAAAATAAAGTAATAGGAAAAAGGGATATAATATTCCCTGGTGCTAACCCTTAAAATTAATACTTAAATGAGGATAGGGGGGAGAGAGACTGGACAAGAAGGGGTTAATTAGCACTCATTCCTATTATTTGGAGTAAGTATATTGAAATATTCAACTATTCAAAGGTATATAGTTAAGTTAAAACTTATTATTTATTTATTAAACCACTATTAAAAAGAGTGTGAATAAAGATAACACTCTCACCATTACAAAAAAAGCCCCACACTAACACTCCACACTCACACCAGTAGATATCACACTGCAATATACCCAGACAGTAGACACAGTTTCCACCCCCCCCCCCCTGTATTCCTGGCCAGTAACAGGATACGCTGGCTTCAGGTGACAGGGATGGCTTCTATTCTGTGTGCACACGTCCCTTGCAGTGGATTAATTATGGCGTAAGTACAAGATTATTAAAAACACTTATGCTAAAATAAGCATACTGTTAAGGTAGGCACAAACGCGTTTCGGCCGAGTAGCGGCCTTTCTCAATGTGCAATCAGATTTTTGACAAGACGAGTGACTCCCTCGCAGCACCTTATAAGCCTATCCCCTATTTTACCCGCCCAATCATAGCGTGAGTTTGAAGCACGCCCACCTTTCAGCGAATCCCAAGCGATTCAGAATAGCGTGCTCTGGGCAGGAAATCAGTGACCGATTGGTTACTAGTAACTTCCTACAGGCCCAATCAGAGATAACCTTCTGTTATCTACGGTCAATGACAGGATGGCTATAACTAATACTGTGACTGCGATCACTGTAAATAATCCGATTCTATGTGCACCCATAGTAGCTCCATGAGCTTATGATTGCTTAGGTACAATTATTATCAATGCGATGGGCAAGTGTTATGTACATAATGTACCATTAAGTCAAGTTTAGGAGCAGTAGCGCATTTGTTAAATTTATTATTACTAAATGCACTAACGGTTTGTCCATAAGAGGTATAAAATGCTTGATAGTCTGTAATAAAATGGATATATTTGTTTTTTACTGTATAAAAACAGACCAACTTTCACACTATGGTTCAGAGATCATTTAAGAATCCCAAACTTATAGAATAACAAGTCCATTATTTTATTATATTTTAGTAAGCAAATTAATATAGTAATACGTTGATTACATTATATGTCCTCTACGGAATATTATCTGTGTGTCACAGACGTACAGTGACTAATAATGCAATAAACACATAGAGGTAACTTCACTCACTCACTATTTAATGTCTAATAGTATTGTTATATCAGCTGTGTGCCGGGATATTATCTGTGTGTCACAGACGTACAGTGACTAATAATGCAATAAACACATAGAAATAACTTAACTGACTCACTATTTAATGTCTAATAGTATTGTTATATCAGCTGTGTGCCGGGATATTATCTGTGTGTCACAGACGTACAGTGACTAATAATGCAATAAACACATAGAGATAACTTCACTCACTCACTATTTATTGTCTAATAGTATTGTTATATCAGCTGTGTGCCGGGATATTATCTGTGTGTCACAGACGTACAGTGACTAATAATGCAATAAACACATAGAAATAACTTAACTGACTCACTATTTAATGTCTAATAGTATTGTTATATCAGCTGTGTGCCGGGATATTATCTGTGTGTCACAGACGTACAGTGACTAATAATGCAATAAACACATAGAGATAACTTCACTCACTCACTATTTAATGTCTAATAGTATTGTTATATCAGCTGTGTGCCAGGATATTATGTGTGTGTCACAGACGTACAGTGACTAATAATGCAATAAACACATAGAGGTAACTTCACTCACTCACTATTTAATGTCTAATAGTATTGTTATATCAGCTATGTGCCGGGATATTATCTGTGTGTCACAGACATACAGTGACTAATAATGCAATAAACACATAGAAATAACTTCACTCACTCACTATTTAATGTCTAATAGTATTGTTATATCAGCTGTGTGCCGGGATATTATCTGTGTGTCACAGACGTACAGTGACTAATAATGCAATAAACACATAGAAATAACTTCCCTCACTCACTATATAATGTCTAATAGTATTGTTATATCAGCTGTGTGCTGGGATATTATCTGTGTGTCACAGACGTACAGTGACTAATAATACAATAATCACATAGAAATAATGTCACTGACTCACTATTTAATGTCTAATAGTATTGTTATATCAGCTGTGTGCCGGGATATTATCTGTGTGTCACAGACATACAGTGACTAATAATGCAATAAACACATAGAAATAACTTCACTCACTCACTATTTAATGTCTAATAGTATTGTTATATCAGCTGTGTGCCGGGATATTATCTGTGTATCACAGACGTACAGTGACTAATAATGCAATAAACACATAGAAATAATGTCACTCACTCACTGTTTAATGTCTAATAGTATTGTTATATCAGCTATGTGCCGGGATATTATCTGTGTGTCACAGACATACAGTGATTAATAATGCAATAAACACATAGAAATAACTTCACTGACTCACTATTTAATGTCTAATAGTATTGTTATATCAGCTGTGTGCCGGGATATTATCTGTGTGTCACAGACGTACAGTGACTAATAATGCAATAAACACATAGAAATAACTTCACTGACTCACTATTTAATGTCTAATAGTATTGTTATATCAGCTGTGTGCCGGGATATTATCTGTGTGTCACAAACGTACAGTGACTAATAATGCAATAAACACATAGAAATAACTTCACTCACTCACTATTTAATGTCTAATAGTATTTTTATATGAGCTGTGTGCCGGGATATTATCTGTGTGTCACAAACGTACAGTGACTAATAATGCAATAAACACATAGAAATAACTTCACTGACTCACTATTTAATGTCTAATAGTATTGTTATATCAGCTGTGTGCCGGGATATTATCTGTGTGTCACAGACGTACAGTGACTAATAATGCAATAAACACATAGAGGTAACTTCACTGACTCACTATTTATTGTCTAATGGTATTGTTATATCAGCTGTGTGCCGGGATATTATCTGTGTGTCACAGACGTACAGTGACTAATAATACAATAATCACATAGAAATAATGTCACTGACTCACTATTTAATGTCTAATAGTATTGTTATATCAGCTGTGTGCCGGGATATTATCTGTGTGTCACAGACATACAGTGACTAATAATGCAATAAACACATAGAAATAACTTCACTCACTCACTATTTAATGTCTAATAGTATTGTTATATCAGCTGTGTGCCGGGATATTATCTGTGTATCACAGACGTACAGTGACTAATAATGCAATAAACACATAGAAATAATGTCACTCACTCACTGTTTAATGTCTAATAGTATTGTTATATCAGCTATGTGCCGGGATATTATCTGTGTGTCACAGACATACAGTGATTAATAATGCAATAAACACATAGAAATAACTTCACTGACTCACTATTTAATGTCTAATAGTATTGTTATATCAGCTGTGTGCCGGGATATTATCTGTGTGTCACAGACGTACAGTGACTAATAATGCAATAAACACATAGAGGTAACTTCACTCACTCACTGTTTAATGTCTAATAGTATTGTTATATCAGCTGTGTGCCGGGATATTATCTGTGTGTCACAGACATACAGTGATTAATAATGCAATAAACACATAGAAATAACTTCACTGACTCACTATTTAATGTCTAATAGTATTGTTATATCAGCTGTGTGCCGGGATATTATCTGTGTGTCACAGACGTACAGTGACTAATAATGCAATAAACACATAGAGGTAACTTCACTCACTATTTAATGTCTAATAGTATTTTTATATCAGCTGTGTGCCGGGATATTATGTGTGTCACAGACGTACAGTGACTAATAATGCAATAAACACATAGAGGTAACTTCACTCACTCACTGTTTAATGTCTAATAGTATTGTTATATCAGCTGTGTGCCGGGATATTACCTGTGTGTCACAGACGTACAGTGACTAATAATGTAATAAACACATAGAGGTAACGTCACTGACTCACTATTTAATGTCTAATAGTATTGTTATATCAGCTGTGTGCTGGGATATTATCTGTGTGTCACAGACGTACAGTGACTAATAATGTAATAAACACATAGAGGTAACGTCACTGACTCACTATTTAATGTCTAATAGTATTGTTATATCAGCTGTGTACCGGGATATTATCTGTGTGTCAGACGTACAGTGACTAATAATGCAATAAACACAAAGAGATAACTTCACTCACTCACTGTATAATGTCTAATAGTATTGTTATATCAGCTGTGTGCTGGGATATTATCTGTGTGTCACAGACGTACAGTGACTAATAATGCAATAAACACACAGAAATAACTTCACTCACTCAGTATTTAATGTCTAATAGTATTGTTATATCAGCTGTGTGCCGGGATATTATCTGTGTGTCACAGACGTACAGTGACTAATAATGCAATAAACACATAGAAATAAATTCACTCACTCACTGTTTAATGTCTAATAGTATTGTTATATCAGCTGTGTGCCGGGATATTATCTGTGTGTCACAAACGTACAGTGACTAATAATGCAATAAACACATAGAGGTAACTTCACTGACTCACTCACTATTTAATGTCTAATAGTATTGTTATATCAGCTGTGTGCCGGGATATTATCTGTGTGTCACAGACGTACAGTGACTAATAATGCAATAAACACATAGAAATAACTTCACTGACTCACTATTTAATGTCTAATAGTATTGTTATATCAGCTGTGTGCCGGGATATTATCTGTGTGTCACAGACGTACAGTGACTAATAATGCAATAAACACATAGAGGTAACGTCACTGACTCACTATTTAATGTCTAATATTATTGTTATATCAGCTGTGTGCCGGGATATTATCTGTGTGTCACAGACGTACAGTGACTAATAATGCAATAAACACATAGAAATAACTTCACTCACTCACTATTTAATGTCTAATAGTATTGTTATATCAGCTGTGTGCCGGGATATTATCTGTGTGTCACAGACGTACAGTGACAAATAATGCAATAAACACATAGAAATAATGTCACTCACTCACTGTTTAATGTCTAATAGTATTGTTATATCAGCTGTGTGCCGGGATATTATCTGTGTGTCACAGACATACAGTGATTAATAATGCAATAAACACATAGAAATAACTTCACTGACTCACTATTTAATGTCTTATAGTATTGTTATATCAGCTGTGTGCCGGGATATTATCTATGTGTCACAGACGTACAGTGACTAATAATGCAATAAACACATAGAGGTAACTTCACTCACTCACTGTTTAATGTCTAATAGTATTGTTATATCAGCTGTGTGCCGGGATATTATCTGTGTGTCACAGACATACAGTGATTAATAATGCAATAAACACATAGAAATAACTTCACTGACTCACTATTTAATGTCTAATAGTATTGTTATATCAGCTGTGTGCCGGGATATTATCTGTGTGTCACAGACGTACAGTGACTAATAATGCAATAAACACATAGAGGTAACTTCACTCACTATTTAATGTCTAATAGTATTTTTATATCAGCTGTGTGCCGGAATATTATCTGTGTGTCACAGACGTACAGTGACTAATAATGCAATAAACACATAGAGATAACTTCACTGACTCACTATTTAATGTCTAATAGTATTGTTATATCAGCTGTGTGCTGGGATATTATCTGTGTGTAACAGACGTACAGTGACTAATAATGCAATAAACACATAGAGATAACTTCACTGACTCACTATTTAATGTCTAATAGTATTGTTATATCAGCTGTGTGCCGGGATATTACCTGTGTGTCACAGACGTACAGTGACTAATAATGTAATAAACACATAGAGGTAACGTCACTGACTCACTATTTAATGTCTAATAGTATTGTTATATCAGCTGTGTGCTGGGATATTATCTGTGTGTCACAGACGTACAGTGACTAATAATGTAATAAACACATAGAGGTAACGTCACTGACTCACTATTTAATGTCTAATAGTATTGTTATATCAGCTGTGTACCGGGATATTATCTGTGTGTCAGACGTACAGTGACTAATAATGCAATAAACACAAAGAGATAACTTCACTCACTCACTGTATAATGTCTAATAGTATTGTTATATCAGCTGTGTGCTGGGATATTATCTGTGTGTCACAGACGTACAGTGACTAATAATGCAATAAACACACAGAAATAACTTCACTCACTCATTATTTAATGTCTAATAGTATTGTTATATCAGCTGTGTGCCGGGATATTATCTGTGTGTCACAGACGTACAGTGACTAATAATGCAATAAACACATAGAAATAAATTCACTCACTCACTGTTTAATGTCTAATAGTATTGTTATATCAGCTGTGTGCCGGGATATTATCTGTGTGTCACAAACGTACAGTGACTAATAATGCAATAAACACATAGAGGTAACTTCACTGACTCACTCACTATTTAATGTCTAATAGTATTGTTATATCAGCTGTGTGCCGGGATATTATCTGTGTGTCACAGACGTACAGTGACTAATAATGCAATAAACACATAGAAATAACTTCACTGACTCACTATTTAATGTCTAATAGTATTGTTATATCAGCTGTGTGCCGGGATATTATCTGTGTGTCACAGACGTACAGTGACTAATAATGCAATAAACACATAGAGGTAACGTCACTGACTCACTATTTAATGTCTAATATTATTGTTATATCAGCTGTGTGCCGGGATATTATCTGTGTGTCACAGACGTACAGTGACTAATAATGCAATAAACACATAGAAATAACTTCACTCACTCACTATTTAATGTCTAATAGTATTGTTATATCAGCTGTGTGCCGGGATATTATCTGTGTGTCACAGACGTACAGTGACAAATAATGCAATAAACACATAGAAATAACTTCACTCACTCACTATTTAATGTCTAATAGAATTGTTATATCAGCTGTGTGCCGGGATATTATCTGTGTGTCACAGACGTACAGTGACTAATAATGCAATAAACACATAGAGGTAACTTCACTCACTCAATATTTATTGTCTAATAGTATTGTTAAATCAGCTGTGTGCCGGGATATTATCTGTGTGTCACAGACGTACAGTGACTAATAATGCAATAAACACATAGAGGTAACTTCACTCACTATTTAATGTCTAATAGTATTTTTATATCAGCTGTGTGCTGGGATATTATCTGTGTGTAACAGACGTACAGTGACTAATAATGCAATAAACACATAGAGATAACTTCACTGACTCACTATTTAATGTCTAATAGTATTGTTATATCAGCTGTGTGCCGGGATATTACCTGTGTGTCACAGACGTACAGTGACTAATAATGTAATAAACACATAGAGGTAACGTCACTGACTCACTATTTAATGTCTAATAGTATTGTTATATCAGCTGTGTGCTGGGATATTATCTGTGTGTCACAGACGTACAGTGACTAATAATGTAATAAACACATAGAGGTAACGTCACTGACTCACTATTTAATGTCTAATAGTATTGTTATATCAGCTGTGTGCCGGGATATTATCTGTGTGTCAGACGTACAGTGACTAATAATGCAATAAACACAAAGAGATAACTTCACTCACTCACTGTATAATGTCTAATAGTATTGTTATATCAGCTGTGTGCTGGGATATTATCTGTGTGTCACAGACGTACAGTGACTAATAATGCAATAAACACACAGAAATAACTTCACTCACTCATTATTTAATGTCTAATAGTATTGTTATATCAGCTGTGTGCCGGGATATTATCTGTGTGTCACAAACGTACAGTGACTAATAATGCAATAAACACATAGAGGTAACTTCACTGACTCACTCACTATTTAATGTCTAATAGTATTGTTATATCAGCTGTGTGCCGGGATATTATCTGTGTGTCACAGACGTACAGTGACTAATAATGCAATAAACACATAGAAATAACTTCACTGACTCACTATTTTATGTCTAATAGTATTGTTATATCAGCTGTGTGCCGGGATATTATCTGTGTGTCACAGACGTACAGTGACTAATAATGCAATAAACACATAGAGGTAACGTCACTGACTCACTATTTAATGTCTAATATTATTGTTATATCAGCTGTGTGCCGGGATATTATCTGTGTGTCACAGACGTACAGTGACTAATAATGCAATAAACACATAGAAATAACTTCACTCACTCACTATTTAATGTCTAATAGTATTGTTATATCAGCTGTGTGCCGGGATATTATCTGTGTGTCACAGACGTACAGTGACAAATAATGCAATAAACACATAGAAATAACTTCACTCACTCACTATTTAATGTCTAATAGTATTGTTATATCAGCTGTGTGCCGGGATATTATCTGTGTGTCACAGACGTACAGTGACTAATAATGCAATAAACACATAGAGGTAACTTCACTCACTCACTATTTATTGTCTAATAGTATTGTTAAATCAGCTGTGTGCCGGGATATTATCTGTGTGTCACAGACGTACAGTGACTAATAATGCAATAAACACATAGTAATAACGTCACTGACTCACTATTCCCTTTTGTCTCTGGGTGAATTACAGATCCGTATGCAGAAAGAGCGTCCCACTCGCTTGTTGCTTTAGGTTTCCTCCGGCAGCTGCACTCCAACACTTCAGTGTTACAAAGGGTCTTTACTGTTATAGTGATTCCTCTATTCACTACATATAGGGGCCTATTTTATCAAAGCCTACAGACCTGCAAAATTAGAATTTTGTGACGTAACATACGATCCGCCGGTCTCAGTCCGACACAGATCGATGCTTACGTCACTACAGATGTTCTGAATGCAAATTCGGCACTATCTAACTACTTTTGCTATTTAACAAATATCCACCAGGTATGCTCAGCACTATTCCAGCCCAGCGTACCTGGTTTTCAATCCATCGCCCTGGAGGCGGCGGATGCCAAAGGGATCAATGGGAGTCTGAAAGCAGCGAAAGCTCATGTTCGCTGCTGCCCGATATCCCATTGATTCTTATGGGAGAATAAAAGTTATGTTTACACCTAACACCCTAACATGTACCCCAAGTCTAAACACCCCTAATCTGCCGCCCCGACATTGCCGCCACCTACATTATACTTATTAACCCCTAATCTGCCGCACCGCCACCTACATAAAGTTATTAACCCCTAATCTGCCGCACCGCCGCCACCTACATAAAGTTATTAACCCCTATCCCCCCGCTCCTGGAGCCTACCGCATCTAAATAAAGTTATTAACCCTTTAACCGCCAGCCCCCCACATCGCCATAAACTAAATTAACCTATTAACCCCTAAACCTAACAACCCGCTAACTTTATATTAAGTATTAACTCATCGCTATCTTATTATAAATTTAAACTTACCTTTAAAATTAATTTAAACTAATTAATATAAATTAAATTATATATTAACCGACTCCATAACTGTTATAATAAAATTACATTAAACTATATTAAAATAAAACATAATCTACCCTAACTTTTAAACTAAAATTAAATTAAACTACAAATTAAAATAACTATATTCTATATTTAAACACCTAACCCAATTTAAATAATTTAAATCTACACTAAAAATTACTAAGTTACAAAAAATAAAAACTAAGTTGCAAAAAGTAAAAAAGAAATTATGAAAGATTTAAACTAATTACACCTAATCTAAGGGCCCTATGAAAATAAAAAAAACCTAGCCTACAATAGACTACCAATGGCCCTTAAAAGGGCCTTTTGCGGGGCATTGCCCCAAAGAAATCAGCTCTTTTACCTGTAAAAAAAATACAAACACCCTAAGCTCCCCATTGTCCTGAAAAGGGCATTTAGTTGGGCATTGCCCATGAAAGGGCATTTAGCTCTTTTGCAGCCCAAACAGATCTTCAAAACTGTAAGTCGATCTTCAGGAGTGTTAGGATTTTTTAAGGGTTTATTGGGTGAGTTTTAGTTTTAGATTAGGGTTTGGGCTGCAAAAGAGCTAAATGCCCTTTTCAGGACAATGGGGAGCTTAGTTTTTTTTAGATTAGATTTTTATTTGGGGGTTTGTTGTGTGGGTGGTGGGTTTTACTGTTGGGGGGGGGTGTTTGTATTTTTTTTACAGGTAAAAGAGCGGATTTCTTTGGGGCAATGCCCCGCAAAAGGCCCTTTTAAGGGCTATTTGTAGTTTATTGTAGGCTAGGTTTTATTTTATTTTGGGGGGATTTTTTATTTCTCCAACATTGGTGTGTCCGGTCCACGGCGTCATCCATTACTTGTGGGAAATGTTCTCCCCCACAGGGAAAGGCAAGGAGAGCACACAGCAAGAGCTGTCCATATAGCTCCCCCTCTGGCTCCGCCCCCCAGTCATTCTCCTTGCCGCTCGGAACAAGTAGCATCTACCACGGGGATGGCGAGGAGTTTGTGGTGTTAGTTGTAGTTTTTTATTCTTCTATCAAGAGTTTGTTATTTTAAAATAGTGCTGGCTTGTACTATTTACTCTATAACAGAAAAGTGATGAAGATTTCTGTTTAAGAGGGCTATGATTTTAGCACAAGTAACTAAAATCCATTACTGTTACCACGCAGGACTGTTGAAACAAGAGAACTTCAGTTGGGGGTAACAGTTTGCAGACTCATCTGCTTCAGGTATGACTAGTCTCCTTCTAACAACACAGGCTAATGCTAGATGACAGTAATTTTTCCCCTCAGGGGAAACGGTAAGCCATTTTTCTTTCACCTCAGCAAAAAAGATAACAGGCTTCCCCTTTTTGTTTTTTATGCTGGTAGACACTGTTAGGGGCTAAATCGATTGGTTTTTATTACAATATTATACCATTTGAAATATTTTATAAGCTCACATACACTTGGGAACGTTTTTTATTGATCTGGCTTGTTTTAGACACCTAAATCTAGTCAGGAAGGCCCCTTCACTCTAGTGTGCTGAGGGAGGAAGCCTCATTTTGGCACTTCAGCTGTGCAGTTGAATTTCAAGGCAGTGCATGCAGATTCATGTGAGAGGGTCCTGTGGTTCAGAAAGTGACTCCAAAAGGCTTTTTTCTGTGAATGGTGACCCCTAAAGAAGGTAAAAAGCTGCAGCAAGGCTGTAGCTGGGATTGTGGTGTGTAAAAACGGTTAAATCCAACAATTAGCTCCGGTTTGCTTGTTCTAAGAGCTAGAGTCTCCATATTTGCTGTGCAATACTTTCTAAGCATTAAGACACTGGGGTCCAAATTTCAGAAAAATCGGATATTGCCTTCATAGTTTTTTGAACATTCAGAAATAAATGTGTCATTTTATTATTTAAAGAGACAGTAACGTTTTTGTTTAAAATCGTTTTTATTGCATTGTTTGCCTGCCTAAATCTGTTTAACATGTCTGTTCCATCAGATAACCTATGTTCTGTGTGTATAGAGACAAATGTGGTTCCCCCTTCGAGTGTTTGTGATAATTGCGCCATAGCGTCCAAACAAAATCAGGACAGCTCTGTTATTTTTCATAATGTTGCCCAAGATGATTTATCTAATGAAGTTAGTGGGGATAGCTCTACATCCTCTCCTTCTGTGTCTACACCAGCTTTGCCCGCGCAGGCGACACCTAGCGCGCCAGTACTTATTTCTATGCAACAATTATCAGCAGTAATGGATAATTCTATAGCAAATCTTTTATCCAAACTGCCAGTTTTTCAGAGAAAGCGTGATTGTTCAGTTTTAAATACAGATAAAAAGGATGAACAATCAGACGCTGACGATGCCTTATCTATTTTACCCTCACATCAATCGGAATTGGCTGTGAGGGAAGGGCTGTCTGAGGGTGAAATTTCAGACTCAGGAAAAATTTCTCAACAGGCAGAACCTGATCTAGTGGCATTTAAGTTTAAGCTAGAAAATCTCTGCGCTTTGCTTAAGGAGGTATTAGCTACTCTGGATGACTGTGATTCCATGGTAGTACCAGAGAAGTTGTGCAAATTGGACAAATTTTTAGAGGTCCCAGTGCACGACAACGCTTTTCCAATACCTAAGAGGGTAGCGAACATAGTGGAAAAGGAGTGGGAGAAGCCAGGTGTACCCTTTGCCCCACCTCCTATATTTAAGAAAATGTTTCCCATAGTAGACCCTAGAAGGGACGCATGGCAAACGGTCACAAAGGTTGAGGGAGCTGTTTCAACACTAGCAAAGCGCACAACTATTCCTATAGAGGACAGCTGCGCTTTCAAAGATCCTATGGATAAAAAATTGGAAGGATTGCTTAAAAAGATTTTTGTTCAGCAAGGGTTCATCCTTCAACCAACTACGTGTGTTATTACTGTCACTTCAGCGGCGTCCTTTTGGTTCGAAGAACTAGAAAGGTCGCTCCAGAAAGAGACTTCCTATGAAGAAGTCATGGACAGAATTCACGCATTAAAGTTAGCTAATTCCTTTATATTGGATGCCGCCTTTCAAATAACGAAATTGGCGGCGAAAAACTCACGTTTTGCTATAGTAGCGCGGAGGGCGCTTTGGCTAAAATCCTGGTCGGCAGACGTGTCGTCCAAGACTAAGTTACTGAATATTCCTTTCAAGGGTAAGACCCTTTTTGGGCCGGAATTGAAGGAAATTATTTCAGACATCACTGGGGGTAAGGGCCATGCCCTCCCACAGGAGAGGCCTTTTAAGGCTAAGAACAAGTCTAATTTTCGTTCCTTTCGCAATTTCAGGAACGGACCGGTTAATAACTCCACTGCCGCTAGACAAGAAGGTAACGCGGCCCAGCCCAAACCCGCTTGGAAGCCCATGCAAGGCTGGAACAAGGGTAAACAAACCAAGAAACCTGCTGCTGCTACCAAGACAGCATGAAGGGGTAGCCCCCGATCCGGGACCGGATCTGGTAGGGGGCAGACTATCTCTCTTCGCTCAGGCTTGGGCAAGAGATGTTCTGGATCCCTGGGCACTAGAGATAGTTTCCAAGGGATACCTGTTAGAATTCAAGGGACTTCCTCCAAAGGGAAGGTTCCACCTGTCTCGCTTATCTTCAGACCAGATAAAGAAACAGGCATTCTTACATTGTGTAAGAGACCTATCAAAGATGGGAGTGATAAACCCAGTCCCCTCCGGGGAACAAGGTCTAGGGTTTTACTCAAACCTGTTTGTGGTTCCCAAAAAAGAGGGAACTTTCAGGCCAATTCTGGATTTAAAGATATTAAACAAGTTCCTCAGAGTTCCATCCTTCAAGATGGAAACAATTCAGACAATCTTACCAACAATCCAGCAGGGTCAATTTTTGACTACCGTGGATCTGAAGGATGCGTATCTGCATATCCCAATCCACAAATCTCATCATCAGTTCCTGAGGTTCGCCTTTCTGCACAAACATTACCAGTTTGTGGCTCTTCCATTCGGTTTAGCCACCGCTCCCAGAATTTTCACAAAGGTGCTAGGGTCCCTTCTAGCGGTCCTAAGACCGAGGGGCATCGCTGTAGCACCTTATCTAGACGACATCCTAATCCAAGCGTTGTCACTTTCCAAAGCGAGGGCTCATACAGACATTGTGTTGGCTTTTCTCAGATCGCACGGGTGGAAAGTGAACATAGAAAAAAGTTCACTGTCACCATCCAGAAGGGTTCCTTTTCTGGGAACAATAATAGATTCTGTGGAAATGAAGATCTTTCTCACAGACGTCAGAAAGACAAAGCTTCTAAAAGCTTGTCGAGTTCTTCACTCTATTCCTCAACCCTCCATAGCTCAATGCATGGAAGTAATAGGACTAATGGTCGCAGCAATGGATGTGGTTCCTTTTGCTCGAATTCATCTAAGACCATTACAGCTGTGCATGCTCAATCAGTGGAATGGGGACTATACAGACTTGTCTCCCCAAATTCAAGTAGACCAGGTAACCAGGGACTCACTTCTCTGGTGGTTGACCCAGGATCACCTGTCTCAGGGAATGAGTTTCCGCAGACCGGAGTGGGTCATCGTCACGACCGACGCCAGCCTCTTGGGGTGGGGCGCGGTCTGGGACTCTCTGAAAGCTCAGGGCCTATGGTCGCGGGAAGAGTCGCTTCTCCCGATAAACATTTTGGAACTAAAAGCTATATTCAATGCGCTCCTGGCTTGGCCTCAGCTAGCGGAAGCCAGGTTCATAAGATTTCAGTCGGACAACATAACGACTGTTGCGTACATCAATCATCAGGGGGGAACAAAGAGTTCCCTAGCGATGAAGGAAGTAACCAAGATAATCCAATGGGCAGAGAATCACTCCTGCCATCTATCTGCTATTCACATCCCAGGAGTAGACAACTGGGAGGCGGACTATTTGAGTCGTCAGACTTTCCATCCGGGGGAGTGGGAACTCCATCCGGAGGTCTTTGCTCAGTTAACCCAATTATGGGGCATTCCAGACATGGATCTAATGGCGTCCCGTCAGAACTTCAAGATTCCTTGCTACGGGTCCAGATCCAGGGATCCCAAGGCGACTCTAGTGGATGCATTAGTGGCGCCTTGTTCGTTCAACCTAGCATATGTGTTTCCACCGTTTCCTCTCCTCCCCAGGCTCATAGCCAGGATCAAACAGGAGAAGGCCTCTGTGATTCTGATAGCTCCTGTGTGGCCACGCAGGACTTGGTATGCAGACCTGGTGAATATGTCATCGGCTCCACCATGGAAGCTACCTTTGAGACAGGACCTTCTAGTACAAGGTCCATTCGAACATCCCAATCTAGTTTCTCTGCAGCTGACTGCTTGGAAATTGAACGCTTGATTTTATCCAAGCGTGGGTTTTCAAATTCTGTGATTGATACTCTGGTCCAAGCCAGAAAACCTGTGACTAGAAGGATTTACCATAAAATATGGAAAAAATATATCTGTTGGTGTGAATCCAAAGGATTCTCCTGGAGTAAGATTAAAATTCCAAAGATTCTCTCCTTTCTCCAAGAAGGTTTGGATAAAGGATTGTCAGCTAGTTCTCTAAAAGGACAGATTTCTGCATTATCCGTCTTGTTGCACAAACGACTGGCAGCTTTGCCAGATGTACAAGCTTTTGTTCAGGCTTTGGTTAGAATCAAGCCTGTTTACAGACCCATGACTCCTCCTTGGAGTCTAAATTTAGTTCTTTCAGTTCTTCAAGGGGTTCCGTTTGAACCTTTACATTCCATAGATATTAAGTTTCTATCTTGGAAAGTTCTGTTTTTGGTTGCTATTTCTTCTGCTAGAAGAGTTTCTGAATTATCTGCTTTGCAGTGTGTTCCACCCTATCTGGTGTTCCATTCAGATAAGGTTGTTTTGCGTACTAAGCCTGGTTTTCTTCCAAAAGTTGTTTCCAACGAGAACATCAACCAGGAAATAGTTGTTCCTTCTTTGTGTCCGAATCCAGTTTCAAAGAAGGAACGTTTATTACACAATTTAGATGTTGTTCGTGCTTTAAAGTTCTATTTAGAAGCAACAAAAGATTTTAGACAAACCTCATCCTTGTTTGTCGTTTACTCTGGTAAGAGGAGAGGTCAAAAAGCTACTGCTACCTCTCTCTCTTTCTGGCTGAAAAGCATTATCCGCTTGGCTTATGAGACTGCCGGACGGCAGCCTCCTGACCGTATCACAGCTCACTCTACTAGGGCTGTGGCTTCCACATGGGCCTATAAGAACGAGGCTTCTGTTGACCAGATATGTAAGGCAGCGACTTGGTCTTCTCTGCACACTTTTGCCAAATTCTACAAATTTGATATTTTTGCTTCTTCGGAGGCTGTTTTTGGGAGAAAGGTTTTGCAAGCCGTGGTGCCTTCTGTTTAGGTAACCTGATTTGCTCCCTCCCTTCATCCGTGTCCTAAAGCTTTGGTATTGGTTCCCACAAGTAATGGATGACGCCGTGGACCGGACACACCAATGTTGGAGAAAACAGAATTTATGCTTACCTGATAAATTACTTTCTCCAACGGTGTGTCCGGTCCACGGCCCGCCCTGGTTTTTTTTAATCAGGTTGAAATTTTTTTCTTTATACACTACAGTCACCACGGCACCCTATAGTTTCTCCTTTTTCTCCTAACCGTCGGTCGAATGACTGGGGGGCGGAGCCAGAGGGGGAGCTATATGGACAGCTCTTGCTGTGTGCTCTCCTTGCCTTTCCCTGTGGGGGAGAACATTTCCCACAAGTAATGGATGACGCCGTGGACCGGACACACCGTTGGAGAAAGTAATTTATCAGGTAAGCATAAATTCTGTTTTTCATAGGGCCCTTAGATTAGGTGTAATTAGTTTAAATCTTTCATAATTTCTTTTTTATTTTTTGTAACTTAGTGTTTATTTTTTTTGTGTAACTTAGTGTTTATTTTTTGTGTAACTTAGTGTTTGCTATGTTTTTGTTACTTAGTTGTTAGTTTTTTTAACTTAGTAATTTTTTAGTGTAGATTAAAATTATTTAAATAGGGTTAGATGTTTATATATAGAATATAGTTATTTTAATTTGTAGTTTAATGTAATTTTAGTTTAAAAGTTAGGGTAGGTTAATTATTAGTTTAATATAGCTTAATGTAATTTTAGTATAACAGTTAGGGTAGGTTAATTATTAGTTTAATATAGTTTAATATAATTTTAGTATAACAGTTAGGGTAGGTTAATTATTAGTTTAATATAGTTTAATGTAATTTTAGTATAACAGTTAGGGTAGGTTAATTATTAGTTTAATATACAGGGAGTGCAGAATTATTAGGCAAATTAGTATTTTGACCACATCATCCTCTTTATGCATGTTGTCTTACTCCAAGCTGTATAGGCTCGAAAGCCTACTAACCAATTAAGCATATTAGGTGATGTGCATCTCTGTAATGAGAAGGGGTGTGGTCTAATGACATCAACACCCTATATCAGGTGTGCATAATTATTAGGCAACTTCCTTTCCTTTGGCAAAATGGGTCAAAAGAAGGACTTGACAGGCTCAGAAAAGTCAAATAGTGAGATATCGTGCAGAGGGATGCAGCACTCTTAAAATTGCAAAGCTTCTGAAGCGCGATCATCGAACAATCAAGCGTTTCATTCAAAATAGTCAACAGGGTCGCAAGAAGCGTGTGGAAAAACCAAGGCGCAAAATAACTGCCCATGAACTGAGAAAAGTCAAGCGTGCAGCTGCCAAGATGCCACTTGCCACCACTTTGGCCATATTTCAGAGCTGCAACATCACTGGAGTGCCCAAAAGCACAAGGTGTGCAATACTCAGAGACATGGCCAAGGTAAGAAAGGCTGAAAGACGACCACCACTGAACAAGACACACAAGCTGAAACGTCAAGACTGGGCCAAGAAATATCTCAAGACTGATTTTTCTAAGGTTTTAGGACTGATGAAATGAGAGTGAGTCTTGATGGGCCAGATGGATGGGCCCGTGGCTGGATTGGTAAAGGGCAGAGAGCTCCAGTCCGACTCAGACGCCAGCAAGGTGGAGGTGGAGTACTGGTTTGGGCTGGTATCATCAAAGATGAGCTTGTGGGGGCCTTTTCGGGTTGAGGATGGAGTCAAGCTCAACTCCCAGTCCCACTGCCAGTTTCTGGAAGACACCTTCTTCAAGCAGTGGTACAGGAAGAAGTCTGCATCCTTCAAGAAAAACATGATTTTCATGCAGGACAATGCTCCATCACACGCGTCCAAGTACTCCACAGCGTGGCTGGCAAGAAAGGGTATAAAAGAAGAAAATCTAATGACATGGCCTCCTTGTTCACTTGATCTGAACCCCATTGAGAAACTGTGGTCCATCGTCAAATGTGAGATTTACAAGGAGGGAAAACAGTACACCTCTCTGAACAGTGTCTGGGAGGCTGTGGTTGCTGCTGCACGCAATGTTGATGGTGAACAGATCAAAACACTGACAGAATCCATGGATGGCAGGCTTTTGAGTGTCCTTGCAAAGAAAGGTGGCTATATTGGTCACTGATTTGTTTTAGTTTTGTTTTTGAATGTCAGAAATGTATATTTGTGAATGTTGAGATGTTATATTGGTTTCACTGGTAAAAATAAATAATTGAAATGGGTATATATTTGTTTTTTGTTAAGTTGCCTAATAATTATGCACAGTAATAGTCACCTGCACACACAGATATCCCCCTAAAATAGCTATAACTAAAAACAAACTAAAAACTACTTCCAAAACTATTCAGCTTTGATATTAATGAGTTTTTTGGGTTCATTGAGAACATGGTTGTTGTTCAATAATAAAATTAATCCTCAAAAATACAACTTGCCTAATAATTCTGCACTCCCTGTAGTTTAATGTAATTTTAGTATAACAGTTAGGGTAGGTTAATTATTAGTTTAATATAGTTTAATGTAATTTTAGTATAACAGTTAGGGTAGATTAATAGTTTAATATAGTTTAATTTAATTTTAAAGGTAAGTTTAAATTTATAATACGATAGGGATGAGTTAATATTTAATATAAAGTTAGCGGGTTGTTAGGTTTAGGGGTTAATTGGTTAATTTAGTTTATGGCGATGTGGGGGGCTGGTGGTTTAGGGGTTAATAACTTTATTTAGTTGCGGTGGGCTCCGCGAGCGGAGGGATAGTGGTTAACTTTATGTAGGTGGCAGCAGTGTAGGTGGCGGCAGATTAGGGGTTAATAAGTAGGTGGCGGTAAGTTTAGTATAGTGTGGGTGTTTAGTGACAGTATATAAATAAAGCTGGGATAAAGCCGAAGAGCAGCGAGATCGATGAATGTTAAATAACAGTCCGCTGCTCATCGCCCCGTACTTGGTGCGCGGCTTTTTGACAGCTTTTTTTATAAATATGGAGAGCGTATTCAGGTCTGCAGCCGGGATGTTAGGCGAGCGTATTGGTGCCGTCGAATTCAGCACAGTTGATGGGTTGATAAATAGGCCCCATAAACTGTAATAAACAAACAGCAGGGAACAGTCCTATGGATTAAGGCAGGCTTTATTAGAAAGATGCAGCATTATCGTGACCTCTTATTGTGACTTCATCAGAGACATCTGACAAAGCACTTGATGAGCAAAACGCGTAAGAATGGTCCTGATAATGCTGCCTTCTTTCTAATAAAGTAGGTGTAATCCATAGGACTGTTATCTGACATTTGCCTTATTTATTACTTTTCCCTTCAATATTTATTTTGCCCCATTTTCCTTTAATTTGCATTTTTGTGGAAAGAAATATACATATCCCCTTATCCCTATCCCTCTATCTTTATTTTTCTGCAGTGTAAGAGCCCCCTAACTCTCCAACCTCCCTGATCCCTCCTCAAACAGCTCTCTAACCCTTCCCCCTCTAACAATTGCAGCCACCTTAGTTACTGGCAGCTGTCTGTCAGTACCTATAAACCCCTTTATTTTATTAAATTATTTTTTGTACTTTAGTGGACCTACCACCCCCCCCCCCTGCTATCACAATTTAGTACCCCCCCCCTGCAACCCTAAACCCCTTTTCCCTGTCTCCTTTTTTCTGTAGCAACCCCTTTTCTGTAGTGTAGCTGCCCCATCCCTCCCTGCCCCTTTTTTTCTGTAGCATAGAGCCCTCCCACTCCCTCCTCCCCCTCATCCTCCCGCCGGCACCAGCAGAAGATCGTTACAGTGACACACACAGTGTCACCGTCTGTAACGATCAGGCATCTGCTCTCATATGGGGGAAGAGCACCGATCGCGCTCCGGCTCCATATGCGGCAGATGCCTGAAGCTTCAGCAGCTACAGCTCTCGGCTGTAACATAACAGCTGAGAGCGCTGGAGCTTCCTGACGCTGTCTCGCGCTGAGGGTAAAGGCCAGGTATGTTTGTCCTTGCACAATCTCTACTGCACATGACAGCTTCGGACAAACATACTGGTCCTTTTATTATATAGGATATGAAGTTCCCAAGAGCTAATACACAGATATGGACCTCTTCAGTACAACAGATAACTGTGCCTATGTACAGCATGTGAGAGGAGAAATAAGTTATCAGATTTACATAGAAACATCTAAGTCATTGTAAAACAAACAAACACTCTGAGGATGGACGTTATGGTGCCGAATATCTAAAGGTCTCTGGGATGGCGAGATTATTTAAAGGGATAGTAAAGTCCAAATTAAACTTTCATGATTCACATAGGGCATGTCATTTTAAACATTAATACAAATAAATTAGGGAGCGCTAAAGAAGCTGCTATGTTGTAGAGGTTAAAAATGTAATGCGATATCTGATGAGCAGAAATGTGATATGATTTAGTGAAAATACATGTGTGATTTTAAAGTGAATCTATGTACAATAAGGTAAATATACATGCAATGTAAATACCAGTACGGCAAAACTAAAAAGTCATAAATGAATGAATAATATTTAATATACAAAGAACGAAAAAATAAAGTATAAATAATTTACAAATAAATATACAAAATTAAAAGACCACTGGTGGTGTAACTTTTAAAAAAACTTCAAAGACTTGAAATTAAATTCATTGAATTAATATTCTCTATTCAGTAAATCCGGAAGGTTATTAAAATTCAATGCTGTAGTAAACGTGTAAAAAAGTTCAGTTCATAGTAAAAGTTGAACCGGATAAAACACAGTTCTTTGGAGCAAAGATAACTCTATTGTGGGAAGGCTATGTTGAGGGATAAATTGGCATACGGCACAGTGCTTGATGCAAATGATTCAAATAAATCTGTGTTTCAAACTTGTTACGTTTATCAGGATTTGGCGTAAACACATATGACTCACCCAGAATACGAAGCGATTTGCAAAAGCGGCTTCTCCGTGTGTTAGAAATTTCAACAAAAGATGTTTTAGTCGACACGATACCTTAGTAGTATGGTGAAGGACGCCCAAGGAGTATCTCTGCTTGTCCGTTCCTCGGCGTGTCTGAAGTCACATGACTCTCCTTCCACCAATTAGATTCACGGATTACCGGGTGGTCTACGCCTCAGCTGTAATATGCAAAACCAGGTTGCCACAATTGTAACAATTGTAACTCTGTATAATTACTTTGGTGTAACTTGCAGCATGAAGCCCATGCAAGTTACATGCAAAATCCCGCTTGTAGCGTTAAGCCAGAAATATAGATAGGGAGTATCAAGTAGAAAAAAAAGGAACACTTAAGTAGAAAAAAAAGGAACACTTAAGTAGAAAAAAAAGGAACACTTAAGTAGAAAAAAAAGGAACACTTAAGTTCCAAACTGAATGTAGCTCACAAAGGGGCTCATGTTAGCATATGGGGGGGAGGGGTTAATACTAGAGGGAGGTATATAATTATTATAGCAACTTGAAATCAGTAATATCAAACAGTTAGACAGTTCTATTATTAGCTAAGACATAAATATAGGGCATCAGCAGTGTGGACAGAGTCATATCCAAGTTGAAATATCTGCAAATATTGTAGTGCTATGAGTTAAGGGCTTACCATCTCCAAATATACAGCTTTAAAGTCTTTCCAACTCTCACCGGCAAAGAGAGGGAAATCAAAGCTTTTAATGAATCATCAAAAGATATTGAATCTGAGTGTATATATTAGTGAGATCAAAAATCCTCATGATAGTAGTGGACATAAGCACCTTTAGCAGACCACCAAAATCCCTGTCCTAAATGCAGATGTGCAATATATAGTAGTTAAGACTGTCTAGTCTATCTCGGCCGCAGACAGCCAGACAGTGACTCCACATGCTATCTAAGTAAAACAGGCATAGTGGACAACAGTATCTGAAACTCTATCTATGTTAATGTTACTGTCATAACTAAAGTCCATAATAACTGAAGACTAGCAAACATAATTACTACTGATTGAGCTCTCCCTAACAATATCAGGGTAATCTAGGTACAGAATAAAAATATAGACCAGAATTGTGGATATCAAGTACAAAGGTTACTATTTCAGTCGTGTTTCCAACCATGTTGATCTGTGGAATGAAAAAGTTACTGAAAACTCCAGGTCTAAAAAACTCAGTATAGAAAACATGCAAAAAGTATTGTCAAACTTGTTAAACCAAACAGCAATATAGCCTTGAGACTTTAGAAGAGGAAGACAAATGCTGGCAAACAAAAAAGAGATGTTAAGAAAAATGTCAATGCAGGTTTTGTCCACTCTAAGTATAGATTAAAAGTTCAGAGGTACCTCACTCTAGCCAATACCCCTTCTATGGTTATAGAGGTCAGCAGAGTTCCTGCGTTGGGCCCGTGTATCAGAGTCAACTCCTTGCAAGCGTGCCAAATATGAGAATTCAATCTTCCTAGGTTCCGGTGTTGGCAGAGAAGAAGTAGGTAAATTTGCCATATAGTATACCCCTGGGCCGTCGTCTGTATCCTCTTGCATAGTGAAATCTGAGGTTCCGCTACAATCTGCTGCTAGGGATACTGGAGGCTCGACTGTTTTCCCCACAGTCACCGGAAGGGCTAGCGGCAAACACCGCTCCTCACAGACTGTAAGGCACGGCTTGGGGCCAGAAGGCTGTCGTAATTCCTCACCTGATGAGTCCAACTCCGGTATTGTAGGGATGCACAATGCAGCTGGAGGGCAAACACTTAGAAGCGGATCACAGTAAGTTAAGGGTATATCTCTCGTGTCATCCCCGCAATGGCACCACAGACTAGATTGGGGAAGTGTCACAAGCTGGCTTTCCCGAGACAATTCCGTCCGCGTGGCTCTGAGCTTCTTGCCAGAAAGGGTATTGTAGAACATTCCCCTCAGCTCCAATTTTAGCGTAGCTGACAGGTCAAGAGAACAGCTAGTCAACTGCCAGTCTAGGTCCTGGAGCAGGATGTATAGTAGCTCTGTAGTCTCCTCCATATCGGGAAAAATCCTCAGGCTTCAACTAAAGTCAGTATCAGGGAGAGTAGGCCCCTCCAACCTCTTCCGATAAAAATTGTTAGTCTTCCAATTAGTCTCATAGGCTGGCTCAAGCAGGTTAACCTTCGGCTAAGGATTAATTAGCAGTTATCCACATGCAACATTAGGTCAATTTTTACTGAAAATGAAGATAATTTTTTAATTTAGGCCTAAGAGCTCCAGATTTGCAAGTCTATCTGCCTAGGCTGGTGGCTCCGCCCGCCCTAACACTGCTTTTTAACGCCTGCTGGTATTACGAGTATGGCAGGTACAGGTGTACCACTCATGTTTCTTCCACGAATTTTGGCTACCGCAAATCCCCTTACGTCAATTGCGTATCCTATCTTTTTAATGGGATTTGGCTAACGCTGATTACTTTGGGGCAATGCCCCGCAAAAAGCCCTTTTAAGGGCTGGTTAAAGAGCTGATTACTTTTGTAATTTAGTTTAGGGTAGGGAATTTTATTATTTTGGGGTGCTTTTTTATTTTATTAGGGGGCTTAGATTAGGTGTAATTAGATTAAAATTCTTGTAATATTTTTTTATTTTTTGTAATTTAGTGTTTGTTTGTTTTTGTAATAAAGTTTAGTTTATTTAATTGTATTTTAGTTTAGATCATTGTAGATAATTTATTTAATTAATTAATTTATTGATAGTGTAGTGTTAGGTGTATTTGTAACTTTGGTTAGGATTTATTTTACAGGTCATTTTGTAATTATTTTAACTACGTAGCTATTAAATAGTTATTAACTATTTAATAGCTATTGTACCTAGTTAAAATAAATATAAATCCTAAAATAGCTACAATGTAACTATTAGTTATATTGTAGCTATCTTATGGTGTATTTTATAGGTATTTATTTTTAAATAGGAATAATTTATTTAATTATTGTAAATTTATTTAGATTTATTTAAATTATATTTAACTTAGGGGGTGTTAGGGTTAGACTTAGGTTTAGGGGTTAATAACTTTACTATAGTAGCGGCGACGTTGGGGGCAGCAGATTAGGGGTTAATAATTGTAGGTAGGTGGCGACGATGTTAGGGAGGGCAGATTAGGGGTTAATAAAATTTATTATAGTGTTTGTGAGGTGGGAGTGCGGCGGTTTAGGGGTTAATACATTTATTATAGTGGCGGTGATGTCCGGTCGGCAGATTAGGGGTTAAAAATTGTAGGTAGGTGGCGGCGACATTGGGGGTGGAAGATTAGGGGTTAATAAATATAATATAGGTGTTGGCAATGTTGGGGGCAGCAGATTAGGGGTTCATAGGGATAATGTAGGTGGCAGCGGTGTCCGGAGTGGCAGATTAGGGGTTAATAATATAATGTAGGTGTCAGCGATAGCAGGGGCGGTAGATTAGGGGTTAATAAGTGTAAGGTTAGGGGCGTTTAGACTCGGGGTTCATGTTAGGGTGTTAGGTGTAGACTTAGAAAGTGTTTCCCCATAGGAAACAATGGGGCTGCGTTAGGAGCTGAACGCTGCTTTTTTGCAGGTGTTAGGTTACTATGGGGAAATCGTGCACGAGCACGTTTTTCCAGCTTACCGCTACCGTAAGCAACGCTGGTATTTAGGTTAGAAGTGGAGCTAAATTTGTCTCAACGCTCACTTTTCTGAGGCTAATGCAGCCATTCAGAAAACTCGTAATACCAGCGTTGGCTTAAGGGAGCTGTGGAAAAAAAGGAGCGTCAGCTCCGCAAGTTTTTACCGACAAAACTCGTAATCTAGGCGTTAATTTGTCACGCAGGGAGGATAAATCAAATTAACATCAGCTTAATATGGTCTACACATGAACAGTGTGAGTTACATTATAATATTATACGTATCATTTAAACCTTGAAGCTATAAGTCTTGTTATTTACATCTCATTTTGTTGACATTTTTGCTTAATACCCCCCCAAAAAAATTCTCTCACCTAATGGTGAGGAGTTAACAACAATGCTTTATCATTCTCACTCCCATAACTCCATCTCATCCCTGCTGCCTCTACTTTATCCTTATGCATTATGGTTTAATCTTAAGAGTTCTCATTATTTTGGTTCTCACATTGTTCTAGCATTATTGAGGACCTAACAGGATTTAGGATTTGATTTTTCTCCATTTCAGATAGAGCAGTAATATAAGATTCCCATTTAATTAAGAATCTTGTTATTGGGTTTTCCCCCAGAGTTAGGTAAATTGCATTGTTCCATAGCTAATTGCTGCCTCATTAATTTTTAAAAAATGGGGGATTTTGGGTGCATTGACATCTTTCTATTCTTTAAATATTAGATTGCTTCCTAAAATTATAGTAAGATTAATTCATCTAGTCTTAGACCCATACCCCTGCCCGTTACAAAGAAATATTATATCTATATTTGTAAGGTTAATTTCCATCTTACAGATTTTGCTCAGCCAGTGTTGTATTTTAAGCCAAAATTGTTTAATTTTTGGGCATTAAAAGACATTGGGCCGAATTATCAAGCTCCGAATGTGCATTGTATCATGTCCGCTCGCACATTAAAAAATAGGCCCCATAGTGACTTAAATTTGCCCCACGATGCTGCATTTGGTGCATCTAGCATCCGTTCCACCATTTATTTAACAGGAAGGGTGTCCGATATATTTGATATAGCAATTTTAGATGTTATCCTCTTCTGTGTAGAGATGGAGTTGATTTGCATCATTTTTTAATGATTCCGATACCCCTTTATACCAGAGTTTCTCAATTTCTGTGCAATATTAAGTGTATTTTTTTTAGATTTTTTTTATTTTGAGGGGTTGAGTGTGTAATGTTGGAGGGGTTAGTGATACTTTTTTTTTTTTAGGAATAGAGCTGATCGCTTTAGGGCAATGCCCTACAGAAAGCCTTTTTAAGGGCTATTAGTAGTTTATTTTTAGAATAGGGCTTTATTAATTTCGGAGTATTAGAATAGGATTAAATATCATTATTTTTTAGGTAGTTAGGATTTTTTTTTGTTAAATGTAGCGGTATTTTAATTTGGGTTCAGTTAGCGGGTGTTAGGTTAGGGGGTTTAGATGTTAGTTTATTACTTTGCAATATGGGGGGATGGCGGCTTAGGGGTTAATAGTTTATTTAGATAGTTTGCAATGTGGGGGGGATGGTCATTTAGGGATTAATAATTAATTTAGATAATTTGCATTGCGGGGGGTGATGGTTTAGGGGTTAGTAGTTTACTTAGATCATTTGTGTAGTGGGGGGTTGCGGTTTATGGGTTAAGAGTTTATTTAGATTGCATTGTGGTGGGATGGCGGTTTAGGGGTTAATAGTTTATTTAGATTGTTTGCGTTGTAGGGGGATTGCGGGATAGGGGTTATTAGGCTATGGTCTTATGGTAGGGTGTTAGTGTTTTTTTTCCACTTTTTTGTCTTCATTGATCTCTATAAGGGAATATATGCTTGCACACGTGATAACTCAATTTAATTTTTTTTTGCGCTTTTTTTGGTTAACATTAGCATAAAATATGTTTTTGGGAACTTGTAATACCAGCGCAACCCGACAAGCACAAAAAGCACCACTTGTAATTTAGCCCAAAGGCTTCCTTTTTTTACTCTGTGCTAGAAACAATTGAAAATTAATATTTTAGCGCCCATCTCTTCCACCCCCCCCCCCCTTGCATTGTGATTTAAGATAACTCAGTACTGACCAGGAGAAGATAAAGGACTGGGGGTGGAGCAAAAGACAAATACAAAATGTCTGACAGTGAGATTAGTAGGAATTGGTTTTGAAAATTCCAATCCGCATAAATTTCTTACTTGTTTGAGAATAAACTAATATGAAATTAATATATGATGGTAATAAAAGATCTAAATATATTATTGATCATTTTTGTATTAATCCAAAATGTGATATGTGAGCTTAGAATCATTGAGTGTGTATGTATGAAAGCTGGAATGATCTCAATCAATATGTGATAAGCAAGTGTGACCAAACTATTGTTAACTGGAGTTTGTTTTGAACATCTGGTTTTATTTATTCACTATTGCTTTTATTTCCTAACGGTCATTTAGTACCACACATATATTTATTATTTTATTTTTTCCCCACATATTATTTTATTTTATTTATTTCAATCATCATATCACTATTTCGTTTGATCCTTTAAGATTTTTTCATATTATTAGCTGCGAGTGTTTTCACTGAGGTAGCACCTTCTTTTTATAGTTACAATAAACGTGATACTCATTGAACACACTCTATTGTGTGGGATAACCAAAGGATTGTTATGAACATTAGGTTCCATACACCCACTATTGTTGTTATTTTTTAAGGGATAATTGTTTGTATTATTACATATATTTTTATTACTTGATGTTAATGTGATTACATACTGGATAAAATTCCATTTGAAATTTGTTTATTTTTATAATAGAAATTTTGTGCTGAGAGTCTATAGATTTGCTACTTTGAAATAGAAAAATTTAATTTTATTTATCAATTTTTGTTTATTTTTAAGGATTATTTCTTTATATCTTCCTGGTTAATACGTTGTTTTTTCACCTACAATAACATACACAATACTTTGTTTAGATAATCTGACACATTACCTACCACATACATTATACACTTGTTTTCTTTATATATTCATTTCTCTACCAATATGCATATTTGGTAGAGATTAACACAGACACTTCTTCTTTGATTCATCTACACAACACCACTGATCTCATCACATATTGTTCCTCCTAGTGTTCAAAACACCTCACAATATTTGGACTACTGTGAACTAATATAACATTGTCTCTAACAAAATGCAGTCTAAGGAAGAAAGAAGCTCAAAAAGATTGGGCTTCAATCTTTCTAAAGACATATCGATATCAGATGTTTCTCAGACACTCATGATATTAAACCCATGAGAGACCTTTTCTATCTTTTAGAAGAGGAAGTTAACAAAGAACACGGACACTGGTGGGCTCTAACCACCTTGGAGAAATATTTAGAAATACAATATATACCCAGAGGCTAGAGACTTCTTGAGCATTTTTCCTTCAAAGATGATCCAGATCTTCTAAAGATATGGTTTGACGCTCTAAATGAATGTTCATCTAATTTAATCAAAATTCTAATAGATCACAGATGTAAATTATACCTGTACAGTCAGAATAGTACAAACATTGTGAAGTGTTTTGAACACTAGGAGGAACAATATATGATGAGATCAGTGGTGTTGTGTAGATGAACACCTACCAGAAACCCCAAAATGAATGGAAAACAGTACATTATGGGAAAAATAACAAAAATAAATGTTAATACCAATAATCAACAGACTCTTGAAAACTATACACAAGGTGAATACCAGAGGGACAAATGGCACAATAATCACAACAAACAAAACACCACACCCCAGATACAGTATATACACAGGAATAACACTTTAAAAACAAATCAAGATAATGGACAACATAATTACCATCATTACTATGCCAACAAAAATTATTTATTACAGAAACCTTCCAATCATCATTCTTATCCCTCTTATTCCTATCAATCGGTACAAACACAACAACACAATAGTAGACCATATCATTCAACACACTATACACAAACATGGAGGCCTCATCAGAACATGAGACATCATTCACATAACAACAGTTCTAAAAACCAAAAATTACCAATACCATGACAATCAAACACATAGCCCTAACCCATTCCAACATCATAACACTACTTCATCTTCCTACTATAATTCTCATCAAGAAAGCACACACCATAAACAAAAAATATGAACACTTTGAACACTATACAGTCCTTTATAAGCAGATCTAAAGGTTTCTATTAAAGAACAGGAAAATCCTAGTACGAGCGATACACCCCTTTTTTAGGGGTGGGACCAACTATGAGGACAGAGGGACCTCAAATAAGACCAGGAAAAAGACCACACCTCTTAGAAAACGATGTTCTAGAGGCAGATCCATTGCCTCCAAGAAAGAGAAATTATCCAGATTAGACCAAGGTATTTTCAACCTTTCTTCATATACGTTATCCATTTCAGAAAAAATAGTTCTAAAGCAAAGCTTATCTTTCTGCCCTCCCAATCCTCCAAAAATGTTTGATATCTTTGTAGATCTTAATAATTTTATTCGGAAATTAACATTGCAGAAGTATTTTGCAAGTAAAAAATGAAAAGCCAACTAAATGGAAATCTTGGAATCACAATTGATATTGACTGACTATGTCAGCAGACAAACATACAACTTGTCTGGTATCCAATATTGACAATCTGGCCACTCATCTATTTGATGAATTCATACACACTACAGTCAGAAATAAATCCAATTTCAATCCCACGAACACAGCGAATGAATATATAGAATTATATCAGAATATGGTTTTGGAAGATTTTGATAAAATGCTTAAATCCTAGGTTTGTAAAAAAAGTTATTCATATATTACCCATCAGAAAGCTATAGTTAGTTTACAAAATAATCCTAACATTATCATTTGGGACGCCGATAAAGGTGGTGGAATAATTATTAAAAACATTGAAGATTACATCAGAGAAGCAGATAGGATTCTGGGTGATGAAAATTATTACAAAATCCTACCCAAAGATCCGACAAATACTTTTTTACACACATATTCTGAACTTATAGAAAAAGGGGTTTTCTTGGGTATCTTAAATAAAAATGAAAAATAATTTTTAAAAGTTTGTAATCCAAGTATAGCACATTATTATCATTTACCGAAGGTACATAAGGATAAACAAAACCTTCTGGACGTCCCAACATTGCCGGAATAGGCAATCTAACCTATAATTTATCATATTACATAGATCAATTCCTGCAGAAATCTGTGATTACACTTCCCTTGTACATTAAAGACAGTACACATTTATTAAAACTAATTAGTGATATATCTATCATGAATAGAAATTTATTATGGATTACATGCGATGTTGGTTTGCTGTACTCCAACATTACACATGATTTGGGAGTGTCAGCAGTCTCCCACTTCCTTGAACAAGATATATATTTACCTAGTTTACAACGGTTATTTATCCTAGAAAGCATCTACTATATCCTCCAACATAATTATTTCATATATCAAGATCGTTATTACTTACAAACAAAGGGTACGGCCATGGGGACCAGGTTTGCCCCCAGCTTCGCCAACATGTTTATGGGTCTCTTTGAAGAGAGATACATTTTCTTGGCTGAGTTTGGGGCAAAACTGGTCTTCTATGGCCAATACATTGACGACCTGATCTGTTTATAGGAGGGAGACAGGTCATCGGCAGAATTTTTCATTAACCATCTTAACCCTAATGATAGGGGTCTAAGTTTCACAGTGAACATACAAACAACAAATATAGAATACTTAGATCTCATATTGAGTTTGGGACCTAACAATACTATAACGTCTAAAACATATTTCAAAGATTTTGACAGTAACAGCTTCTTAAACTACAATAGCAATCATCACAAAGGTTAGATTCACAATATTCCTTATAGTCAGTTTAGAAGAATAAGACGAAATTGCACAGACTTGGACATATTACTAGAACAAAGCAGAATCCAATATGACATTTTTAGATAAAGGATATCCCCCTACCCTATTAGATAAGGCCCTGAATAGAGAAACAAACCTAGATAGAACCAATATTTTACAAACGACAAAAACAAAGAAAGGATAAATTACCAAGGTTGAATCTGGTTTCCAAACTAAGGTGACTTTGTTCATAACACAATACAATTCTGATTTTTACAAAATACAACATATACTTAATAAGCACTGGCATGTGATACAGAGAGACCCTATTCTAAAAAAACATATGACTAGATCACAAGTTGTGCGTTAAGGTAAAAATGCAGCGTTAAGAGGTCCTAACGCTGCTTTTTTACGCCTGGTGCTATTACGAGTCTTGAAGGTTTAGGGTGACCGCGCACTTCTTTGGCCTTACCACAAAACGACTTACGTAAACGTTGTAAAGTCTTTTTTTCTATGGGACTTCCATAGCGTCGGTATTACGAGTCTGACTATATTGGAAAAAAGATTAAACTTCTTGCGCTATAAATCCAACAGCAAGGACCAGCACCACAGATGGATACTAGTTCCCTACAAACTAGCAAAAGGAATATTGAAGTGAAAAAACAAGTACTGTGGGCGCCTTAAAGGGCAGGTCAAAAAAATATATGAGTTGATTATGTCCTAATACATATGAAAAAAATCTTTTAACAAATGATAGATAAATGATCAAGAAAAAAAAATCTTTTAACAAATGATAGGTAAATGATCAAGAAAAAAAAAACAAAAAAAAAAAAACAGCCAATTGAAATGAATGTTAAAATATAATTTAATTAGACTTTACTAAATGTATTAAAAGAGTTGTAAGCGAAATAATTCATACAATGAGATAAATATAAAAATGCAATACTAGATGTACATAAATAAAAGCATAAAAACTTGTTTGTATAAAATAAGTGATTCTCTGTAAGTGACCTATCTATGTAGAGAGAAGACCTCTAAAGACACTTCAAAATACTTAGCCTCTGCTGCAGACAGGGTTAAGGAAGCAAAAAAGCAGTACTAATGAGAGAAAACGAATCCTGGTTATTTAAGCAAAATAACAATGAGCTGCAACAATGATGCTCAATTCAATTTCAAAGTTTTAGGATTGGTGTAAAACGGCAATCCTGCGCAGGTTATAGCCGTGAAGAAATAGTACCTTAATTTGTTCAGGAGCTCCAAGTGTTTTTGTAATCCAATGTAGCAGTTATACCGCCAGCATGAAACAGTTCTGGGAACCCTCTGTGTGTGATGGGAAGAAAGCCGCCAAGCTCCTCTACCCTACAAACTCTGGAATTTCCACCCTCAGCTGTGTGATGTCCGTTTGTTGCTTCAGTGTTTCCTGGAGTACGGTGTCCTTAGTGGAGCCACAATAGTGTGAAGAAAGTAGTTCCGGCAACGTTTCAGCTCTTAGCAGAGCCTTTGTCAAGCCTGTTACTTTCTTCTAAATGAGCTCCTTTTATAGCTCTGTCTGTAATGTTAATCCAAAGGGGCAGTTTGTTGCATTTAGTGAGATCCTTAATAGCTGAACCACCCATGTATTTAGCATAAACAAGACAAAATATGTATTTTTAAAACCGGAGTGGTTAGTTAGAACTATAGTATCAGGGATAGATTCCATCACTTCCAATATGTCCCAGTATATAGACATTTATTTGCAAAATACGTTTACATCATTAGACTCCTACTTAAAAAAAAAAGATTCAACTGAAGTTTTAAAGATATTGAAAAATGTTAAATGGGAAGAAGGTATGTGGTTAATCAGTTGTGATGTAACATTCATATATACATGTATAAAGCCGATGAGGATGGCATAAATGCCGTTAGGTCCTTTCTACTAGAAGACAAAGGAAATCAGAGCAGTACAACGAGAATTTATATTGGAGGGAATAAAATTAATCCTAACACAGAATTATTTTTATTTTTATTTGAAAAATACTTCTATGAACAACTGTGTGGAACAGCAATGGGGACTAGGTTTGCCCCCAGCTATGCAAATCTTTTCATGGGCTTCTGGGAAACTAGATTCTGGAAGGAGGCTGAGGGGGGGGGCAAACCTAGTCCTCTATAAGAGATACATAGACGATGTCTTGATAATATGGAACGGCTCAGACACATCATTTAACAAAATTTTTGAAAGAATGAATTTAAACAACCTAAACATTAGATTCACTAAGGAAATGAGTCAGGAACATCTCACATTTTTAGATTTAGACATCCGGATTGAAAACAATAAGATACATACAAAGACATTTTTCAAACCTGTTGACTGCAATAACTTCATACATTCTACAAGCTGTCACCATACTAATTGGAAGGCTAATATCCCAGTAGGCCAAATGTTAAGAATAAAAAAAAAAAAAAAAAAAAAAATTGCAGTAAAGATGAGGATTTCATTCAACAATCTGAAATTTTAAAAAATAAATTTTTAGAAAGAGGGTATGACAGCGATAAAATAGAGGAGATCAGAAAAAAGACTGTGAATGTCAATAGAGATGATCTCTTACAACCAAAATCGAAAGAGACAGGGATATGTACCAATCTAAGAATCCCATATATAACTAAAAACAATTCAAATCATAAACTACTTGAGAACATCTTCCACAAACATTGGCACATTTTGAAACAAGATAATCGTATAGGTGAACAGTTATCTGACCGCCCCCATTTTGTGTATAGAAAAACAAATAATTTAAAGAGTATATTAGCACCCACTGTATATAATTCCAAAAAGAGATCAGATAAAGACCTGTTGGGTAATGATTTAAGAGGATTTTATCCCTGTAATCTTTGTAAATCATGCAGATATTCCAAAAAAACAACTTGTTTTACCTCATCATCAACAGGGAAACAATTTAAAATTAATGAGCTAATTAGATGTACTGATAAAAATATTGTTTATTTAATACAATGTAAATGTGGGAGTCAATATATAGGAGAGTCAACAAGACGCCTTAGAGAACGCATACGAGAGCATCTATCATCAATTGAAAATGCTGACAAAGAGAGAAACCAAGATCTCCCGGTTGCAAAACACTTTAAGACATGCAACGGAGGTAATCTCACATATTTTAATTACATAGGGATAGCGAAAGTGAAGGATAAAGGTAGGGGAGGAGACATGGAAAAAATGCTTTTACAATTGGAATCAAGGTGGATTTTTAATGTCAATACTCTAATCCCCAATGGTCTAAATTTGGAAATGGATCTATCATGTTTCCTTAGGTAATAATTTGTATCCCGCTAGGTTTTTAGAATAATAGTCTGTTTCTATATATCTGCCTAATTTAATCAAATAATATAAACAATTTTTATGATTCTTAGATATATATTTATTCTCAAAGCTTTTAGAAGTTAGATATATATATACATACACTTTTAATAGAGAGATTATTTTATAAGAATTTTTTTTTTTAACATAGAAAATATAAACAACCCAAATCAACTTTAATTTTTTTTTTTTTTAGCCAAAATTTAATATTAAATTATTTTTGCCAAATTCTTGTAAAAACAAAATATGTGAGTAAATATTTCAGTTGACAAGGGTTTATGTATGTATATACTAGTCTCTTTTAAATATAAATAAACAGCCAATATACATGTATGTTATTATATTATTATATTTCTATTTCACATTATGAATGCCTTTAATATAAGCTGCCTTATTATTAGAACACTGAAGTTTGCACTTTGTTTTTACACCTATAGGTACTTTAAGGTTCTCTTTCATTTATTCTCTTCTGAAAAATTAGGTACTATTAAATATACCCTTTTCTTAGAGAAAAAAAGAGTCCCACACTTCTTGATATGTGTATCTTATCAATACAAATAGTTCTAACTAACCATCCGGTTTTAAAAATACATATTTTGTCTTGTTTATGCTAAATACATGGGTGGTTCAGCTATTAAGGATCTCACTAATTGCAACAAACCGCCCCTTTGGATTAACATTACAGACAGAGCTATAAAAGGAGCTCATTTAGAAGAAAGTAACAGGCTTGACAAAGGCTCTGCTAAGAGCTGAAACGTTGCCGGAACTACTTTCTTCACACTATTGTGGCTCACTAAGGACACCGCACTCCAGGAAACACTGAAGCAACAAACGGACATCACACAGCTGAGGGTGGAATTCCAGAGTTTGCAGGGGAGAGGAGCTTGGAGGCTTTCTTCCCATCACACACAGAGGGTTCCCAGAGCTGTTTCATGCTGGCGGTATAACTGCTACATTGGATTACAAAAACACTTGGAGCTCCTGAACAAATTAAGGTACTATTTCTTCACGGCTATAACCTGCGCAGGATTGCCGTTTTACACCAATCCTAAAACTTTGAAATTGAATTGAGCATCATTATTGCAGCTCATTGTTATTTTGCTTAAATCACCAGGATTCGTTTTCTCTCATTAGTACTGCTTTTTTGCTTCCTTAACCCTGTCTGCAGCAGAGGCTAAGTATTTTGAAGTGTCTTTAGAGGTCTTCCTCTCTACAGAGATAGGTCACTTACAGAGAATCACTTATTTTATGTAAACAAGTTTTTATGCATTTATTTATGTACATTTAGTATTGCCTTTTTATATTTATCTCATTGTATGAATTATTTCGCTTACAACTCTTTTAATACATTTAGTAAAGTCTAATTAAATTATATTTTAACATTCATTTCAATTGGCTGTTGATTTTTTTTTTCTTCTTGATCATTTACCTATCATTTGTTAAAAGATTTTTTTTTTCTTGATCATTTATCTATCATTTGTTAAAAGATTTTTTTCATATGTATTAGGACATAATCAACTCATATATATTTTTGACCTGCCCTTTAAGGCGCCCACAGTACTTGTTTTTTCACTTCGGTATTACGAGTCTGTCCTGGGAGGCCAAAAAGTGAGCGATACACTCTACCCCGTCAAGAGTCCTAACACATTTAAAAGTCAGTAGTTATGAGTTTTATGGTACAACGCCGTAGCATAAAACTCATAACTAAAGTGCTAAAAAGTACACCAACACCCATAAACTACCTATTAACCCCTAAACCGAGGCCCTCCCGCATCGCAAATACTAAAATAAAAATTTTAACCCCTAATCTGCCGCTCTGGACACCGCCGCCACCTACATTATATTTATTAACCCCTAATCTGCTGCCCCCAACATCGCCGCCACCTACATTATATTTATTAACCCCTAATCTGCCGCCCCGGACACCGCCGCCACCTACATTATATTTATTAACCCCTAATCTGCTGCCCCCAACATCGCCGCCACCTACATTATATTTATTAACCCCTAGTCTGCCGCCCCCAATGTCGCCGCCGCCGCCACCTACCTACACTTATTAACCCCTAGTCTGCCACCGCCACTATAATAAACATATTAACCCCTAAACCGCTGCACTCTCGCCTCACAAACATTAGTTAAATATTATTAACCCCTAATATGCTAGCCCTAACATCGCCACCTACCTACCTACATTTATTAACCCCTAATCTGCCATCTGCCACCCCCAATGTCGCCGCCACTATATTAAAGTTATTAACCCCTAAACCTAAGTCTAACCCTAAACCTAACACCCACTAACTTAAATATAATTTAAATAAATCTAAATAAATATTCCTATCATTAACTAAATTATTCCTATTTAAAACTAAATACTTACCTATAAAAATAAACCCTAAGATAGCTACAATGTAACTATTAGTTATATTGTAGCTAGCTAAGGGTTTATTTTTATTTTACAGGCAAGTTTGTATTTATTTTGACTAGGTAGAATAGTTATTGAATAGTTATGAACTATTTAATAACTACCTAGTTAAAATAAAGAAAAATAAATTTACCTGTAAAATAAAACCTAACCTAAGTTACACTAACACCTAACACTACACTATAATTAAATAAATTAACTAAATTAAATACAATTACCTACATTAAATTAAATTAGCTAAAGTACAAACCCCCCCACTAAATTACAGAAAATAATAAACAAATTACAGAAATTTAAACTAATTACACCTAATCTAATAGCCCTATTAAAATAAAAAAGCCTCCCATAATAAAAAAACCTAGCCTAAACTAAACTACCAATAGCCCTTAAACTTCTTCCTGTCTGGAGGACCACTTCTGCCCGGCTTGGATGAAGACTTCTGCCCGCCTGGAGGACCACTTCACCCGGCTTGGATGAAGACATCTCCCGGTAAGTCGATCTTCAGGGGGTTAGTGTTAGGTTTTTTTTTAAGGGTGTATTGGGTGGGTTTATTTTTTAGATTAGGGGTTTGGGCTTGCAAAAGAGCTAACTGCCCTTTTAAGGGCAATGCCCATCCAAATGCCCTTTTCAGGGCAATGGGGAGCTTAGGTTTTTTTAGCTAGTATTTTATTTGGGGGGTTGGTTGTGTGTGTGGTGGGTTTTACTGTTGGGGGGGTTGTTTGTAAGAGCCGATTATTTTGGGGCAATGCCCCGCAAAAGGCCGTTTTAAGGGCTATTGGTAGTTTAGTTTAGGCTAGGGATTTTTTTTATTTTGGTGGGGCATTTTTATTTTAATAGGGCTATTAGATTAGGTGTAATTAGTTTAAATTTCTGTAATTTATTATTTTCTGTAATTTAGTGTTGTTTTTTTGTACTTTAGCTAATTTAATTTAATGTAGGTAATTGTATTTAATTTAGTTAATTTATTTAATTATAGTGTAGTGTTAGGTGTTAGTATGTTTTCATTACTTAAGACACTCTCCAGCTATGGTTTTGGCACTTTATATATTTATATAAAGTTCTAAATATATGTATTGTACTTATATTTGCCATGAGTCAGGTTTAAGGTATATTTCCTTTTGCAGACTGTCCAGTTTCATATCTGGGAAATGCATTTTTTAGGAAAAGTTGTTTCTTACCTGGGGTATAGTCTTTTTTCAATTGACTGTTCTTTTTAATTCGCGGGCAAAATTAGGCTTGCGAGGGTGCAAAATGCCAAAGTATATTGCCTCATTTTTGGTGCAAGATTTTTTTTGGTGAGAAATTACGTTCGATGACGCAAATTCGTCATTTCACAAGGTTGTGTCTTTGACGTGAGTATGTCATTTCTGGATGTTATTAGCGCCAAAAAAATTCTGTTTGTGTTGTGCATCATACTTGGCGCCAAATATTTTCATTATTTAAAACCCCATCCCTATATGCCTCTTTCCTTTTTTCTCTACCAGAGGGCTATGCTGTTTTCATTTTTTTCCCATTCCTGAAACTGCCATATAAGGAAATTGATCATTTTGATTTATATGTTGTTATTTCTCTTACATTTGCAAGATGTCTCAATCTGATCCTGTCTCAGAAATCACTGTTAGAACCCTGCTGCCTGATAACAGTTCTACCAAAGCTAAGTGCATTTGTTGTAAACTTTTTGAGATTACTTCTCCAGCTGTTGTTTGTAATAGTTGTCATGATAAACTTTTACATGCAGAGAATGTATCTACCAGTAATAGAGCATTACCTGTTGTTGTTCCTTCAACATCTAATGTACAAGATATACCTGTGAATTTAAAAGATTTTATTGCTGATTCTATTCAGAAGGCTCTGTCTGCCATCCCGCCTTCTAATAAACGTAAAAGGTCTTTTAAAACTTCTCATAAAGTTGATGAAATTTCAAATGACCGACAACATACTGAATTATCCTCCTCTGATAAGGATCTATCTGATTCAGAAGATCCTTCCTCAGATATTGACACTGACAAATCTACTTATTTATTTACAATAGAGTACATTCGTTCTTTGTTAAAGAAGTGTTGATTACATTGGATATTGAGGAAACTAGTACTCTTGATATTAAAACTAGTAAACGTTTAAATTTTGTTTATAAACCTCCTGTGGTTACTCCAGAAGTTTTTCCAGTTCCTGATGCTATTTCTGATATGATTTCTAAGGAATGGAATAGGCCTGGTACAACTTTTATTCCTTCTTCAAGGTTTAAAAAATAGTGTCCTTTGCCAGCAGTTACATTGGAGTTTTGGGAAAAGATCCCCAAAGTTGATGGGGCTATCTCTACTCTTACTAAACGTACTACTATTCCTATGGAAGATAGTACTTCTTTTAAAGATCCTTTAGATAGGAAACTTGAATCTTATCTAAGAAAAGCCTATTTATATTCTGGTCATCTTTCAGGCCTGCAATTTCTTTGGCTGATGTTGCAGCTGCATCAACTTTTTGGTTGCAACATTTAGCGCAACAAGAATTGGATTCTTATTTGTCTATCATTGTTCACTTGCTTCAACTTGCTAATCATTTTATTTGTGATGCCATTTTTTATATAATCAAAATTGATGTTAAATCTATGTCTTTAGCTATTTTAGCTAGAAGAGCTTTTTGGCTTAAATCTTGGAATGCTGACATGACTTCTAAATCTAGATTGCTATCTCTTTCTTTCCAAGGTAATAAGTTATTTGGTTCTCAGTTGGATTCGATTATTTCAACAGTCACTTGGGGAAAGGGAGTTTTTTTTTCCTCAGGGTAAAAGACCTAAGGGTAAATCTAAAGCTTCTAACCGCTTTTGTCCCTTTCGACAAATTAATGAACAGAAACCTAATACTTCCCCGAAGGAATCTGTTTCCAATTGGAAACCTTCTTCAAATTGGAAGAAATCCAAGCCATTTAAGAAATCAAAGCCAGCCCCCAAGTCCGCAGCCCTCATTCCAGCTCAACTGGTATGGGGCAGATTAGGATTTTTCAAGGATGTTTGGACAATCCATTAATTTCTGTCTGAAATCAATGGATTCTTAGTATTGTCTATGATGGGTATTGAATAGTATTCAGAGTAAAACCTCCCATGAGAAGATATGATTATAAGTGTAACTGTACTGTGTAAGGCATATTTATTAGACAGTATTATTTTAAGTGTAACTGTACTGTGTAAGGTATATTTATTAGACAGTGTTATTATTAGTGTAACTGTACTGTGTAAGGTATATTTATTAGACAGTGTTATTATTAGTGTAACTGTACTCTGTAATGTATATTTATTAGACAGTGTTATTATAAGTGTAACTGTACTGTGTAATGTATATTTATTAGATAGTGTTATTATAAGTGTAACTGTACTGTGTAATGTATATTTATTAGATAGTGTTATTATAAGTGTAACTGTACTGTGTAAGGTATATTTATTAGACAGTGTTATTATTAGTGTAACTGTACTGTGTAAGGTATATTTATTAGACAGTGTTATTATTAGTGTAACTGTACTCTGTAAGATATATTTATTAGACAGTGTTATTATAAGTGTAACTGTACTGTGTAATGTATATTTATTAGACAGTGTTATTATTAGTGTAACTGTACTGTGTAAGGTATATTTATTAGAAAGTGTTATTATAAGTTTAACTGTACTGTGTAAGGCAGGGGTGTGGCAAAAGGTAGATCGCGGTCTTAGAGTGGACCGCAAGTGAATTTTGACCGCCTGGAAGATTTCAAAGTCTGCATAATAAGAGAAACATTTCTCACATATCTAGATACTGAGTGAAGAGCCTTATCACCGTAGGTATAGGATAAATGTTTCTGTTATGCTGACTTTTGAAATTGGCTATGAGTCTATGACGGCGGTATGTGTACTTCAGCATGTGCAATGCGGCTGTAGCTGAACTCGCTGCTCCAGCTTTGGTTACTGCCTGTCCAAAACTCTCATACTTTTTGTCTAAAAAGCGGTCAGTCCAGAGTACAGACTCTTCATGTGCCTGGCTGAGGTGCTGCTCAGTATCCCTGGTTTTGGCAGGTCCTGCTCTGCTGGGTGAATGGTCTGCCTGTTACACCCCCTCATGTTCTTTTACTTACTCTGTACCAGGCTTTGATGCTGCTCTCTGATACTTTATCTGACACACTAATATTATATATACTGTGCTAGTTTCTGCAGCTTTCTGTCTCCAGAATTTGTTGTTACCAGATTGTGCAGGTCAGTGTTGCTGCTATTCCAGTCTCTGGTTGCTGTGTAAGATGGTACAGACAACAGGCAATGCAGATATTCACCTTCCCAACAGGAAGCTGCAAGAGGATCACCCACAGCAGAGCTGTCTATATAGCTCCTCCCCTAACTGCCACCTTCCAGTCATTCGACCGAAGACAAGCAAGAGAAAGGAGAAACTATAGGGTGCAGTGGTGACTGTAGTTTAAAAATTAAAAAACACCTGCCTTAAAACCACAAGAGAAATAAATTTATCAGGTAAGCATAAATTTTGTTTTCTCTTGTAAGGTGTATCCAGTCCACGGATTCATCCATTACTTGTGGGATACCAATACCAAAGCTATAGGACACGGATGAAGGGAGGGACAAGGCAGGCGCTTAAACGGAAGGCACCGCTGCCTGTAAGACCTTTCTTCCAAAAATAGCCTCCGAAGAAGCAAAAGTATCAAATTTGTAGAATTTAGAAAAAGTATGAAGCGAAGACCAAGTCGCCGCCTTACAAATCTGTTCAACAGAAGCCTCATTTTTAAAGGCCCATGTGGAAGCCACCGCTCTAGTGGAATGAGTTGTAATTCTTACAGGAGGCTGCTGGCCAGCAGTCTCATAAGCTAAGCGGATTATACTTCTTAACCAAAAAGAAAGAGAAGTTGCTGAAGCCTTTTGGCCTTTCCTCTGTCCAGAGTAGACAACAAACAATGCAGATGTTTGACAAAAATCTTTAGTAGCTTGTAAATAAAACTTTAAAGCACGAACCACGTCAAGATTGTGTAATAGACATTCCTTCTTTGAAGAAGGATTAGGACACAGTGACGGAACAACAATCTCTTGATTGATATTCTTATTGGATACCACCTTAGGAAGAAACCCAGGTTTGGTACGCAAAACTACCTTATCTGCATGGAATAACTCTGAGATAACTCTGAAACTCTTCGAGCCGAAGAGATAGCTACCAAGAACAGAACTTTCCAAGATAAAAGCTTGATATCTATGGAATGCAGAGGTTCAAACTGAACCCCTTGAAGAACTTTAAGAACTAAATTTAAACTCCATGGCGGAGCAACAGGTTTAAACACAGGCTTGATTCTAACTAAAGCCTGACAAAACGCCTGAACGTCTGGAACATCTGCCGGACGCTTGTGCAAAAGAATAGACAGAGCAGAAATCTGTCCCTTTAAGGAACTAGCTGCCAATCAATTCTCCAATCCTTCTTGGAGAAAAGACAATATCCTGGGAATCCTGACTTTACTCCATGAGTAACCCTTGGATTCACACCAATGAAGATATTTACACCATATCTTATGATAGATTTTCCTGGTGACAGGCTTTCGAGCCTGAATTAAGGTATCAATGACCGATTCGGAAAAACCACGTTTTGACAAAATCAAGCGTTCAATCTCCAAGCAGTCAGACGCAGAGAAATTAGATTTGGATGTTTGAAGGGACCTTGAAGTAGAAGGTCCTGCCTCAGCGGCAGAGTCCAAGGTGGAAAGAATGACATGTCCACCAGATCTGTGTACCAAACCCTGCGTGGCCACGCAGGAGCTATCAAAATCACTGAAGCTCTCTCCTGCTTGATCTTGGCAATCAGACGAGGGAGCAGAGGAAATGGTGGAAACACATAAGCCAGGTTGAAAGACCAAGGCGCTGCTAGAGCATCTATCAGCGCTGCCTTAGGATCCCTGGACCTGAACCCGTAACAAGGAAGCTTGGCGTTCTGACGAGACGCCATGAGATCCAGTTCTGGTTTGCCCCAAAGTTGAATCAACTGTGCAAACACCTCCGGATGGAGTTCCCACTCCCCCGGATGAAAAGTCTGTCGACTTAGAAAATCTGCCTCCCAGTTCTCTACTCCTGGGATATGGATAGCTGATAGATGGCAAGAGTGAAGTGAACCTCTGCCCATAAAATTATTTTTGAAACCTCCAACATTGCTAGGGAACTCTTTGTTCCCCCTTGATGGTTGATGTAAGCTACAGTCGTGATGTTGTCCGACTGAAATCTGATGAACCTGACCGCAGCTAGCTGAGGCCAAGCCTGAAGAGCATTGAATATCACTCTTAGTTCCAGAATGTTTATCGGAAGGAGTGTCTCCTCCTGAGTCCACAAGCCCTGAGCCTTCAGGGAGTTCCAGACTGCACCCCAGCCCAGAAGGCTGGCATCTGTCGTTACTATTGTCCAATCTGGCCTGCGGAAGGTCATACCCTTGGACAGATAGACCCGAGATAACCACCAGAGAAGAGAATCCCTGGTCTCTTGATCCAGATTTAGTAGACCGAGTTGCAGCGGTCTGAGATGTAGGCGGCAAACGGCACTATGTCCATTGCCGCTACCATTAAGCCGATTACTTCCATACACTGAGCCACTGAAGGGCGAGAAGTAGAATAAAGAACACGGCAGGAATTTAGAAGTTTTGACAACCTGGCCTCTGTCAGGTAAATCTTCATTTCTACAGAATCTATCAGAGTTCCTAGGAAGGAAACTCTTGTGAGAGGGGATAGAGAACCTTTTTTCTTCGTTCACTTTCCACCCATGCGACCTCAGAAATGCCAGAACAATGTCCGTGTGAGACCTGGCAACTTGAAAAGTCGACGCCTGTATCAGAATGTCGTCTGAGTAAGGGGCTACTGCTATAGCCCGCGGCCTTAGGACCGCTAGAAGGGACCCTAGAACCTTTGTAAAGATTCTTGGTGCCGTGGCCAACCCGAAGGGAAGAGCCACAAACTGGTAGTGCCTGTATTGACCCTCCTGGATCATAGGAAGGATGGTTTGAATAGTCTCCATCTTGAAGGATGGGACTCTGAGAAATTTGTTTAAGATCTTGAGATCTAAGATTGGTCTGAATGTTCTCTCTTTCTTGGGAACAACAAACAGATTTGAATAAAAGCCCTGTCCCTGTTCCTCCTGCGGAACTGGGCGGATCACTCCCATAACTAGGAGGTCTTGAACACAATGTAAGAATGCTTCTCTCTTTATCTGGTTTGCAGATAAAAGTGAGAGATGAAATCTCCCTTTTGGGGGAGAGGTTTTGAATTCCAGAAGATAACCCTTGGACACAATTTCCAATGCCCAGGGATCCTTGACATCTCTTGCCCAAGCCTGGGCGAAGAGAGAGAGTCTGCCCCCTACTACATCCATTTCCGGATCGGGGGCTGCTCCTTCATGCTGTCTTAGAGGCAGCAGCAGGCTTCTTGGCCTGTTTCCCCTTGTTCCAAGCCTGGTTAGGTCTCCAGACCGGCTTACACTGGGCAAAAGTTCCCTCTTGTTTTGTGTTAGAGGAAGTTGAAGCTGCGCCACTCTTGAAGTTTCGAAAGGGCCAAAAACTAGACTTAATTTGTTGGACCTGTCTTGAGGAAGGGCGTGACCTTTTCCTCCAGTGATGTCAGACATTATCTCCTTCAGTCCAGGCCCGAATAGGATCTGTCCTTTGAAGGGAATGTTGAGAAGTATAGACTTTGAAGTCACGTCAGCTGACCAGGATTTAAGCCATAGCACCCTACGCGCCTGAATAGCAAAACCTGAATTTTTAGCCGTTATCTTGGTTAAATGAACAACTGCGTCAGAAACAAATGAATTGGCTAGCTTAAGGGCCCTAAGCTTGTCAATAATATCTTCCAAAGGGGTTTTCGCTGTCACTGTCCCAACTATTTGCAGTAGTCATCAGCTAGTAGTGGACGGATGGAGAGCAGCCAACAGGACCTGACCACTAATCAGCCTGACATGACGTCCAGCTAATAAAATTACTGTAGAATGAGTCTGTCTATGATTTGGCTGAGAATAGTTCATTGTCATCGTTGTACCTGAGCTGTGGGTTTACCATGTGTTCCCATGTGTTCCAGGCTTGACTACTCCGCTAGCCCTAGACTCAAGTCATCTTGAGTGTGAGACTACTTATTCATACGCAGGCACGGTACACAGATATGGTTGCTTGATAGTCCAAGCGTGGCGTAAAGAGAGAGCTCTTGCAGTAAGTAAAGAGCGCTGCTGATTTTTAAAGCTGTATTATTTGTGGCAAAAAATAAATAAAAAATTCAGCCAGCAGGTCCTATTTGTGGCAAAAAAAACAATTTTCCGCCAGCGACTGGTGTTTTTTTTTTCTTTTAGTTAGGTGACCACGTCACTTGGAATAAAATTAGAGGTAGAACTTGCCTTACAAAAGTCTGTCCACCCCTGGTGTAAGGTATATTTATTTGATAGTGTTATTATAAGTGTAACTGTACTGTATAATGTATATTTATTAGATAGTGTTATTATAAGTGTAACTGTACTGTATAATGTATATTTATTAGATAGTGTTATTATAAGTGTAACTGTACTGTATAATGTATATTTATTAGATAGTGTTATTATAAGTAACTGTAATGTGTAAGGTATATTTATTAGATAGTGTTATTATAAGTAACTGTAATGTGTAAGGTATATTTATTAGATAGTGTTATTATAAGTGTAACTGTACTGTATAAGGTATATTTATTAGATAGTGTTATTATACGTGTAACTGTACTGTATAATGTATATTTATTAGATAGTGTTATTATAAGTGTAACTGTACTGTATAAGGTATATTTATTAGATAGTGTTATTATAAGTGTTACTGTACTGTGTAAGGTATATTTATTAGATAGTGTTAATATAAGTGTAACTGTACTGTGTAAAGTATATTTATTAGATAGTGTTATTATAAGTGTAACTGTACTGTGTAAGGTATATTTATTAGATAGTGTTAATATAAGTGTAACTGTACTGTGTAAGGTATATTTATTAGACTGTGTTATTATAAGTGTAACTGTACTGTGTAATGTATATTTATTAGATAGTGTTATTATAAGTGTAACTGTACTGTATAAGGTATATTTATTAGACTGTGTTATTATAAGTGTAACTGTACTGTGTAATGTATATTTATTAGATAGTGTTAATATAAGTGTAACTGTACTGTGTAAAGTATATTTATTAGATAGTGTTATTATAAGTGTAACTGTACTGTGTAAGGTATATTTATTAGATAGTGTTAATATAAGTGTAACTGTACTGTGTAAGGTATATTTATTAGACTGTGTTATTATAAGTGTAACTGTACTGTGTAATGTATATTTATTAGATACTGTTATTATAAGTGAAACTGTACTGTGTAATGTATATTTATTAGATATTGTTATTATAAGTGTAACTGTACTGTGTAAGGTATATTTATTAGACTGCGTTATTATAAGTGTAACTGTACTGTGTAATGTATATTTATTAGATAGTGTTATTATAAGTGTAACTGTACTGTGTAAGGTATATTTATTAGATAGTGTTATTATAAGTGTAACTGTACTGTGTAATGTATATTTATCAGACGGTGTAATTATAAGTGTAACTGTACTGTGTAATGTATATTTATTAGATAGTATTATTATAAGTGTAACTGTACTGTGTAATGTATATTTATCAGATGGTGTTATTATAACTGTACTGTGTAATGTATATTTATCAGATGGTGTTATTATGAGTGTAACTGTACTGTGTAATGTATATTTATTAGATAGTATTATTATAAGTGTAACTGTACTGTGTAATCTATATTTATTAGATATTGTTATTATAAGTGTAACTGTACTGTGTAATGTATATTTATTAGATAGTGTTATTATAAGTGTAACTGTACTGTGTAAAGTATATTTATTAGATAGTGTTATTATAAGTGTAACTGTACTGTGTAAGGTATATTTATTAGATAGTGTTAATATAAGTGTAACTGTACTGTGTAAGGTATATTTATTAGACTGTGTTATTATAAGTGTAACTGTACTGTGTAATGTATATTTATTAGATAGTGTTATTATAAGTGTAACTGTACTGTATAAGGTATATTTATTAGACTGTGTTATTATAAGTGTAACTGTACTGTGTAATGTATATTTATTAGATAGTGTTAATATAAGTGTAACTGTACTGTGTAAAGTATATTTATTAGATAGTGTTATTATAAGTGTAACTGTACTGTGTAAGGTATATTTATTAGATAGTGTTAATATAAGTGTAACTGTACTGTGTAAGGTATATTTATTAGACTGTGTTATTATAAGTGTAACTGTACTGTGTAATGTATATTTATTAGATACTGTTATTATAAGTGAAACTGTACTGTGTAATGTATATTTATTAGATATTGTTATTATAAGTGTAACTGTACTGTGTAAGGTATATTTATTAGACTGCGTTATTATAAGTGTAACTGTACTGTGTAATGTATATTTATTAGATAGTGTTATTATAAGTGTAACTGTACTGTGTAAGGTATATTTATTAGATAGTGTTATTATAAGTGTAACTGTACTGTGTAATGTATATTTATCAGACGGTGTAATTATAAGTGTAACTGTACTGTGTAATGTATATTTATTAGATAGTATTATTACAAGTGTAACTGTACTGTGTAATGTATATTTATCAGATGGTGTTATTATAACTGTACTGTGTAATGTATATTTATCAGATGGTGTTATTATGAGTGTAACTGTACTGTGTAATGTATATTTATCAGATGGTGTTATTATGAGTGTAACTGTACTGTGTAATGTATATTTATTAGATAGTATTATTATGAGTGTAACTGTACTGTGTAATGTATATTTATTAGATAGTGTTATTATGAGTGTAACTGTACTGTGTAATGTATATTTATTAGATAGTGTTATTATGAGTGTAACTGTACTGTGTAATGTATATTTATTAGATATTGTTATTGTAAGTGTAACTGTACTGTTTAAGGTATATTTATTAGATAGTGTTATTATAAGTGTAACTGTACTGTGTAATGTATATGTATTAGATAGTGTTATTATAAGTATAACTGTACTGTGTAATGTATATTTATTAGATAGTATTATTATAAGTGTAACTGTACTGTGTAATGTATATTTATTAGATAGTATTATTATAAGTATAACTGTACTGTGTAATGTATATTTATTAGATAGTATTATTATAAGTGTAACTGTACTGTGTAATGTATATTTATTAGATAGTGTTATTATAAGTGTAACTGTACTGTGTAAGGTATATTATTAGATAGTGTTATTATAAGTGTAACTGTACTGTGTAAGGTACATTTATTAGATAGTATTATTATAAGTGTAACTGTAGTGTGTAATGTATATTTATTAGATAGTGTTATTATAAGTGTAACTGTACAGTGTAAGGTATATTTATTAGATAGTGTTATTATAAGTATAACTGTAGTGTGTAATGTATATTTATTAGATAGTGTTATTATAAGTGTAACTGTACTGTGTAATGTATATTTATTAGATAGTGTTATTATAAGTGCAACTGTACTGTGTAAGGTATAATTATTAGACAGTGTTATTATAAGTGTAACTGTACTGTGTAATGTATATTTATTAGATAGCGTTATTATAAGTGTAACTGTACTGTGTAAGGTATATTTATTAGATAGTGTTATTATAAGTGTAACTGTACTGTGTAATGTATATTTATTACATAGTTTTATTATAAGTGTAACTGTACTGTGTAAGGTATATTTATTAGATATTGTTATTATAAGTGTAACTGTACTGTGTAATGTATATTTATTACATAGTGTTATTATAAGTGTAACTGTACTGTGTAAGGTATATTTATTAGATAGCGTTATTATAAGTGTAACTGTACTGTGTAAGGTATATTTATTAGATAGTGTTATTATAAGTGTAACTGTACTGTGTAAGGTATAATTATTAGATAGTGTTATTATAAGTGTAACTGTACTGTGTAATGTATATTTATTAGATAGTATTATTATAAGTGTAACTGTACTGTGTAAGGTATAATTATTAGATAGTGTTATTATAAGTGTAACTGTACTGTGTAATGTATATTTATTAGATAGTATTATTATAAGTGTAACTGTACTGTGTAATGTATATTTATTAGATAGTATTATTATAAGTGTAACTGTACTGTGTAATGTATATTTATTAGATAGTATTATTATAAGTGTAACTGTACTGTGTAAGGTATAATTATTAGATAGTGTTATTATAAGTGTAACTGTACTGTGTAATGTATATTTATTAGATAGTGTTATTATAAGTGTAACTGTACTATGTAAGGTATAATTATTAGATAGTGTTATTATAAGTGTAACTGTACTGTGTAATGTATATTTATTAGATAGTATTATTATAAGTGTAACTGTACTGTGTAAGGTATATTTATTAGATAGTGTTATTATAAGTGTAACTGTACTGTGTAATGTATATTTATTAGATAGTGTTATTATAAGTGTAACTGTACTGTGTAAGGTATATGTATTAGATAGTGTTATTATAAGTGTAACTGTACTGTGTAAGGTATATTTATTAGACAGTGTTATTATAAGTGTAACTGTACTGTGTAATGTATATTTATTAGATAGTATTATTATAAGTGTAACTGTACTGTGTAATGTATATTTATTAGACTGTGTTATTATAAGTGTAACTGTACTGTGTAATGTATATTTATTAGATAGTATTATTATAAGTGTAACTGTACTGTGTAAGGTATAATTATTAGATAGTGTTATTATAAGTGTAACTGTACTGTGTAATGTATATTTATTAGATAGTGTTATTATAAGTGTAACTGTACTATGTAAGGTATAATTATTAGATAGTGTTATTATAAGTGTAACTGTACTGTGTAATGTATATTTATTAGATAGTATTATTATAAGTGTAACTGTACTGTGTAAGGTATATTTATTAGATAGTGTTATTATAAGTGTAACTGTACTGTGTAATGTATATTTATTAGATAGTGTTATTATAAGTGTAACTGTACTGTGTAAGGTATATGTATTAGATAGTGTTATTATAAGTGTAACTGTACTGTGTAAGGTATATTTATTAGACAGTGTTATTATAAGTGTAACTGTACTGTGTAATGTATATTTATTAGATAGTATTATTATAAGTGTAACTGTACTGTGTAATGTATATTTATTAGATAGTGTTATTATAAGTGTAACTGTACTGTGTAAGGTATATGTATTAGATAGTGTTATTATAAGTGTAACTGTACTGTGTAATGTATATTTATTAGACAGTGTTATTATAAGTGTAACTGTACTGTGTAATGTATATTTATTAGATAGTGTTATTATAAGTGTAACTGTACTGTGTAATGTATATTTATTAGATAGTATTATTATAAGTGTAACTGTACTGTGTAATGTATATTTATTAGACTGTGTTATTATAAGTGTAACTGTACTGTGTAATGTATATTTATTAGATAGTATTATTATAAGTGTAACTGTACTGTGTAAGGTATATTTATTAGATAGTGTTATTATAAGTGTAACTGTACTGTGTAATGTATATTTATTAGATAGTGTTATTATAAGTGTAACTGTACTGTGTAAGGTATATGTATTAGATAGTGTTATTATAAGTGTAACTGTACTGTGTAAGGTATATTTATTAGACAGTGTTATTATAAGTGTAACTGTACTGTGTAATGTATATTTATTAGATAGTATTATTATAAGTGTAACTGTACTGTGTAATGTATATTTATTAGACTGTGTTATTATAAGTGTAACTGTACTGTGTAATGTATATTTATTAGATAGTATTATTATAAGTGTAACTGTACTGTGTAAGGTATAATTATTAGATAGTGTTATTATAAGTGTAACTGTACTGTGTAATGTATATTTATTAGATAGTGTTATTATAAGTGTAACTGTACTATGTAAGGTATAATTATTAGATAGTGTTATTATAAGTGTAACTGTACTGTGTAATGTATATTTATTAGATAGTATTATTATAAGTGTAACTGTACTGTGTAATGTATATTTATTAGATAGTATTATTATAAGTGTAACTGTACTGTGTAATGTATATTTATTAGATAGTATTATTATAAGTGTAACTGTACTGTGTAAGGTATAATTATTAGATAGTGTTATTATAAGTGTAACTGTACTGTGTAATGTATATTTATTAGATAGTGTTATTATAAGTGTAACTGTACTATGTAAGGTATAATTATTAGATAGTGTTATTATAAGTGTAACTGTACTGTGTAATGTATATTTATTAGATAGTATTATTATAAGTGTAACTGTACTGTGTAAGGTATATTTATTAGATAGTGTTATTATAAGTGTAACTGTACTGTGTAATGTATATTTATTAGATAGTGTTATTATAAGTGTAACTGTACTGTGTAAGGTATATGTATTAGATAGTGTTATTATAAGTGTAACTGTACTGTGTAAGGTATATTTATTAGACAGTGTTATTATAAGTGTAACTGTACTGTGTAATGTATATTTATTAGATAGCGTTATTATAAGTGTAACTGTACTGTGTAATGTATATTTATTAGACAGTGTTATTATAAGTGTAACTGTACTGTGTAATGTATATTTATTAGATAGTATTATTATAAGTGTAACTGTACTGTGTAAGGTATAATTATTAGATAGTGTTATTATAAGTGTAACTGTACTGTGTAATGTATATTTATTAGATAGTGTTATTATAAGTGTAACTGTACTATGTAAGGTATAATTATTAGATAGTGTTATTATAAGTGTAACTGTACTGTGTAATGTATATTTATTAGATAGTATTATTATAAGTGTAACTGTACTGTGTAAGGTATATTTATTAGATAGTGTTATTATAAGTGTAACTGTACTGTGTAATGTATATTTATTAGATAGTGTTATTATAAGTGTAACTGTACTGTGTAAGGTATATTTATTAGATAGTGTTATTATAAGTGTAACTGTACTGTGTAAGGTATATTTATTAGACAGTGTTATTATAAGTGTAACTGTACTGTGTAATGTATATTTATTAGATAGTATTATTATAAGTGTAACTGTACTGTGTAATGTATATTTATTAGATAGTGTTATTATAAGTGTAACTTTACTGTGTAAGGTATATGTATTAGATAGTGTTATTATAAGTGTAACTGTACTGTGTAATGTATATTTATTAGACAGTGTTATTATAAGTGTAACTGTACTGTGTAATGTATATTTATTAGATAGTGTTATTATAAGTGTAACTGTACTGTGTAATGTATATTTATTAGATAGTATTATTATAAGTGTAACTGTACTGTGTAATGTATATTTATTAGACTGTGTTATTATAAGTGTAACTGTACTGTGTAATGTATATTTATTAGATAGTATTATTATAAGTGTAACTGTACTGTGTAAGGTATATTTATTAGATAGTGTTATTATAAGTGTAACTGTACTGTGTAATGTATATTTATTAGATAGTGTTATTATAAGTGTAACTGTACTGTGTAAGGTATATGTATTAGATAGTGTTATTATAAGTGTAACTGTACTGTGTAAGGTATATTTATTAGACAGTGTTATTATAAGTGTAACTGTACTGTGTAATGTATATTTATTAGATAGTATTATTATAAGTGTAACTGTACTGTGTAATGTATATTTATTAGACTGTGTTATTATAAGTGTAACTGTACTGTGTAATGTATATTTATTAGATAGTATTATTATAAGTGTAACTGTACTGTGTAAGGTATAATTATTAGATAGTGTTATTATAAGTGTAACTGTACTGTGTAATGTATATTTATTAGATAGTGTTATTATAAGTGTAACTGTACTATGTAAGGTATAATTATTAGATAGTGTTATTATAAGTGTAACTGTACTGTGTAATGTATATTTATTAGATAGTATTATTATAAGTGTAACTGTACTGTGTAAGGTATATTTATTAGATAGTGTTATTATAAGTGTAACTGTACTGTGTAATGTATATTTATTAGATAGTGTTATTATAAGTGTAACTGTACTGTGTAAGGTATATGTATTAGATAGTGTTATTATAAGTGTAACTGTACTGTGTAAGGTATATTTATTAGACAGTGTTATTATAAGTGTAACTGTACTGTGTAATGTATATTTATTAGATAGTATTATTATAAGTGTAACTGTACTGTGTAATGTATATTTATTAGATAGTGTTATTATAAGTGTAACTTTACTGTGTAAGGTATATGTATTAGATAGTGTTATTATAAGTGTAACTGTACTGTGTAATGTATATTTATTAGACAGTGTTATTATAAGTGTAACTGTACTGTGTAATGTATATTTATTAGATAGTGTTATTATAAGTGTAACTTTACTGTGTAAGGTATATGTATTAGATAGTGTTATTATAAGTGTAACTGTACTGTGTAATGTATATTTATTAGATAGTGTTATTATAAGTGTAACTGTACTGTGTAAGGTATAATTATTAGATAGTGTTATTATAAGTGTAACTGTACTGTGTAATGTATATTTATTAGACAGTGTTATTATAAGTGTAACTGTACTGTGTAAGGTATATTTATTAGACAGTGTTATTATAAGTGTAACTGTACTGTGTAAGGTATATTTATTAGATAGTGTTATTATAAGTGTAACTGTACTGTGTAAGGTATAATTATTAGATAGTGTTATTATAAGTGTAACTGTACTGTGTAAGGTATATTTATTAGATAGTGTTATTATAAGTGTAACTGTACTGTGTAAGGTATAATTATTAGATAGTGTTATTATAAGTGTAACTGTACTGTGTAATGTATATTTATTAGATAGTGTTATTATAAGTGTAACTGTACTGTGTAATGTATATTTATTAGATAGTGTTATTATAAGTGTAACTGTACTGTGTAATGTATATTTATTAGATAGTGTTATTATAAGTGTAACTGTACTGTGTAATGTATATTTATTAGATAGTGTTATTATAAGTGTAACTGTACTGTGTAAGGTATATTTATTAGATAGTGTTATTATAAGTGTAACTGTACTGTGTAATGTATATTTATTAGATAGTGTTATTATAAGTGTAACTGTACTGTGTAATGTATATTTATTAGATAGTGTTATTATAAGTGTAACTGTACTGTGTAATGTATATTTATTAGATAGTATTATTATAAGTGTAACTGTACTGTGTAATGTATTTATATTTCTGATGTATTTTGTGCAGCTTTTTATTTTTGTGAAACAGTTAACCAGAGCTTTGAAGTTGCAGTAATCATTTTAGTGTAAATCACAATTGTGCACAAGCGATCGCATTACTTTCAACTCATAGTACCAGTGGTAAGCCCGATGATTGCAAACACCCCCGATAAACCTATTATAACTTGCGCACAAACGTTTGCGCTCCACTCTGGATCTGGCCATATGTGTTTAACTCCTGTAAAGGGATTAAACACATACTTTGTCAGCTCTATAGCAGCAATGCACTACTCTGAGCCAGCTGAGCACATCTAGTGAACCAATCTGCTATATGTGGATGGGTGTCTTCGGGTAAGTATGTTTTTATTACTTAAGACACTCTCAGCTATGGTTTTGCACTTTATGTATTTATATAAAGTTTTAAATATATGTATTGTACTTATATTTGCCATAATTCAGGTTTCAGTATATTTTCTTTTGTAGACTGTCAGTTTCATATCTATGAAATGCTTTTTTATGAAAAATAATTTCTTACCTGGGGTATAGTCTTTTTTTCAAAATGACTTTCTTTTTAATTTGCGGGAAGAATTAGGCTTGTGAGGGCGGAAAATGCCAAAAACTTTTGTGTCATTCTTGGCTCGAGATTTTTTGGTGCGAAGTTACGTTCGTTGACGCAAATTCGTCATTTCTGGCATCTTAGTTGATGCCGAGTCCTTCACAAGGTTGCGTCATCTATGACGCGAGTGTTTTGTTTCTGGATGTTTTTGGCGCCAAAAGATATTTTTCTGTTTGTTGTGCGTCATACTTGCGCCAAATATTTTCATTATTTAAGACCCCATTCCTTTTGCCTAGGGCCTTTTTCTATGTCAGAGGGATATGCTGTTTGCATTTTTTCCCATTCCTGAAACTGCCATATAAGGAAATTGATAATTTTGCTTTATATGTTGTTTTTTTCTCTTACATTTGCAAGATGTCTCACTCTAATCCTGTCTCAGAATTTACTGTTGCATCCCTGCTGCCTGATAACAGTTCTACCAAAGCGAAGTGCCTTTTTTTGTAAACTTGTAGAGATTATACCTCCAGCTGTGGTTTGTAATAGTTGTCATGATAAACTTTTACATGCAGAAAATGTATCCATCAGTAGTAGTTCATTACCTGTTGCTGTTCCCTCAACATCTACTGCACAAGATATACCTGTAAATTTAAAAGAATTTATTTCTGATTCTATTCAGAAGGCTTTGTCTGCCATTCTGCCTTCTAATAAACGTAAAATGTCTTTTAAAACTTCTCATGGAGTTGAATAAATTTCTAATGACCAGCAACATACTGATTTATCTTTCTCTGATGAGGATCTATCTGATTTAGAAGATCCTGTCTCAGATATTGACACTGACAAATCCTCTTATTTATTTAAAATGGAGTATATTCATTCTTTATTAAAAGAAGTGTTGATTACATTAGATATGGAGGAAACTAGTCCTCTTGATATTAAAACTAGTAAACGTTTAAATTCTGTTTATAAACCTCCTGTGGTTATTCCAGAGTTTTTTTTCCAGTTCCTGATGCTATTTCTGATATGATTTCTAAGGAATGGAATAGGCCTGGTACTTCTTTTATTCCTTTTTCAAGGTTTAAAAAAATTGTATCCTTTGCCAACTGTTAGATTGGAGTTTTGGGAAAAGATCCCCAAAGTTGATGGGGCTATCTCTACTCTTGCTAAACGTACTACTATTCCTATGGAAGATAGTACATCTTTTAAAGATCCTTTAGATAGGAAACTTGAATCTTATCTAAGGAAGGCTTATTTATATTCAGGTCTTCTTCTTAGGCCTACAATTTATTTGGCTGATGTTGCTGCAACTTTTTGGTTGGAAACTTTAGCGCAACAAGTATAGGATCATGATTTGTCTAGCATTGTTAAATTAATTCAACATGCTAATAATTTCATTTGTGATGCCATTGTTTATATCATCAAAATTGATGTTGGATATATGTCTTTAGCTATTTTAGCTAGAAGAGCTTTATGGCTTAAATCTTGGAATGCTGATATGACTTCTATGTCCAGATTGCTATCTCTTTCTTTCCAAGGTAATAAATTATTTGGTTCTCAGTTGGATTCAATAATTTCAACTGTCACTGGGGGGGAGTCTTTTTGCCTCAGGATAAAAAACCTAAGGGTCAATCTAAAGCTTCTAACCGTTTTTGTTCCTTTCGACATAATAAGGAACAGAAATCTAATCCTTCCCCAAAGGAATCTGTTTCCAATTGGAAGCCTTCCTTAAATTGGAATAAATCCAAGCTATTTAAGAGATCAAAGCCAGCCACCAAGTCAGCATGAAGGTGCGGCCCTCATTCCAGCTCAGTTGGTAGGGGGCAGATTAAAATTTTTCAAAGATGTTTGGATCAATTGAGTCCAAAATCATTGGATTCAGAATATTGTCTCTCAGGGGTACAGAATAGGGTTCAGAGTAAGACCGCCTGTGAGAAGATTTTTTTCTCTCACGCATTCCAGCGAACCCAGTAAAGGCTCAGGCTTTCCTGAAGTGTGTTTCAGACCTGGAGTTATCAGGGGTAATCATGCCAGTTCCATTTCAGGAACAGGGTCTGGGGTTTTATTCAAATCTATTCATTGTCCCAAAGAAAGAAAATTCATTCAGACCAGTTCTGGATCTAAAGATTTTGAATCGATATGTAAAAGTACCAACTTTCAAATTGGTGACTATAAGGACTATTCTGCTTTTGTTCAGCAAGGGCATTATATGTCCACAATAGACTTACAGGATGCATATCTTCATATTCCGATTCATCCGGATCAATATCAATTCCTGAGATTCTCTTTTCTAGACAAGCATTACCAATTTGTTGCTCTTCCTTTTGGCCTAGCAACAGCTCCAAGAATCTTTTCAAAGGTTCTCGGTGCCCTACTCTCTGTAATCAGAGAGCGGGGTATTGCTGTGTTTCCTTATTTTGACGATATCTTGGTACTTGCTCAGTCTTTACATTCTGCAGAATTTCACACAAATCAACTAGTATTGTTTCTTCAAAAACATGGTTGGAGGATCAATTTACCAAAAAGTTCTTTGATTCCTCAGACAAGGGTAACCTTTTTAGGTTTCCAGATAGATTCAGTGTCCAAGACTTTGTCTCTAACAGACAAGAGATGTTTAAAGTTGGTTGCAGCCTGTCGGAACCTTCAGTCTCAGTCATTCCCTTCAGTAGCTATGTGCATGGAAGTTTTAGGTCTTATGACTGCAGCATCAGACGCGATCCCCTTTGCTCGTTTTCATATGAGACCTCTCAAGCTTTGTATGCTGAACCACTGGTGCAGGGATTATACAAGGATTTCACAATTGATATTCTTAAATCCCAATGTTCGACTTTCTCTGACTTGGTGGTTAGATCACCATCGTATAATTCTAGGGGCCTCTTTTGTTCATCCAATTGAGACTGTGATCACAACAGATGCGAGTCTTTCAGGTTGGGGAGCTGTTTGGGGATCTATGACAGCACAAGGGGTTCGGAAATCTCAAGAGGCGAGATTACCAATCAATATTTTGGAACTCGGTGCAATTCTCAGGGCTCTTCAGTTTTGGCCTCTATTGCAGAGAGAACCGTTAATTTGTTTTCAGACAATGTCACAACTGTGGCATATGTCAATCATCAGGGTGGGACTCACATTCCTCAAGCTATGAAAGAAATATCTTGGATACTTGTTTGGGCAGAATCCAGCTCTTGTCTAATTTCTGCGGTTCATATCCCAGGTATAGACAATTGGAAAGTGGATTATCTCAGTCATCAGACTTTACATCCGGAGAATGGTCTCTCCACCCAGATGTGTTTTCTCAAATTGTTCAGATGTGGGGGCTTCCAGAAATAGATCTGATGGCATCTCATCTAAACAATAAACTTCCCAGGTTTCTGTCCAGGTCCAGGGATCTACAGGCGGAAGCAGTGGATGCATTGACACTTCCTTGGTGTTATCAACCTGCTTATATTTTCCCACCTCTAGTTCTTCTTCCAAGAGTGATCTCGAAAATCATCATGGAGCAATCGTTTGTGTAGCTGGTGGCTCCAGCATGGCCTCACAGGTTTTTGGTATGCGGATCTTGTCCGGATGTCCAGTTGCCAACCTTGGCCACTTCCACTAAGGCCAAACCTTCTAGCTCAATGTCCGTTTTTCCATCAGGATCTCAAATCATTAAATTTGAAGGTATGGAGATTGAACGCTTAGTGCTTAGTCATAGAGGTTTCTCTGACTCAGTGATTAATACTATGTTGCAGGCTCGTAAATCTGTTTCTAGAAATATTTATTATCGAGCTTGGAAGATTTACATTTCATGGTGTTCTCATAAATTTTCTTGGCATTCTTTCAGAATTCCTAGAATTTTACAGTTTCTTCAGGATGGTTTGGATAAAGGTTTATCTGCAAGTTCCTTGAAAGGACAAATCTCTGCTCTTTCTGTTTTATTCCACAGAAAAATTGCTAAACTTCCTGATATTCACTGTTTTGTACAGGCTTTGGTTCGTATCCAGCCTGTCATTAAATTAATCTCTCCTCCTTGGCGTCTTAATTTGGTTTTGAAGGCTTTACAGGCTCCTCCATTTGAGCCTTTGCATTCTTTGGACATTAAACTACTTTCTTGGAAAGTGTTGTTCCTTTTGGCCATCTCTTCTGCTAAAATAGTTTCTGAATTATCTGCTCTCTCTTGTAAATCTCCTTTTCTAATTTTTCATCAGGATAAGGCAGTTTTGCGGACTTCATTTAAATTCTTACCTAAGGTTGTGAATTCTAACAACATTAACATTGTGTCCTAATCCTAAGAATTCTTTGGAGAGATCTTTACATTCTTTGGATGTGGTGAGAGCTCTGAAATATTATGTTGAAGCTACTAAAGATTTCAGAAAGACTTCTAATCTATTTCTTATCTTTTCTGGTTCCAGGAAAGGTCAGAAGGCTTCTGCCGTTTCTTTGGTATCATGGTTAAAGCTTTTGATTCATCAAGCTTATTTGGAGTTGGGTAAAACCCTGCCTCAGAGAATTACAGCTCATTGTACTAGATCAGTTTACACTTCTTGGGCTTTTAAGAATGAAGCTTCAGTTGATCAGATTTGCAAAGCAGCAACTTGCTCTTCTTTGCATACTTTTACTAATTTCTACCATTTTTATGTATTTGCTTCTTCGGAAGCAGTTTTTGGTAGAAAAGTTCTTCACGCAGCTGTTTCAGTTTGATTCTTCTGCTTCTAATTTAAGTTTTTTCTTTTCAATTATGAGACTAAACTTATGATTTGGGTTGTGTATAATTTTTTTCCCCTCCCTCTCTAGTGACTCTTGCATGGATTTCCACATCTTGGGTATTTCTATCCCATACATCACTAGCTCATGGACTCTTGCCAATTACATGAAAGAAAACATAATTTATGTAAGAACGTACCTGAAAAATTCATTTCTTTCATATTGGCAAGAGTTCACGAGGCCCACCCTTTTTTATGGTGGTTATGATATTTTTGTATAAAGCACAATTATTTCCAAATTGCTTTTTACTCCTTTATTTATCATCCACTTCTTGGCTATTCGTTAAACTGAATTGTGGGTGTGGTGAGGGGTGTATTTATAGGCATTTTGAGCTTTGGGAAACTTTGCCCCTCCTGGTAGGATTGTATATCCCATACGTCACTAGCTCATGGACTCTTGTCAATATGAAAGAAATTAATTTATCAAGTAAGTTCTTACATAAATTATGTTTTTTTACATTTCTACTGTTTGTGTTTAGCTGTAATTTTCCTTTTACTCATTTACTGTACCCACACATATTATATACCGTTTTCCTCGACATTAAATGGACTTTTCTAAAGATTCCATTATTTTCATCATATCTTATAATTTATTTTGAAATATTTTTATTTAGGTTTTTGTACATACATACATAAAACAAAACAAATAATAGTCTAATAAATCCAACATTACTTATGCTCAACTCTTACTTGTAAAGTAGTTAAATATGAAAATAAAAATAAAAGAAAAATAAAAAGAAAAACATTTTTATGTCTTTTATTGCTCTCTATTTATGGCGTGATCTGCCTTTCCGCATGTCCTGCTCTCCCCCCCCTTCTAGAGGCCTCATGGTAGTGAATGTATGGTTCCCATTGCAACAAGTATGCGTCCCTATTATTTAGGGTTTCAGCTACTGCAGTTGCTTTCTCAAAGTGGTAAGATATTTTTTGCTTTACCCTATCAAAACTGGGTGGGGTACTTTTCCAAAATTGGGCTACACTCAGCCTAACTATAGTGCAAATCCACATAATTAGTCTGTTGTTATGTTTGGTGAATTCCCCAATCGGGAAGTGGAGTAAGGCCTGTTCCATAGTTAAAGTAACCCTCTTCTGGAAGATCTCGCTAATGAGGTTAGAGGTATGATCCCAGATTTCTTTTGCGTGTCTACAACTCCACCACATGTGGGAGTAGGTCCCTGTTTCTCCACACCCTCTGTAACACAGTTTAGTTAGTGGGTCAGTCCCCCCTCCCGATCTAGCCGGATAAAGGTACCACCTAAAGGCCACTTTGATATAATTTTCCTTGAGTGTTGCGTTTTGTGAGAATGATAACCCACCCCTGAGATTTTCCGTCCACTGTTCGATTGACCACGTTTTCCCCGTGTCCTGTTCCCATTTTAACATGAGGTGAGATTTGTCAGCTGTCGGTGGCCGGTTGAGGATTTTGTATAGGGTTGAGATGCCTCCCCTTATATGATGGGTCGATAGACCTAATGTTTCAAGTGTAGTGCAGGGTGGGGATTTTTCATTACCCATTATCTGTTGAACCCTAGATTTCAATTGTAGGTAATGGTACCAAATATGTTTATCCTCAGGGTCAAGGGCTTGGTATTGATCATAGGTCAACAGTGACCCTTCTTTATATGCATCTGCTATCCTATATAACCCCCTGTTGCTCCATTTCTGTTGTGTAGCTGTATCAATAAGAGAATGTGGAGTTATCAGAGGGGTTATTTTTGATTTTTTACTGAGTAGAGGAAATTTTAAATTTATTTTTTTCCATATGTATATAGTATGTTGAATTGCGATGTATTCATGTTTTTTATGTGTCGTAGTGTTATGTGGAGTCCATAATAAGTTAGATATTGGGAAAATGTTTAGGACCTTAGATTCAATATGGACCCATTGTGGTATGTTACTGGTGATGAACCACTTTAAGGTTTGCGCCATACGGGCTGAATAATAGTATGGGATTAGGTTTGGTAATCCCACCCCTCGCCCCTTCCTGTCAGTGCACATAATTTTTTTATTAATCCTTGCCCTTTTGCCCTGCCATATAAAATGAAGAATGTCCTTCTGAAGTTTGTGCAGTTCTGTGAGTGGTAGTGTTATTGGGAGAGAGCGGAATAAGTACAGTAGTTTGGGAAGTAAAGACATCTTTATAGATATAATTCTGCCATATAGGGATAGTTTCAGTTTCATCCACTTCGCTAACAGCTCTCTAGCATATGAAAATATTGGTGAATAATTTAGGTGATAAAGGGAATGTATATTGCTGGATAGATTAATTCCAAGGTATTTGATGGACTTTTTTGGCCAGCTAAATGAAAAATTTAGTTTCATTAATTTTTGGGTGTGCTGAGGCAAATTAATGCCGAATGCTTCGCATTTACTCTCGTTTATTTTGTAGCCGGAAATGCGTCCAAAATGCTGTATTAAGTCATATACTGGGGGTAGGGAGAGCAGTGGTTTGGTCAATGTAAGTATTACGTCATCCGCAAATAACGAAATTTTGTGGTCAGACTGTCCTACTGTGATTCCAGAAATGTCTCGGTTGTCTCGTATTTTGATTGCTAAGGGTTCTATACTTAACGCAAATAGCAGTGGGGAAAGTGGGCACCCCTGACGTGTGCCATTATTGATGTGTATTGAGTGGGACTGGTACCCGGAGAGTTTGACATATGCAGTGGGGCACGAATACAGTGATTTCAATGCATCAGCGAAAGGACCCTTGATTCCCGCCCTGCCCAGTACTGCAAACATAAAGTCCCAATCAATCCTATCGAACGCCTTCTCTGCATCCAGAGAAAGGAACAGAGAAGGCGTTCCCTTAACTGTGGCTATATTGATTAAGTCTATTATTTTTCTTGTGTTATCTGGAGCTTCCCTTTGCATGATAAACCCCACTTGATCGGGGTGTATTAGTTTAATGAGGAGGGGGTTGAGACGATTTGCTAAAATTTTGGTGAATAGTTTAATATCTTGATTAATTAATGAGATGGGCCTATAATTTTGACAATGGTTTTTATTTTTCCCTGGTTTAGGTATAACTGAGATTCTCGCCATTAGTAGTTCCTTAGGTATTTCCTTCCCCTGAAGCATTGAATTAAACACCTTGGCCAGTTGTGGGACTAAGAAAGGTTGCAGGGTTTTATAGAAGAGACCAGAGTAACCGTCAGGTCCTGGGGCTTTTGAGCCTTTGAGGTTTTTAATACTAAATTTTATTTCCTCATGGGATATGGGTCTATTTAGGGAATCACGATCTTCTTCGGTAATGGTTGGGAAGGGACTGTCTCCTAAAAAGTTTATTAATTCTGTGGTCATGTCCTTTTGTGTATTGCTGGTCTTTAAGTTGTATAACCTGCTGTAGTAGTCAGCAAATAAGTTCGCTATGGCTTGGGGATCATTGGTGGTTTTGTTGTCTGGTGTTTGCAGCTGGGGGATTGTAGTGGTTCTAGTTATTTCCTTCAGTTTATTAGCAAGCATTTTATCTGGCTTGTTTCCGTAGATGTAGTATTGGGTGTCAATTACCTTTATTGATCTAAGTGCCTCTTTATTTAGGAGATTATCTAATTCCTCATTTATTGTTTTTAATTGTTTAGCTATGGTTTTTGTAGGGTGTGTGCTAAGTTGTAGTCTCAACGCATTTGCTTCTAATCTTAGTTTTGTTTTGGTAGCTTCTGTGAGTTTACGTTGCTTGGCTGATTCTGCAATCAAAATCCCTCTAATATATGCTTTCAAGGCTCCCCACTCGAGGATTGGGTTATCAGTAGAGCCAGCGTTAAGTTCAATAAATTCCCTCACTTGCTGTTGTACCTTATCTAAAATCACACTATCCTGGAGCAAAATGGGGTCATAGGTCCAAGTTTTACATCTAAGTGGGTTAAGCATTCCTGCCAGAGTCACTGTTACAATAGAGTGGTCAGACCATGAGCAATTTTTAATTGTGGCTCTGGTTAGCAGAGGCATTAGAATTTGACTGATGAGGATGTAGTCTATTCTGGAATGTGTTGTGTGTGCTGGTGAGTAATATGTGTAATCTCTGACATTCTGGTTCAATGATCGCCAACTGTCAATCAGGTTATGGTCTGTGGTGAAGTCCAACATGACTCTACTCTTCTTTTTGGGCGAGATATTTTGTGAAAAGGCTTGATTTGATCTGTCTACTTTATCATTCATGGTGCAGTTGAAATCCCCTCCTATAATCATTTTATGTCTTTTCCACAATGTGAGATGTTTGCTTAATTTGGAGATAAAATTTACCTGATGGTCATTTGGGGCGTATATGTTGACTATGAGGACAGGGGTGTTTTGAATCGTTCCCTTTATTATTAAGAATCTTCCCTCCCTATCCTTTACAACCGATTCTTCATGAAAGTTTAAAGTGGAGTGAATTAGTATTGAGACCCCACATTTTTTTTTAGGTCCTATCGCGTGGTATTGGGTGGGGAAAGCTTTATCCCAGTATTTGGGAGTGAATTTAGGTGTGAAGTGTGTTTCCTGCAACATTACTATGTGTGCATTTAGAGCTTTATATTCTAGAATTGCTTTCTTCCTCTTGACATCTGAATTTAAGCCTCTAACATTATGTGAGATAATGTTTATTGACATGATGTGGGTATGTGGAGGGGGTAGCTTAACCGGTACCTGTGATCATATATTCGAGGAACCCAAAACCTGGACTTCTGGGGGAGAGCAGTGCGGACCATCCCACATGTTGTCTCCTCATTCGGAGAATGTACTAAATCTATTTTGCGAGCGAAGGGAAGGCACAGTTTAATATATGGCAATGAAAGATACCTAGGAATGAGAGAGCAAATTTCAAAAATTTCAGTAAAGACAAAAAAGCATGTAAAGACAAGTTGAGCAATGGTAAGACTTATATCAAACAGGTGAACAGGAGTAATCATTATGTGACAAATAAACCTATATTCTTTACTGTGAACATGTGCAGTCCTTTGTAGTTGGATAGGGACAGGAAAAATTAAGGGAGGGTAAGGGGAGGGGGAGGGCATGGAGGGAAGGCATAGGGATTGAAGGGAAAGGGTAAGGTCCTGAGAATTTAAGCATATTTTTTATTTACAAGATTTAGTCCAGCCATCAGAGTGGTGTCAACAATTTGGACTGCGAGATGGACTATAATCAGAAATGGTGCTATCAGTCCAGCACCGGAGGAGATAATCTCTTCCGTTAATTATTAGGTAACTTTAAAACACTAGAGCTGTAAATAGAAAAAAAAAAAGAACAGGGTGAAACTGTTAACTTTCAGAAACTTGGAAGTCTGTATATTAAACCTCTTAATCAAGTGGAAGAGTCCTCATCATCGGTAGGGTGAGCTTCCTGAGTAGTGCTGCTCAGCTTCGTTTTCTGTCTCTTTGCTTTGCTGTTTTTCCCCACTGGAATCCATTCTCTTTGGATAGATTTCTTCTGGGTTTCCGGAATATTGGGTGATGTTTGGAGGTCTGTCTGAATTTTTAGTCTGTCAAGTATGGCTTTTCCTTCCTCCAGGGTGGAGCATGCGTAGTTGTTGTTATGATAGGAAAAAGTCAGTTTAAAGGGGAAATTCCACCTGTATTTGATGTGTTCCTTGGTGAGGGCTGTGGTTATAGGTTTCAAGTTTCTTCTCTTCCTTAAGGTAATGGGAGCAAGGTCTGAAAAAATCTGTATGTTATTACCTTCGAACTCAATGCATTTTTTTTCTCTGGCAGCTTTCATGATGAGCTCTTTCACATGGTAGTAATGCATCTTAAGAATTACGTCCCTATTTATATTTTGCTGGGGCCTTGTGAGGGCTCTGTGTACTCTGTCCATTAAAAATAGGTGCAAGTCAAGGTCGGGCACTAGCTGTTGAAACAGGTCTGTCATAGTTGCTTCGAGGTCTTTATAAGATTCAGGGAGATCCCTGATTCGCAGGTTGGATCTGCGTGACCTGTTTTCAAGGTCTTCAAGCTGGTCCTCCAGTTTAGTTATGTAGGATGTATTGTCCTGAATAGAGCTTTTGATAACTGGAATTTCTTCAGCCATAGTGTCAAGCCTCTCCTCAATTTCTGCTGTTCTTCCACCTATTTCTTTGATATCTTGTCTAATCTCTTGCATAGCTGTTTTAAATTCTTCTTGGAACAAAGATTTAATCTGAGACAATAAATCTCTGTTGGGATCTTCTGGGTGAGTCACCTTAAGTTGCTCGCTGACGGGCTAATGGCTTTAGCTGGGCTATTTTTGTCCGTGCTTTTCTGTTTCATTTGTGACCTAGAAAGGCACTCCTTAACGGTTTGAGACTTATTTTTCATGCTGTCTTGTTTCAGGAAGTGTAATAAGAAACAATGGGGTGGGGAACTTGTGAGTGTAATACAAGGAATCTGGTTCGCTTTTAATTCTCAGGATTTGGCTTAGAAGTTAGCTAATTATGCACATGTCTGCTGTTGTCCAAAAAAAAATTGGAGTTACATGCTGTGAAGGTTTATTGCCTTGCTCCTCTTCTCTGTTCTCACATTAAGGCAATTAGTGACAGGAGTCTAGAGCTGAAGAAAATGCTGTATTATCCCTCTCGTCAATTGACTTGTAGGCCCCAAATGAGTCTCTCCCAATTTTCCCAGGCCGCCCCTAAAAAGTGTAGCTTCCCGGGTAGAGAGATCAGGTCTGATGAGCCTACGGAGAGGGTTTATTTATTGCTTAATAAATTTTGATGTTTTAGATCATGCTAGAACTTGTACTGTGCTAGTCCTTTAAGTGAGGGTGTGGAGCGTGGGTTGAAAATGGCGTTTTTCCCGCCGTCTGAAAAGCTGCACACTGTGAGTCCCTGTCAAGCTGTGCCTTTATCACTTGTATTGGTGCTGCCCGGATCCCTCCGGATAAAAGTGAGTGTGTTTAAGTGTCCCCCAAAAACTTTTGCAGTGATCTAGCCAAGAGTAAAGAGAGGGTCTTACGTATTTCTTGCCTCCGGATCTCTCCCAGGTCCCACCACGTGGGTCTGCTTGTCTCTCTCTCCGTGACCGTGTGGGGATGTAGCCCCTGTCCTGAGCCGGTCCCGGCAGTTGCTGATGGCTCCTGGGTGACAGTTGTGCTATGGGCGATTGCGGCAGCGAACCTGGCAGCCACCGGAGCGGAGCCCCGACCCTCCGGTCACTGCTGTGTGTTCCTTAGGCCTCTAGTTTTAGGCAGATGGATGTCGCCCGATCTTTAGGGAATTACCCCAGAATTAGGTGTTGTTCTTGAGGTCTTCCTTAGTGTTTATTGCGGAATAGATGAGCTAAAAATTAATGGCTAAAGGCACTTTATTAATTTCAAAGTGCAGAGCTCTTCCAGCACACGTCTGTCTCACTCGGCAGTTAGCTCCGCCTCTCATATCTTATAATTTACTATATATTTTTTTATAAAATATGGGGGGGAAATGGAAAAACAACACATTTTTTCTAACTTTGACCCTCAAAATCTGTTACACATCTACAACCACCAAAAAACACCCATGCTAAATAGTTTCTAAATATTGTCTTGAGTTTAGAAATACCCAATATTTACATGTTCTTTGCTTTTTTTGCAAGTTATAGGGCAATAAATACAAGTAGCACTTTGCTATTTCCAAACCAATTTTGTTTTCAAAATTAGCACTAGTTACATTGGAACACTTATCTTTCAGGAATCCCTGAATATCCCTTAACATGTATATATTTTTTTTTTAGAAGACATTCCAAAGTATTGATCTAGAACCATTTTAGTATATTTCATGCCACCATTTCACCGCCAAATGCGATCAAATAAAACAAAACACAAACTTTAGGTTTCTCACTGAAATTATTTACAAACAGCTTGTGCAATTATGGCATAAATGATTGTAAATGCTTCTCTGGGATCCCCTTTGTTCAGAAATAGCAGACATATATGGCTTTGGCATTGCTTTTTGGTAATTGGAAGGCTGCTAAATGCCGCTGCGCATCACACGTGTATTATGGCTAGCAGTGAAGGGGTTAATTAGGTAGCTTGTAGGGAGCTTGTAGGATTAATTTTAGCTTTAGTGTAGAGATCAGCCTCCCACCTGACACATCACACCCCCTGATCCCTTCCAAACAGCTCTCTTCCCTCCCCCACCCCCACAAATGTCCCCGCCATCTTAAGTACTGTCAGAAAGTCTGCCAGTATTAAAATAAAAGCTAGCTTTTAATATTTTTAAGCATATTTACATATGCTGATGTGTAGGATCCTCCCTGACCCCCCCCCCCCCTCAACAGCTCTCTAACCCTCCCCCTCTAACTTATTGGGAGCCATCTTGGGTACTGGCAGCTGTCTGCCAATACCCAGTTTACAAAAATATTTTTATTTTCTGTAGTATAGCTTCCCCCCAAAGACCAACCCCCCACCCCCTCCCAGATCCCTTAGGTGATTTTTATTTTACATTTCCTCCCCCTCTCTCCCACTTTTCTTTCAAAATTTTCCTGCAGTGTAGCGGTTCCCACCCGCCCCCCGTGCGTGCCCCCGGCTACCCCACCCACAATACGGCTCCCCTCTGCATCCAAGAAGGCATCGATGGCCAAACCACCCGCCTCCCACGTCGGCTAAAATGATTGCAGCCATCGATATCTGATGCAGAGAGGGCCCTCTCTGCATCGGATGGCCAAGTATGGTTATTGCAGGATGCCTCGATATTGAGGCATCACTGCAATAACCGGAAAGCAGCTGGAAGCAATCAGGATTGCTTCCAGCACTTTCAAAGACAGACAAAGTGCAGGGTACGTCCTCGGTAGTTAAGTGTATTTTTTTGGAGAACGTACCCTGCAGGTCGTCGGACATTAAGGGGTTAAAGAGTAATCCTAGGTGAACTCAGGAGCATGCACGTATCTTCAGGCAGCAGAGATTGCAAGAAAATTTATAGTAATGGTATACACACTGCTGCACAGTGTGCTAAATACACGACGGTGCATGCCCCTAAGCTCATATAATATCAACCTCCTAGGTTTACTCTATAACAAAGGATACCAAAAGAGCAAAGCAAATTAGACAATAGAAGTAAATTAGAAAGTTGGGTAAAATTGCTGCTCTGAATTATCAGCGTTTAACTTTCACTTTCAGATTTGGCTTCTGTCTTTGATGATGTTTTCCTTATTATTCTGTGATATTGTGTTTTTAATTAGACAAAAAAAAACAATTTATTCTTACCTGATAAATTTCTTTCTTTCTTGACACGGTGAGTCCATGGATAATCTTAATTACTTTTGGGAATATCACTCCTTACCAGCAGGAAGAGGCAAAGAACACCACAGCAAAAGCTTTTAAATACCACTCCCCCTACCCACAATCCCCAGTCATTTAACCAAAGGGAAAGGAGAACGGGAGTATTCTAAGGTGTAGAGGTGCCTGAAGTTTATAGAAAAGCAAACTGTCTGAAAAACAGGGAGGGTCGTGGACTCACTGTCTCAAGAAATAAATAAATTTATCAGGTAAGAATAAATTATATTTTTTTCTAGTGACACAGTGAGTCTATGGATCATCTTAATTACTGTTGGGAACCAATACCCAAGCTAGAGGACACGGATGATAAGGGAGGGTCAAGACAGTTAACCTAAACAGAAGGCACCACTGCTTGAAGAACCTCTCTCCCAAAAGAAATCTCTGCTGAAGCAAAAGTATCAAATTTGTAAAATTTAGAAAAAGTATACAAGATGACCAAGTTGCAGCCTTCCAAAGCTGATTTACAGAAGCTCCATTTTTGAAGGCCCAAGAAGATGAAACAGCCCTTGTGGAATGAGCTGTGATTCTCTCAGGAGGCTGCTGACCAGCAGTCTCCTATGCCAAGCGAATAACACTCCTCAACCAACAAGAAAGCAAATTAGCCGTAGCTTTCTGACCCTTACGCTTCCCAGAAAAGACAACAAATAAAGAAGACTGGCGAAAATCCTTAGTCACCTGCAAATAATATTTCAATACACAAACCACATCCAGGTTGTGCAACAAACGCTCCTTATGAAAAGAAGGATTAGGACACAAAGAACGAACAACAATCTCTTGATTAATATTCTTATCAGAAACAACCTTGGGAAGAAAACCCAAGGCAGTATGCAGAACTACCTTATCAGAGTGAAAAATAAGAAAAGGTGATTCATACTGTAAGGCTGAAAGCTCTGAAACCCTTCGAGCCAAAGAAATAGTGACTAGAAACAAAACCTTCCAAGATAACATCCTAATATCCAAAGAATTCATAGGTTGAAACGGAGCAAGTTGAAGGACTCTAAGAACCAAATTAAGACTCCAAGGTGGAGTAGTAGACTTAAACACAGGCCGAATTTTAACCAAGGCCTGACAAAAAGAATGAACATCTGGCACATCCGCCAGGCGCTTATGCAGAAATTTGACCCTTCAGAGTAATAGCAGATAAACCTTTTTCCAAACCCTCCTGGAGAAAAGACAAAATCCTAGGAATCCTAACTCTACTCCACAAGTAGCTTGATTCATATTCTAAATGACTGACTCAGAAAAACCACGCTTAGAAAGAAAGCGTTCAATCTCCAAGCAGTCAGCTTCAGAGAAACGTGATTTGGATGAAGGAAGGGACCCTGCAGAAGAAGGTCCTTCCTTAATGGAAGACGCAAAAGGTGGAAGAGAAGATATCTCCACCAGATCTGCAAACCAGATTCTGCGAGGCCATGCCGGAGCTATGAGAATCACCGATGCCCTCTCTTATTTGACCCAAGCAATGACCCGAGGAAGAAGAGCAAACGGAGGAAACCTATGCCAGACTTAATGTCTAAGGGACTGCCAGAGCATCTATCAGAACAGCCTGAGGATCCTTTGACCTTGACCCGTACCTCGGGAGCTTGGTATTCAGTTGAGATGCCATAAGATCAAATTCCGGCTGTCCCCAACTGAAAATCAAGCTGGAAAATACCTCTAGATAAAGTTCCCACTCCCCGGATGAAAAGTCTGTCTGCTCAGAAAATCTGCTTCCCAATTGTCCACCCCTGGAATGTGAATAACAGACAGACAACAGTTCTGAGTCTCCGCCCACTGAATAATCTTGGCTACCTCTGTCATGGCCAAGGAACTCCGAGTTCCTCCCTGATGATTGATATAAGCCACTGATGTTATGTTGTCCGACTGAAACCTGATAAACTGGGTTGAAGCTAGCTGAGGTCAGGCTAGAAGAACATTGAAAATTGCTCTCAGTTCCAAAACATTTATTGGAAGAACTGATTCCTCCCGAGTCCATAGACCCTGAGCCTTTAATGAACCCCAGACAATACCCCAGCCCAGCAAACTGGCATCCATGGTCACAATCACCCAGGCAGGTCTGCGGAAGCAAGTTCCCTGAGAAAGAAGATCCTGAGACAACCTCCATGGAAGAATAACTGGACATCTGATCTTGAACAATCTATGGAGATAGATCCGCATAATCCCATTCCATTGCCTGAGAAAGCATAACTGCAGAGGTCTGAGATGAATCCAAGCAAATGGAATGATGCCATGACTGAAACCATCAGACCAATAACCTCCATGCACTGAGCCACTGATGGCCGAGGAAAGGATGGAAGAGCAAGAAACGTATTGAAAATCTTTGACTTTCATGTAATTGGCAAGAGTCCATGAGCTAGTGACGTATGGGATATACAATTCTACCAGGAGGGGCAAAGTTTCCCAAACCTCAAAATGCCTATAAATACACCCCTCACCACACCCACAATTCAGTTTTACAAACTTTGCCTCCTATGGAGGTGGTGAAGTAAGTTTGTGCTTAGATTGTACGTTGATATGCGCTTATCAGCATTTTGAAGCCCGATTCCTCTCAAAGTACAGCAAATGTCAGAGGGTTGTGAAGGGAGTATCACCTATTAAATGCAATGGTTTTCCTCACGGGAGATCTATTTCATAGGTTCTTGTTATCGGTCATAGAGATTCATCTCCTACCTCCCTTTTCAAATCAACGATATACTCTCATATTCCATTACCTCTACTGATAACTGTTTCAGTACTGGTTTGGCTATCTGCTATAATTGGATGGGTGTCTTTTGGTAAGTATGTTTTCATTACTTAAGACACTCTCAGCTATGGTTTGGCACTTTATGTATTAATATAAAGTTCTAAATATATGTGTTGTACTTATATTTGCTATGAGTGAGGTTTATGTATATTTCCTTTTGCAGACTGTCAGTTTCATATTTGGGAAAAGCATATTTAGGAAAATATTTTTTCTTACCTGGGGTATAGTCTTTTTTCTATTGACTGTTTTCTCTTTAAATCTCGCGTGCTAAATTAGGCTCATGAGGGCACAAAATGCCAAAGTTTATTGAGTCACTGTTGGCACGAGAATTTTTTTGGCGCAAAGTTACGTCCGATGATGCAAATTCGCCATTTCCGGCATCTTAGTTGATGCCGAGTTCCTTGCTCAAGGTTGCGTCGTCAATGATGTGAGTGTGTCATTTCCGGATGTTGTTAGCACCAAAAACATTTCAGTTACGTTGTGCATCATACTTGGCGCCAAATAATTTCATTATTTAAAACCCCATTCCTATGCGCCTCTTGCCTTTTTTCTATGTTAGAAGGCTTTGCTGTTTGCATTTTTTTCCCATTTCTGAAACTGCCATATAAGGAAATTGATAATTTTGCTTTATATGTTTTTTCTCTTACATTTGCAAGATGTCTCAATCTGATCCTGTCTCAGAAACCACTGTTGAAACCCTGCTTCCTGATAACAGTTCTACCAAAGCTAAGTGCATTTGTTGTAAATTTGTGGAGATTATATCTCCAGCTGTGGTATGTAATAGTTGTCATGATAATCTTTTACATGCAGAGAATGTGTCCATCAGTAATAGTACTATGCCAGCTGTTCCTTCAACATCTAAATGTACAAGATATACTAATGAATATAAAAGATTTTATTGCTGATCTGATTCAGAAGATCCTTCCTCAGATATTGACACTGACAAATCTACTTATTTATTTAAAATAGAGTACATTTGTTCTTTGTTAAAGAAATGTTGATTAAATTAGATATTGAGGAAACTAGTCCTCTTGATATTAAAACTAGTAAATGTTTAAATTCTGTTTATACACCTACTGTGGTTACTCCAGAGGTTTTTCCAGTTCCTGGTGCTATTTCTGATATGATTTCTAAGGAATGGAATAGGCCTGGTACTTCTTTTATTCCTTCTTCAAGGTTTAAAAAAAAATGTATCCTTTGCCAGCAGTTAGATTGGAGTTTTGGGAAAAGATCCCCAAAGTTGATGGGGCTATTTGTACTCTTGCTAAACGTACTACTATTCCTATGGAAGATAGTACTTCTTTTAAAGACCCTTTAGATAGGAAACTTGAATCTTATCTAAGGAAAGCGTATTTATATTCTGGTCATCTCCTCAGGCCTGCCATTTCTATGGCTGATGTTGCAGCTGCATCAACTTTTTGGTTGGAAAGTTTAGCGTAACAGGAAACAGATCCTGATTTGTCTAGCATTGTTCACTTGCTTCAACATGCTAATCATTTTATTTGTGATGGCATTTTTTATATAATCAAAATTGATGTTAAATCTATGTCTTTAGCTATTTTAGCTAGAAGAGCTTTGTGGCTTAAATATTGGAATTTGATTATGGTTTCTAAGTCTAGGTTACTATCTCTTTCTTTCCAAGGTAATAAGTTATTTGGTTCTCAGTTGGATTCGATTATTTTAACTGTCACTAGGGGGAAGGGAGTTTTTTTGCCTCAGGATAAAAGACCTAAGGGTAAATCTAAAGCTTCTAACCGCTTTCGTTCCTTTTGACAAAAAAAGGAACAGAAACCTAATCCTTCCCCCAAAGTATCTGGTTCGAATTGGACACCTTCTTCAAGTTGGAGTAAATCCAAACCATTTAAGAAACCAAAGCCAGCCCCCAAGTCTGCATGAAGGTGCGGCCCTCATTCCAGCTCAGCTGGTAGGGGGCAGATTAAGATTCTTCCAAAACATTTGGGCAGATTCTGTCCAAAATCATTGGATTCAGAATATTGTCTCTCAAGGGTACCGAATAGGATTCAGAGTAAGACCTCCTGTGAGAAGGTTTTTTCTCTCACGCATCCCAGTAAATCCAGTAAAGGCTCAAGCTTTTCTGAAGTGCGTTTCAGACCTGGAGCTTCCAGGGGTAATCATACCAGTTCCATTTCAGGAACAGGGTCTGGGGTTTTATTCAAATCTATTCATTGTCCCAAAGAAAGAAAATTCTTTCAGGCCGGTTCTGGATCTGAAAATTTTGAATTGTTATGTATGAGTGCTAACTTTCAAAATGGTGTCTATAAGGACTATTCTGCCTTTTGTTCAGCAAGGGCATTATATGTCCACAATAGACTTACAGGATGCTTATCTTCATATTCCGATTCATCCAGACCATTATCAGTTCCTGAGATTCTCTTTTCTAGACAAGCATTACCAATTTGTCGCTCTTCCGTTTGGCCTAGCGACAGCTCCAAGAATCTTTTTGAAGGTTCTCAGTGCCCTACTCTCTGTAATCAGAGAACGGGGTATTGCAGTATTTCCTTATTTGGACAATATCTTGGTACTAGCTCAGTCTTTACATTCTGCAGAATCTCACATGAATCAACTAGTGTTGTTTCTTCAAAGACATGGTTGGAGGATCAATTTACCAAAAAGGTTCTTTGATTCCTCAGACAAGGTTCACCTTTTTAGGTTTCAAGATAGATTCAGTGTCCATGACTTTGTCTCTAACAGACAAGAGACGATTAAAATTGGTTTCAGCTTGTCTGAACCTTCAGTCTCAGTCATTGCTTTCAGTGGCTATGTGCATGGCAGTTTTAGGTCTCATGACTGCAGCATCGGACGTGATCCCCTTTGATTGTTTTCATATGAGACCTCTCCAGCTTTGTATGCTGAATCAATGGTGCAGGGACTATACAAAGATATCACAATTAATATCCTTAAATCCCAATGTTCAACTCTCTCTGACTTGGTGGTTAGATCACCATCGTATAGTTCAAGGGGCCTCTTTTGTTTATCCAACCTGGACTGTGATCACAACAGATGCAAGTCTTTCAGGTTGGGGGCTGTCTAGGGATCTCTGACAGCATAAGGGGTTTGGAAACCTCAAGAGGCGAGGTTACCAATCAATATTTTAGAACTCCGTGCTATCTTCAGGGCTCTTCAGGTGTGGCCTCTGTTGAAGAGAGAACCGTTCATTTGTTTTCAGACAGACAATATCACAACTGTGGCATATGTCAATCATCAGGGTGGGACTCGCAGTCCCAAGCCATGAAAGAAGTATCTTGAATGCTTGCTTGGGCGGAATCCAGCTCTTGTCTAATTTCTGCAGTTTATATCCCAGATATAGACAATTGGGAAGCGGATTATCTCAGCCTTCAGACTTTACATCCGGGGGAGTGGTCGTTCCATCCAGATGTGTTTTCTCAGATTGTTCAGATATGGGGACTTCCAGAAATAGATCTGATGGCTTCCCATCTAAACAAGAAACTTCCCAGGTACCTGTGCAGGTCCAGGGATCCTCAGGCGGAAGCAGTGGATGCGTTAGCAGTTCCTTGGTGTTACCAACCTGCTTATATCTTCCCACCTCTAGTTCTTCCAAAAGTGATTTCCAAAATAATCATGGAACAATTGTTTGTGTTGCTGGTAGCTCCAGCATGGAATCACAGGTTTTGGTATGTGGATCTTGTTCGGATGTTCAGCTGCCAACCTTGGCCACTTCCATTAAGGCTAGACCTTCTATCTCGAGGTCCGTTTTTTTCCATCAGGATCTCAAATCATTAAATTTGAAGGTATGGAAATAGAACGGCTATAGCTTAGTCATAGAGGTTTATCTGACTCAGTAATTAATACTATGCTACAGGCTGGTAAATCTGTTTCTAGGAAGATTTATTATCGAGTTTGGAAGACCTATATTTCATGGTGTTATTCTCATAAATTCTCCTGGCATTCTTTTAGAATTCCTAGAATTTTACAGTTTGTCTGCAAGTTCCTTAAAGGGACAAATTTCTGCTCTTTCTGTTTTATTTCACAGAAAGATTGCTAAGCTTCCTGATATTCACTGTTTTGTACAGGATTTGGTCCGCATCAAGCCTGTCATTAAATCAATCTCTCCTCCTTGGAATCTTAATTTGGTTTTGAAGGCCTTACAGGCTCCTCCTTTTGAGTCTATGCATTCTTTGGACATTAAACTACTTTCTTAGAAAGTGTATTTCCTTTTGGCCATCTCTTCTGCTAGAAGAGTTTCAATAAACTCTATAATATTATTGACCCCCTGTCCTTCATGGGGGAATAAAAAGAGATTCATCTTAACAGCGATACTTAATCTTAGAAAACTTATTTTCGATAATTGGTGCAAACCTCGAACCCCATCGGTTAAGGATGCAAAAAAACTCCTTTCAGATACTGCAATACTTGCAGCCCATGACTACAGGCTTGAAAGGAAAAAAAGATAATTCATATTTAAAGGTTTGGAAAGATTTTATCCTAAGCCAGGGTAAAGACTTCACTGCCAATATAGAAGGTATCATTAATATACAAATACAGTGAGTGAGCCCCGAGCAGGAGGCGCAAATGGTTCGGAATGGGTGGGGGGGTGGGTAGGGAGGGAGGTGATTATTTTATCTTTTTTTTTTTTTTTCCTTTGTTAAAAAAAAAGTTAGTTGGACTCTCTTTATGTACGAATATATTTTCTATCTTACTCTTTTGTATATCATTATGTAAGATAATGGATTCCCAGGCTCAGGCTGACTCGATGGGTATAACTGACCCATCTCTCCCTCTCCCTTTTGGATATATAATACTTATGTAGAATTTTGACATATTTAACTGGATACATGTGAGTATCCTATTTGAATTGTATGTATTGTTGATGTATTTTTCAATATTAAAATAAAAAAAAGAAGAGTTTCTGAATTATCTGCTCTCTTATGAATCTCCTTTTCTGACTTTTCATCAGCTCATTCTACTAGATCAGTCTCCACGTTGTGGGCTTTTAAGAATGAAGCGTCAGTTGATCAGATTTGCAAAGCAGCAACTTGGTGTTCTTTGCATACATTTACTAAAATTCTACCGTTTAGATGCATTTGCTTCTTTGGAAGCAGTTTTTGGTAGAAAAGTTCTTCAGGCAGCTGTTTCAGTTTGATTCCTCTGCTTAAGTTTTAAGTTTTTTTCATTCATTTATGAGAAAAACTTATTTTTTTGGTTGTGGATTTAATTTTCTCAGCGGAAAATGGCTGTTATTATTTTATATCTCCCTCTCTAGTGACTCTTGTGTGGAATTCCACATCTTGGGTATTTCTATCCCATACGTCACTAGCTTATGGACTCTTGCCAATTACATGAAAGAAAACATAATTTATGTAAGAACTTACCTGATAAATTCATTTCTTTCATATTGGCAAGAGTCCATGAGACCCTACCTTTTTATGGTGGTTATTATTTTTTTGTATAAAGCACAATTATATTAAATTTCCTTTGTTTATGCTTTTTACTCCTTTCTTTTTTCCCCCACTACTTGGCTATTCTTTAAACTGAATTGTGGGTGTGGTGAGGGGTGTATTTATAGGTATTTTGAGGTTCGGGAAACTTTGCCCCTCCTGGTAGGATTGTATATCCCATACGTCATTAGCTCAAGGACTCTTGCCAATATGAAAGAAATGAATTTATCAGGCAAGTTCTTACATAAATTATGTTTTCTTACTTTTGTAAGAAAAATCTTCATCTCTAGATAATATATAATGGTCCCCAAAAATACCACTCTTGTAGCTGGAATCAAGGAACTTTTTCCTAAATTAACCTACAAACCGGGGGAGCGCAGAAAAGACAACTCCTTGTCTATTTGGGAGTTTGCTAGTTGAAAAGATGGAGCCTGAACTAGAATGTTTTCCAGATAAGGAGCCACTGCAACACCCTTCAATCGAAGCACCGCCAACAATGCTCCCAGGACCTTTGAAAAACTTCTGGGAGCTGTTGCCAGACCAAAAGGAAGAGCTACAAACTGAAAATGTTTGTCTAGAAATGCAAATCTTAGGAACCTGTGAATGGGAATATGCAGATACGCATTCTTTAGATCCACTGTGGTCATGAACTGACCTTCCTGAACCAAAGGAAGAATGGAACGAATAGTTTCCATCTTGAAAGACAGAACTCTGAGAAACTTGTTTACACTCTTGAGATCTAAAATAGGTTTGAAAGTTCCCTCCTTTTTGGGAACGACGAAGAGATTGGAATAAAAACCCAGACCCTGTTCCTGAACTGGAACTATCACTCCCGTGTTGGAAAGCTTCTGAGCACAACCTAAGAATTCCTCTCCTTTTATCTGGTTTACAGATAACCTGGAGAGAAGAAACCTGCCTCTGGGAGGAAAATTCTTGAATTCTAGTTTGTAACCTTGGGACACAATATCTACTACCCAGGGATCCTGAACATCTCAAACCCAACCTTGAGCGAAGAAAGAGTCTGCCCCCCACAAGATCCATTCCCAGATAAGGGGCAGATCCTTCATGCTGACTTTGAGTCCTGGACTGCTTCCCCCTTATTCCAAGACAGATTTAACTTCCAAGATGGTGTGGACTGTTCCTGCTTGGGGCAAGAAGAGGAAGATTTACCAGAGAAGTTAAAAAAGCTTAGACTTAGAGGACACATCCACAGACCAGGATTTCAACCATAAAGCTCTGCAAGCTAAAATGGCAAAACCAGAAATTTTTGCTCCCAACTTGATGACCTGTAGGGAAGCATCTGCAATAAAGGAATTAACCAACTTCAAAGCCTTGATTCTATCTTGAATTTCATCAAGAGGAGTATCCTGCTGAATAGAATCAGACAATGCATCAAACCAATATGCCACAGCACTAGTAACCGTAGCAATACACGCAGCCGACTGCCATTGATACCCCTGGTGAACATAAATCTTTTTAAGCAAAGCTTCCATTTTCTTATCCATAGGATATTTAAAGGAACAGCTGTCCTCAATAGGAATAGTGGTCCTCTTGGTCAGAGTGGAAACTGCTCCCTCCACCTTAGGAACCATCTGCCAAGATTCCTTAATAGAATCAGCAATAGGAAACATTTTCCTAAAAACTGGAGAAGGGGAAAAAGGAATCCCAGGCTTCTCCCATTCTCATGCAATAATATCTGAACCATGATCTGGTATAGGAAAAACTTCCACTGAGGAAGGGACATCAAAAAAAGTATTAAGTTTACTAGATTTCTTAGGAATAACCATGACTGTGTAAGACATGTAATGAAATACGTACGAGTTGTAATGCATGCAATCTAGATACCACTCAGTCTCACACCTTACCTTAGACTCTTAAGTGAGAAGAGTAAAGATTTAGCTCATTGACTTGAGGGGACTTAAGAGAAGTCAGAGGAAGGAAGAGGTTAAACCAATAGTGAGAACATAAGTTTAAAGATAGAGAATCACAATATAAAGAAAATACAGTATGTGCCAACATGTAATATAACCTGAAAGAGAGGTGAAAGGCTCTGATGGAGAATAGGAATGTTTGTATATATTCCAGCAGTGTTAAGCTTCAGTTACTGTAAATGCTCCTGCACATTTAGGAGTGTTACTCCTAGAAAAACACATAGAATGTAGGTACAGATAAGTGGAGGTCTGCTTAAAGTAATTATCCTTATTTGGTACTTTAAAAGATGCAATATAATTATAGAGAGATCTCTGAGCGGAGTCACGCTGGCAGGGAATGAAACACTAACAGAGCTGATTGTGAGAGAATACCTGCAGCTATGCTGCTTGGCAGGTTCTGGTATCAATCAATAGAAGCAGCCGTAATTTATAGTGCAGGTGTTTTGTTGTGCAGCTAGCTGGTTTCTACTTGCATGAGTTGGTGAGAGCGAGTTACTCACTGTGGATGTGTAGGCTCCGGTATTACTTCTCAGCTAGGCGGGTGTGAGTTGTAACGCTCGGCTCACTGTGGGGTGCAGGCTCCGGTGTTTGTTCCAGCTAGGCGTGTGTTATCTGTAACGCTCAGCGTGTCCGCGGCGTGCTGTGAGCGATAGAGGAGGAGTGTTGGTGGGAGTGTTACTTCTGACGTGCTGCTGTGTTGCAGCTCCGGGTGTCCATTGATGGAATGAGACACAGAGTTCAGTAAGTGCTGCGGAAGCAGCGTGAGCAGTATTCTGAGAGATATTAGAGTTTGGCAACAATGTTGCAAGTAAGTTACAGTATATGTCCCAATACTACAACTAACACAAAGTTCAGGTAGATTGGAATTCTCTTATATCAGGCTAAGCAGAAAGCTAAGGTTCAGCCTGACATGCCTTCAGATTCAAATTACTTAGCAGCGAGGTAGGATAGGGAGGAGACTTAAGTAAACTTGGTTTGAGATTTCATTAAAGAGACAGTGCAGAACGTAACAGACTGACACCTCAGAGTCATCCAAGGTAGCCAAAACCTCCTTAAGTAACAAACTGAGGTGCTCTAGCTTAAACCTAAAGGAAACAACCTCAGGTACAGAAGAAGGATTTACACTATCAGAATCCGAGATCTCACCCTCAGATGCTACTGAAGTATCTTCCTCCTCAGAATTATGTGAAGAAACACTAGACACAACTGCAACAGAATCAGAAACCTTATAATTCTTCTTGCACTTCCCTGCAACATAGGAAAAGCAGACAAAGCCTCAGATACTGCTGAGGATTTATGGGTAGCCATATCCTGCAAGGAAAAAACAACCCGAGATGAAACGCAGGGCACTGCAGAAGATTGGGACATTTGAGGAGAAAGCTGCAGCTTAGCCTGAACAGGAGTCTCCTGAACAACATCCGCCCTAGACAATGAAGGCTCAGAATCAAAAAGTCTATCCTTGTAATGTAATGTTCTCTCAATACAAGAGGAACAAAAAGGGATAGGAGGCTCAACATTAGTATTTAAACAGAGAACAAGCAACAGCTTGCAGGGCCTCTTGGTCCATCTTTATCCAAAGGAAAAAAACTTAAATCAATAAAAAATTCTAATGTCAAATCCAAATTTTAATGAAACAAAAAAAAGGTTACTGACCCTTTAAATATTAAAGACTTTTTTTTTTTTTAAATTAAACTAGATAATCCATAAATGCACAATAAATCTTGCAGCAACAATTTCTCACAAAATGAATGCAAAAAGAGACACAAACGTTATAGTCCCTGAAATTCAGACAGAAACTTAAATATAAACAGAGCAGCAGCCCCACAAAAAGACAACAGGCAACCTCCACACCTCAGCAAGCTCTGCTAAGGTGCCTACCTGACATCCTTGCTGCCGGAAATAGCCAGAATATGATCCATACTCCCACACAGCCGCAACGGAGAGAACGCTGAACCACCTCTGAGGAGCTATGCAATAGAGCTGCAACATCCAGGAACAACAGGAAACAGCTAAAAACCACCCAGTAACCATTAATACACAAACAAAAAACAAGTACACCAAAGTGAAAACATAATAAACTGAGCCTCCAAAACATCCCCAGTACCTGCAAAACTGCCATACAATAAACCGTTTACCTAGAAGGCTGATTGTATATTTAGACAGTATTAACTGACAAAGTGCCAAATTCTCCTATATCAAAACAGGGGAAAAATAGGCACTTAACTCAAAAATCTGCCCAGCAGCAGGACAGCTCATTTGGTATGAGAGGGGCTTCCTACCTCACATGGACCTGTGGAAAAAACAAAAAGCTGAGTAAACTTACTCAAACTTTCAACAAAGGGCAGCATGAAACTACTTGGGAGGCACAGTGGGGATTATACCCCACAAGTTCCCAAATGCTTAAAAGCAACCACTTGCTCTACTGAGGAGACTGACATGGACTACGACTAAACCCCAAAGAAAACCAGAGCAAACTTGCTCTGCTTAAAAAAATAAACTCTTGATTGAAGAATCAGACGCCTAACTTTACTTCTCCTTGCAAAAGATACAAGCAAAGAGAATGACTAGGGATTGTGGGTAGGGGGAGTGGTATTTAACAGCTTTTGCTGTGGTGCTCTTTGCCTCCTCCTGCTGGTCAGGAGTGATATTCCCAACAGTAATTAAGATGATCCGTGGACTCACCGTGTCATTAGAAAGAAAACACAAAATACTGCTCTGGATTCCAATCATTTTTATTTGCATGAAAAAACATTACATATAATTATATAGTAAAAAGCAGGATTACATGATATATGCACAGTGCACACGATATAAATATACCTAACACTTGTGCTCTTGATACAAAGGGATCTATCAGGCATATAATGTTCCCTTATGATCACGTATGTACCGGTTACTGATATTGTGTCTCATTAAATAAAATCAGTTTCCCCTCAGTAATTCCTCTGGTATATAACATGTACAATGCTAAGCATCTATTGCTATAAGAAAAGGTTTATCCACATGATGTGCACATTAAATATATCTCCCAGATGTCAATCATTTTAGACTGATGTTTTTGTTTATTATTGTTTATTCTGTAAATTTAATTATTTTCTCCCCTATGTAAAACAAACATACAACTCCTAACAATGGCATATTAATAAACAACACTTGGGGTGCTTTGGTGGGGAATATTTGTGTAAACTAGACAGTATGAGGACAGATCTGTATATTCCTGTGTGGTGTTTGGACTCTATCACATTTATATGAGAGAAACTGAGGTGAACACATATATATATATATATATATATATTTATATATATATATATATATATATATATATATATATATATATATATATATATATATATATATATATATAAACAAAGGACATCAGGAGAGAACTTCCAATCTAGAGCTATTATAACTGGGATTAGAAAGTATTTTTTTACAATAGGATTTTTTATTTAGAGTTTGTCCTCTTTAGGATAATTTTTAAGAGGTTTCCCCACTGTGCATATAAATTTTATTTTTTGAGTAAATATTTGGTGTTTTGTGATACCTAACTGGCATGAGATACCTTTTTCCACTTTATAAACATGTGAAAGTTTTTTCACCTGTGTGAATCCTTTCATGATTTTTCAGATGAATTATTTGTGTAAAACTTTTTCCACACTCTGTACATGTGTAAGGCTTTTCTCCTGTGTGAATTCTTTCATGAGTTTTCAGACTACTCATTTGTGTAAAACTTTTTCCACACTCATTACATATGAAACAGTTTTCTCCTGTGTGACTCCTTTCATGAGTTTTCAGATTACTCTTTTGCGTAAAACTTTTTCCACACTCTGTACACGTGAAAGGCTTTTCTCCTGTGTGACTTCTTTCATGAGCTTTCAGATGATCCATTTGTGTAAAACATTTCCCACACTCTGTACATGTGAAAGGCTTTTCCCCTGTGTGAATCCTTTCATGAATGTTCAGTTTCTTCTTTTCTCTAAATCCCTTTCCACACTCTGTACATGTGAAAGGTGTTTCTCCTGTATGCCTCCTTTCATGATATTTCAGATTACTCCTTTCTGTAAAACTTTTCCCACAGTCTGTACATGTGAAAGGTTTTTCTCCTGTGTGACTTCTTTCATGAGTTTTTAGATTACTCTTTTGTGTAAAACTTTTTCCACACTCGTTACATGTGAAAGGTTTCTCCCCTGTGTGGGTCTTTTTGTGATACATAAGGCTTCCTTTAGATGCAAAACATCTCTCACAATCTGTACATGTGAAAGGTTTCACAACTGTATGAACTTTGTGATGTTTATGGAGATGCAAATTACATGTGAAGCTTTTCTCACATTCTGTACATTTGAATGGATTCTTATTTGTATGATCCATTTGGTTAAACTTAAGACTTTTCCCTTCTTTACTATGTTTTGATAACTCAGTAAATGTGTGTGGTTTGTCCTCAGGGATAGTAATTTCACTAGATAAGTCATAAATGTTTTCCTCTTGTTTGATGACTAAATTACTTTCTGTACATAATGATATCTGCTGTGATATTCCCAATGTTTGTGAATAGTCATTGGTATCTAAGACTATTGGAGTTTGTGGTATCATTCTGATGCTTCCTGTGGTGAAGGATGGATATGAACCATTCAAGTGATTGTCTACATAAAAAGAAAAGGAATAAAGAAAGTTCTTTATAATGGAATCCATCATCTTACACAAATCATATTATTTATTTATACTCCATAAAATGTCTTCTGTTTTGTGTTCAAATTTAAAATTGATTAACCTGTAAATCACAAATTAAAATAACAAAAGACAAATAATGTAAATATTTCTACTTCATAATAAACTAAACCACTGATTACTGCTGAAAACAATTTATAGGATCTCATTAAACAAGGAGCAGGTGGATAATGTTCTCAGTCAGGGAACAAGTACTTCTGTATTCTGGTCAAGCGAGGTCCTCATTTAACAATGCACAAGCAAATGCACATAGAGCCCTGCCCGGCTCATGCTCAATCAGTGGGTGAGAATATGATGTCTTAATCCACAGACTAATAATTAGTGTGAGATGTTTTAGCTTTCGGCTATAGTTGTTTGATTTGTATAATCAGCCAAAAACTTTATTAGTTTTAATAATACTCACTGTTAAATTAAGTACACAGATCAGTGGGGTTTCTGGGGTGGGGAACACTCACTGGGGAATTGTGGGTGTTCCACACATGGGAACAAGGTAGGCGTAAGTGTAGTTATGCGTGTTCATGAGCGACGTCAGGGCAGGGGAAGTTAGAGTTGCCCGTGTTCTGAGAGCAGGTGTTCACACAAATGTTATTAAAAGATGCAGATATAAATATAATAGTTTATATTTGTTTAATGAGTGATCTATTCTGATTTTCCCAGTAGTCAGCATATTTTACTCACCTAACACATATGGGTTCATGCTGATAACAGGTTCCAATGTCTGTGCTCAGGAAGAAGGTTCCCTTATTCACTCCAGTTACATCAATACCTGATATCTCTCAGTGCTCTGGCAGTGTCTGTAAAAAGTATATTAAATGGTTTAGACAGATAATGATAAATAAAGTTTTCTTCCTAATTGGAAAGAGTCCACAGCTGTATTCATTACTTTTGGGAAATAAGAACCTGGCCACCAGGAGGAGACAAAGACACCCCAGCCAAGGGATTAAATAATCCTCCCACTTCCCTTATCCCCCAGTCATTCTTTGCCTTTCTTCCCAGGAGGTTGGCAGAGAAGTGTCAATTTTTTTTGGTCTTTTATGGAGGGTAGTACTCTTGGACAATGGACAGGAGTTTTAAGTAATCCTGTCAGTCTCTCAGTGAGAGCTTGGATGAAGGTTAGAGTCCAGAGATGCAGGGAGAGTCTTTCTGCGAAACCATCCTGACTCATATTAACAGCTCCTCAAGCAATCAGCATTGTCTAACTTCGCTCTGCTGCCTGCTTTCTTCTCTCAAGTCCATGGCAGAGGCGATGCTGCTATCCATCACACTTGAAGGGCTGTGTTCCTGTTCCATGGTGTAGATTCAGGTAAGATCGTTTTATTTTACTTGTTAAATCATGAATGTACTGTATTACAAATGTTTTCCCGAGAGGCTACCACCTTGTGGGACTATCTTTAAAAATATAAGGGTCTCAGTGAGGCGCCTTTTCGTATCTTGGAATCAAGGGTTAATATCTCCTAAGGGGGGTTATTGAACAGGGTTTTTTTTAATCATGTTTGTTGATTCAATCTGCTTATGTGTAGTGTTAACTGGGCTGATGGCTTGGAACATAAAGGCCTTTGGAAGTAACGCTAATGGTTGGGCATGCTTTTTTGGACTGGACGGTTCACCTTGTGACCGGGCGTGATTACGTTCTGTCTTCCATTTCCACATTCCTGACATGTGGCGACTGAGAAATTCTTGTCTGAAGGGTCTGGTCATAGGAGGTGGTGAATGCCCCAGCCATTGTGGGTGTCAAGTGCCGTTTTTTGTTTTAGTCCATATTTGCATATACTCCATCCAGTTATGGAGGATTCTGATGCTGAGACCATTCAATTTTCAGACTCTGTTATGGAGGATTCTAATATGGAGACTGTTCTTCTTTCAGATTCAGATCCTTCATCCGGTGAAGAATCCGGATTGGCCTCGTGGACACCTGTCAATCAGTTATGTTCTGTATGCCGTATTAGAGTGCTTTGTTCCTCAGCCTCGGGTATTCAAGGGCCAGCTGAGCCATTCGCCTCTGGGGGTCCTGTCCTCCAAGAGGCGAGTTCCCTACAGATCCATACTTCTACACATGCGGGTAACCCAGTTTCTGATTATTCCCCCATGAGGGGCGGATGGTTCCCCCCGGAGATTGCGGCACATTTCACTTTCACATATTTTTTGGCAATTGTTTGTCTGCAGAGTCCAGACGTTTATGCGCAATTGTGCTTGTGCCCTATTTTCCCTGGTATTCCACCTTGGACTGTACAGTTCCCTGTGGGTGCGACTGTCCCTGAGTGTTGTGCCTTTGGTAACAGAATTGTGCGCCTTCGTGTGTTACACAAACATGTTTTTCAGTTATTGAATGACCCTTTCCTTATCGGATACGGGAATACTCAGTCTGCTTCTTCGAATGGTGCACCTCATTAGACACGTGGGGATGATGTAATCTTCTGATTGTCCATGTATTGAGATCTTTCCCAGTTTTTGGAAGATCAGGGCTCCGTTTGGCTGGTCCTGCGGTTAAGCCTGTTTCTTCTTGGGCGTTAACCTACGGGTTATCTTGTATTTATTTTCATCCAATTGGATGTCCTTTTATTTTTTGTTTATCTGTCTCCTTCGGGAATCTTTTGGGATCAATACTCTGTTACTTCTGTGGAAGTTTTTTTGAGGACATGTTAGTCCTTTGTTTTTTCCTTCTTCCTCTCTGAGGGAGGATTTATGAGGCTTGACGGTTAAGACCCGGATTGCAGGCTGGTCCTGTTTGGGTTCAGTTCTGTCTGGTAGCTGTTCAGACATGTGGCGCCGTTCTGGTTGGCTGGTCTGGTGGAGGTGCCGAGTGCTCATGTTATCATTTGTGTTCAACTAAGCATTCTAGAAGACCAGTGGGTCCGTGAGGCAGGAAGGATTGTCTCAGTCCTTATAGCCTTCAATATAGATGACTGGGTCAGTGGAGTTCCGCTGAGTCACTCTCTCTTGTGTCTGGGGTTGTCAGACCCTAGAGTTCCCTTCCCCATGTAGTGGAGGGTTGGAGGGCTCAGCGCCCTCTTGCCGCCGAGTTGGGCGGTTTGGCCTTTTTTCTTTTGAGGCCCTGGGAATTGTCTTTCTGGACTTAGTTCTCAGTAGCTAGTAGTTTAATGAGTAGTTCAGCTGTCTTGCAGTGGATGGTTTGCAGAATGTGACCAGCTGCAGCTATTGCACATTGACTGTGTATTGTCTAGCTGTTTTTATGAGACCTTTTGGTCTTCTTTCATTGTCTCCATGCGGGTTAGGTCTCCTTTTAGGGACCTGGGTTCCCCTCTGGGAGATGGTTGTTCCCTGTTAGGGACACTAGGCGTGGTCTCCTTGGGCTCTGCTTGGGGTTCTTCGAATCCTTTTGTCTATGTGATCCCCTAAATGTATGGAGGTGATGTGGAGACAAGGCTTTGCTTGAGTGATTTTGGCCTCGAGGTATACCCTTGCTTGTTGTCCTGCTGCTGTTTGAGAGTCTATGGGCTGTAGTGTCATTGCATGACTTTTATCGCCTTGGACTTTGGCAAGGGTGGTCTCTTCCTTGGGTCGGGACTTGCGAGTTATCTCGTTATCCGGGTTGATCTGGATATTGCATTGATATCTCCTTGTGGTCTAGTTTTTATATCAGATGGGGTGTTCCATTTTTGGATATTGTTTGTTTAAACAATTGGGGGATCTGTTTCTCCGTGGTGCTTCCGGTTGCTGAGGCTTCGCTCAGTTTTTCCCTTGTGGAGCTGTTCTCAGACTTTTTGGTTCTAGGGTTGGTTCGAGTTCTTGGGAACTTGGGCTATTTCCTTTTACTCAGACTGATTGACTTGGTCACGGTTGGCCAGGTTTTCTGAGTGCCAATGCTCACTGGGCTTGACTTACGCCTTTATGGTCGGTTTCCCTTGGTCAGCTTTCTGTAGTAGCCTTATGGATTCACTGCTCTGCAGGTGAATGGGTTTGCAGTGTCACTGCTGCAGCTATTGCACATTGGATGTTTGTTAGCAAGCTAATTCTTTAGGGGGATTCCTTCCAAGTTCATCCGTGTTGGAGATTGATCTCTCCTTTAGCCTGTGGCTTCGTGTCTTGTGGGCAGGTGCTCTGCCTTTTTGACCCTATCCCCTTTCTTAGGGTGGGGGGCTTATTCACCTTTTAATCGGGGTGTGGTCCCTTTTCTTAGGGATTCTCCTGGATTCAGGAGATTGGAACTGAGAGTTAACCTTCAGAGAGGGGTGTTTCTCTCTGGGTTGTTATGTTCCATCTGGAGTCTTGCTGACTCCGTGTCAAGACTATGTTGGGCCTTTTGTTAGATTCTTTTGGGTCTAGAGCCTTGTCATCTGTTTATAAGGAGTCGTTTTGGCACTTGTGCTTTGTTGGTATGGCTGTGACCATTCTTCCACCAGTTTTTGAGCTGATGTTGGGGTTCTTCTGTTTCAGACCTACCGATGCTTGGGCTGGGAGTGGGTTCTGAGATGTGTTGTCATCTTCAGGATTTAGGTCTGGCATAGTTGCTAGCTCCCTGTGCTTAAAAGCAGAAGGTTCAGGGTTACCATCCACCTTTGGGTTCTGGGTGTAACCTCTCTCTTGGGGGTGCAGTGGGCCTCGTTGATTGCCTAGAGTGTGCCCTCTGTCTGGGAGTTTTTATTTTGTAATCTGTTCTCTTGCTGGCAGCTTTTTACTTCTCAGCAAGTAGTCTTTTTGTCATCCTGATGATGGCTGCGTGTTCTTGACTCAGGGTTTTGTCTATTAGTGCTTTTGCACGATGTTAAGAGACAGGTTTCTCTGTTTCGATGCCCGGTCCTAAACCTCTGGTTTCTGCTTGGTCTGGGCGTAGCCTCCAATTGTCTGTCAGGACCAATTTGGTCTTTGTGAGCTGGGCTCGCTATTTGGGGTTTTCCTTTTAAGAATTTTGTGGTGACCTTTCGGTTTTCCTTCGGTTCTTCCTTGCCCTATCCCTTGGGGAGTTTAGGCTGGTGTTCCCCTCATTAGTGAGGGGTGAGGGATTGACTGTTGGGTGACTGTCTCCTGGAGGAATGTTGGCTCAGTCGAGTCTGATTTTGCGGTCTCTAGCTAGGCTTCTGGACTATCTGTGGGTCAGTGTCCTTGGGGCCTTTCCTTTTCAAAGTTTTCTCGACTTCAAACGAAGCAAGGTTTTTGTTGGGTTGGCGTTTCAGGCTTGGTGCCCTCAGAATGGGCCGCCTATGTACCCTCCCGTTTTGGCATTCAGTGTCCTCTTTAGCTTGGGTATTGTTTTCCCAAAAGTAATTTATGCAACTGTGGACTCTTTCCAATTCCAAAAGAAAAACATAAATTATGCCTACCTAATAATTTCCTTTTCTTATTTTGAAAAGAGTTCACAGCTCCCCACCCGTTTTCTTAAGTGGGGCGTCTTTATTCTTTTGGCACCTTTTTTCACCCTGATATTTCTTCTACTGTTCCTTATTCCTTTGCAGAAGGACTGGGGGATGAGGGAAGTGGGAGGAGTATTTAAGCCTTTGGCTGGTGTGTCTTTGCCTCCTCCTGGTGGCCAGGTTCTGATTTTCTAAAAGTAATGAATGTAGCTGTGGACTCTTTCCAACGGAAGAAAAGAAAATTATCAGGTAAGCATAATTTATGTTTTCTGATTAACTGTACGTATGTTATTATTAAAGGCACACATAACAATTTAAGTGATACAGATCAGCTGTTTAGGTTATTACATATGTGCTAGTGATTCAGCACAAGCATTTAGTATGGTTAGCTCTGTTGATGTTACAGTTGGAACTTAAATATGAATATTTCCAAAACTTTACAATATAAGCTCAGGAGTAGACAATCTACTTATGAGTGGGACATACCACAACCTTAAAAATGTATTATCACCCCCCTCAATTATTTATATCAAAGAGCAGCACTCACACAAATGTTAAATAAGAGTTGTTTAAATGTAATTTAAATCTAATACTACAGTATTGATATTATACTTTCTACAGATCCTCACTGTCAGACATTCTGTATTTATTAAAAATAAAATGTGTACCAAAAACCACACACAACTAGTGATAATAATACAGACCAATATGCAGGAATATATCCAAAGTGAAAAGCGTCTTTAATGGAGACCACAAATACAAATAGTCCATACGATGTTCCTCAAAATGAAGAGAAAGAAACACATCATAGCATAATACTGTGTAATCTTCACTCCCCAGATGGAAGGCAGACCCAGAATACTCACATTAGTTAGAGCTTCAACAGCTCAAGATAATCAGGTTTATTGTGCAGACCCCAGGCAGACTGGACACAGACAAAGACAAATGCTTAAAGCAAATGTACAATTTATTAAAAACAAAAGCCAAAGTTCTTGTGGATCACTAAGGGTAACAGGTACAAACATACACAGATACTATGCATGTGATAGTCCATTGTTACAGACTGCATGAAGCTACACACTGTATCTGTAGTCTTTCTGTACTGGATAGGTACTTCTCCTTGTGACCAATTTGCTTAAACTACTCTACATTTTGTATTTGTCATGTGCTCTACCCCCAGCCCTTTAACTTCTCTTGGTCAGTAGTGAGTTGTCTTAAATCCCACTGCAAGGGGGAGGGGGGAAGAGGCAGACACTAACATGTTAAGTTTTAATTGTTATCTAGGACATAGATAGGAAAAGGAAGACTTTGTGTTTACATAGATTGATAACACAATACGATATGTTCTATCAGCAAGCTCAGCCCATTTAAAATGTTCATAACTTATGTAATGTCAGGACATTCTTCTGTTGGTGTATATCCCTTTAATTCCTTTCTATAAATCCTTGCACCTCCCACACACACCTGCCAATTAATTTGTTTGGTAGTGTAGTGCATTGTTCCTAAAAACAAGCTATCCCTGAACTCTCTTGGCTATTTCTGAATATCAGTCAGTTTCCTATCATACTTTCCACTCCTGGAGGATTACATCAAGCAAGCTACTGGTATCATAAAATCTTTAGTTATAACAACATCTCCTATGCATTGCTGTCCTGAGTATTTACAGATTACCTGAATACCGTATACTGCTAAGCAGACACAAGACCCCAGCAAGGTTACAAGTCTTCTTATTGTTGCAGTATCTTATCATACCTCTGCCTATAATTTACTGCCAACACTTAACCTGTAACCACCAAGTAAGCAAGCTTTATTTTTGCTAGGAAGTTCTCACTGCAACCGCTGCATTTCCTATCAATCCTGCTTGAGAAAGCTGCAAACCAAGACCAAGACTGTCAGCATTTCCAGCTCTCTGATTGGCGGATCCCCACACACCCTCTCTGCAGAGACACTGAAAACACACAGAGCCGATTCTAAGCCTGTCAGTGCTTCAGCCTCTCCTATTGGCTGGCTTCCACACACCCACTCTGCAGAGTCACAGGGAACAACAGAGCAGATATTTAGCCTGCAACCACCTACAGTTAACAACAGAGGCTACAGTAGGATTCACATTCAGTCTGCTTACAGGCAAGTAAAGAACTTTTATACTACTAAGTAAAAACAGACTTACAACATCCTCTTTCTACAATAGCTCACAAAGCTATAGTAAGCTGTACAGGACTCATTCTCTCCTGTAACAAGATAATAAGCAAACACATAACAATTGTGTTTACTACATAGAATTCCTGTCCAAACTTAAGTAGTCTGCAGTTGAGATCCTCAGACTTTTTCAAATCAGCACTGAGATATGACATGTAATATCAAATGCATACTAACAATACAATGCAAGCATATAACACTCCTCCACCAAAAAGATAAGGAAGTTGAAGAAGCCTTTAGACCCTTACGCTTCCCAGAGTAGATAACAAACAAGGAAGAAGTTTGTCTAAAATCCTTTGTAGCTTGAAAATAAAACTTCAAAGCTTGAACCACATCCAAATTATGAAGCAAACGTTCCTTCGAAGGAGGAAGATTAGGACACAAGGAAGGAACCACAATCTCCTGATTGATGTTGCGATTAGACACAACCTTAAAAGAAAACCCAAACAGGTACGTAGGACAGCCTTATCAGTGTGGAACACCAGAAAAGGAGGCTCACATTGCAAGGCAGCTATTTCAGAAACTCTGCATGCCAACACAATATCCAGTAGAAAAATTACATTACAGGACAACAATTTTATGTCAACCGAATGCATAGTCTCAAACGGAGCCCATTGCAAAACCTTAAGAACAAGATTTAAATTCCAAGGTGGTGCATTAGATCAAAACACAAGTCTGATCCTAATCAGAGCCTAAACAAAAGATTGCACATCAGGGAGCTCTGTGAGCCTCTTGTGCAGCAAAACAGATAGGGCCAAAATCTGTCCCCTCAGGGAACTGGCAGAAAGGCCCTTCACCAGACCCTCCTGGAGAAAAGAAAGTATTCTGGCAGCCTTTACCTTATGCCAGGCTAAACCACATTCTTTACACCATAATAAGAAAGCTCTCCACACCTTATGATAGATGTGACCAATAACAGGCTTACAAGCTTGAATGAGAGTATCAATAACCCTCTCAGCGAAACCTCTCTTGGCTAGGACTAAGCATTCAATCTCAACGCAGTCAGCCTCAGAGAATCTAGATTTTGATGAACAAAAGGACTCTGTTCCAACAGATCCCTGTGACAAGATAACTTCCACGGAGGAGATGAAGACATTTTCACCAGGTCTGCGAACCACATCCTTCGCGGCCTTGATGGAGCAATCAGTATCTCTGACGCCTGCTCCTGCTTGATGCGGACCACTACACGAGGAAGAGTGGTAACGGCGGGAAAATGTAAATCAGATTGAACCTCCAAGGCACTGCTAATGCATCTATTAGCTCCGTTTGAGGATCCCTGGACTGTGCCCATATCTGGGTAGCTTGGAATGGGACACCATGAGATCTATCTCTGACATTCCCCATTTGTTGCAAATCTCTGCAAACACATTGGGATGGAGAGACCATTCTCCCTGATAAAAGGATAGTTTGCTGAGAAAATCCGCTTCCCAGTTGTCCACACCTGGAATGTGGATTGCTGACAGCGAGCAGTTGTGGGCCTCCACCCACTCCAGAATCTGAGATACTTTGCCAGGGAGCTTCTCGGTCCCCTCTGATGGTTGATGTAAGCCACTGAGGTTATGTTGTCTGATTGGAATCTCATAAAGTGGGACGAACCCAGAAGAGGTCAAGCCTTCAAGATTGCCAGAATGTTGATTGGGAGGGAAGATTCCTCTTGAGTCCACAGGCTCTGTGCCTTCCTGGCACCCCAGACAGCTCCCCATCCTGATAGACTTGCATCTATAGTCACAATCTCCCAGGATGGTCTCAAGAAGGATGTCCCTTGGGACAAGTGATCTGGACAGAGCCACCAGGAGAGCGATTCTCTCGACCAGTTGTCCAGAGAAATCTGTTGAGACAGATCCGAATGATCGCCATTCCGCTGTATCAGCATGCACAGCTGTAGTGGTCTGAGATGGAATCTGAAAAAAAGAATGATGTCCATGCTGGACACCATGAGACCAATCACCTCCATACACCAAGCTACAGAGGCCTTAAGGAGGTCTGGAGGGCACGACAAGGGGAAGATAGTTTGTAACGTCTCTGGTCTGTAAGGAATATCCTCATGGAAATGGACTCTATTATAGTACCCAGGAATTCCACCCTGGTACTTGGAATAAGAACTGTTTTCTAAGTTGATCTTCCATCCATGAGATTGAAGAAGAAACCGAAGAGATTTCAAATGGTCTTCTACCAGATGGTGCTTGAACCAGAATGTTGTCCAAGTATGGAGCTACTTCTATACCTCATGGTTCTGGGAACTGCAAGCAGATCCCCTAGAACCGTCATAAAAACTTTTAGAGCAGTAGCTAGTCCAAATGGAAGTGCAATAAACTGGAGGTGGTGGTCCAGGAACGCAAACCTTAGGAACTCAAAGTGTTCCTTGTGGATTGGAACGTGAAGGTAAACATCCTTCAGATCTATAGTGGTCATGAACTGTCCTTCCTGAACTAAGGGAAAGATGGATCTTATCGTCTCCATCTTGAATGAGGGGAGATAGGAATTTGTTTAAGCACTTTAGGTCCAAAATCGGGCGGAAAGTTCCCTCCTTCTTTGGGACCACAAAAAGGTTTGAATAGTATCCCAAACCTCTTTCTGCGAGAGGTACCGGGACAATGAATCCTAGGGAGGATAGATCCCTCACGCACCCCAGAAAGGCTTCTCTTTTTTTCTGGCCTGGAAAACAGGTTTGATAGAAAGAATCTGCCCCTGGGTGGATGAGACTTGAAACCTATCGTGTATCCCTAAGCGATGACCTCCAGGACCCACGAGTCCTGCACATCCCCAAACCAAGTGTCTGAAAAGAGCGTCAGTCTGCCCCCTACATGATCGAGAACCGGACTGTGGGCCATCCCTTCATGCCGACTTTGTCTCAGGGGGCTTCTTGCTCTGTTTGGATTTCTTCCAGGACTAAGCCAGCTTCCAAGCACTCTTGGATTGCTCAGGCTTTGCAGAAGGCTGCTGATGTTGGTATTTATCAGAAGAAAAGGAACAAAAATTAGGACCTTGCCCCTTAGGCTTGTTCTCTTATCCTGCAGTAAAAAGGCACCTTTGCCTCCAGTAACCGTGGAAATAATTTAGTCCAGGCCTGGACCAAATAAAATCTTTCCCTTAAAGGGGAGGGAAAGAAGCCTGGACTTAGAAGTCATGTCTGCAGACCAGGACATCAGCCAGAATGCCCTACGTGCTTGAACAGAAAAACCTGAAGCCTCAGCATTCAGGCGAATAATTTGCATATTTGCATCACAAATAAAAAAGTTAGCAACCCTTAAGGCCTTAATTATTTTCTGGATCACATTGAGGGGGCCCTCCACCTCAATCAACTCAGATAAGGAGTCGCACCAGTAGGTATCCGCTCCAGCAACCGCAGCAACAGCCGCTGCCAGTTGAAAACAAATATCCCGTATGTTGAAATATCTTTCTTAACAGAGTTTCTATCTTCTTATCCATGGCCTCTTTGAACGACAAACTATCCTCATGCAGGATAGCAGTGCGTTTAGCAAGTATGGAGATAGCGCCATCCACCTTGGGGATGGAACTTGGGGATGGAACTCCACAACTTCAATTGAGAGTCCGGGACTGGGAACAATTTCTTAAAGGAAGATGAAGGGGAAGGAAGAACCAATCCTTTCCCATTCATTTTTAATACTGTTTGCCATTTTTACAGGAACCGGGAAAGTTTGTGGTACAACCCTGTCCTTGTAGACCTTATCTAATTTAGGAATCAAAGGTTCCTCAGGCAATTTTGGGCTCTGGAACCTCTAACGTAGCCAAAACTTAGTGCACCCTCTGAAGTATCAGAGGTGCCCTCATAATCGGATAATCTCATATCAGATAAATACAACAAACTAGTTGATGACCCCTGGGAGGGAGAGCAATATTGAACCTTTCGCTTGCGCTTAGCAGGGCGAGGTAAAGCACTAAAGGCCGCAGACACCGCCGGTTGTAACGGCACAGTAAAGTCTGGCGGTTAAAAGGGCTCCTCCAGATAGAGGATTTGGAGTGCTATGGGAAGCTCCATGTGTATTAGGAGAGGACTGTAGGGTGGGTACCTCACGGGACGGAGACTCCTCAGAGGTGGATGGCTCAGTGGTATCAAACAAATTAACCTTCTTTGACATGATTACTTTATCAAGCATGTGGAACATAGTTGAGCGGGCAGGTACACTGCAGCCTCCTCACAATATAGACAGGTATTAGGCTTAGGTAAAGAGGGAGTACCTTCTAAAGCATCTGAATCCTCCATAGCTTGTGTTTACAAAGCAGACTATTGATTAATACGAAAAAACAGCACCTTTATACCCCCAATGGCTGGGGCACTCAGCTGCGCAGCACAAAAAACGAAAACAGAATTTATGCTTACCTGATAAATTACTTTCTCCAACGGTGTGTCCGGTCCATGGCGTCATCCATTACTTGTGGGAATATTCTTTTCCCCAACAGGAAATGGCAAAGAGCACAGCAAAAGCTGTCCATATAGCCCCTCCTCAGGCTCCGCCCCCCAGTCATTCGACCGACTGTTAGGAGAAAAAAAGGAGAAACTATAGGGTGCCGTGGTGACTGTAGTGTATAGAGAAAGAAATTTTTCAAACCTGATTAAAAAATCAGGGCGGGCCGTGGACCGGACACACCGTTGGAGAAAGTAATTTATCAGGTACACATAAATTCTGTTTTCTCCAACATTGGTGTGTCCGGTTCACGGCGTCATCCATTACTTGTGGGAACCAATACCAAAGCTTTAGGACACGGATGAAGGGAGGGAGCAAATCAGATTACCTAAACGGAAGGCACCACGGCTTGCAAAACCTTTCTCCCAAAAACAGCCTCCGAAGAAGCATAAGTATCAAATTTGTAGAATTTGGCAAAAGTGTGCAGAGAAGACCAAGTCGCTGGCTTACATATCTGATCAACAGAAGCCTCGTTCTTGAAGGCCCATGTGGAAGCCACAGCCCTAGTGGAGTGAGCTGTGATTCGTTCAGGAGGCTGCCGTCCGGCAGTCTCATAAGCCAATCGGATAATGCTTTTCAGCCAGAAAGAAAGAGAGGTAGCAGTAGCTTTTTGTCCTCTCCTCTTACCAGAGTAAACGACAAACAAAGATGAGTTTTGTCTAAAATCCTTAGTTGCTTCTAAATAGAACTTTAAAGCACGAACTACATCTAAATTGTGTAACAAACGTTCCTTCTTTGAAACTGGATTCGGACACAGAGAAGGAACAACTATTTCCTGGTTAATATTCCTGTTGGAAACAACTTTCGTAAGAAAAACAGGCTTAGTACGCAAAACGACCTTATCTGAATGGAACACCAGATAGGGTGGATTACACTGCAAAGCAGATAATTCAGAAACTCTTCTAGCAGAAGAAATAGCAACCAAAAACAGAACTTTCCAAGATAGTAACTTGATATCTATGGAATGTAAAGGTTCAAACGGAACCCCTTGAAGAACTGAAAGAACTAAATTTAGACTCCAAGGAGGAGTCATGGGTCTGTAAACAGGCTTGATTCTGACCAAAGCCTGTACAAAAGCTTGTACATCTGGCACAGCTGCCAGTCGTTTGTGTAACAAGACAGATAAAGCAGAAATCTGTCCTTTTAGAGAACTCGCTGACAATCCCTTATCCAAACCTTCTTGGAGAACGGAGAGGATCTTAGGAATTTTAATCTTACTCCAGGAGAATCGCTTGGATTCGCACAAACAGATATATTTTTTCCATATTTTATGGTAAATCTTTCTAGTCACAGGTTTTCTGGCTTGGACCAGAGTATCTATCACTGAATTTGAAAACCCACGCTTGGATAAAATCAAGCGTTCAATTTCCAAGCAGTCAGCTGCAGAGAGACTAGATTTGGATGTTCGAATGGACCTTGTACTAGAAGATCCTGTCTCAAAGGTAGCTTCCATGGTGGAGCCGATGACATATTCACCAGGTCTGCATACCAAGTCCTGCGCGGCCACGCAGGAGCTATCAGAATCACTGAGGCCTTCTCCTGTTTGATCCTGGCTACGAGCCTGGGAAGGAGAGGGAACGGTGGAAACGCATAAGCTAGGTTGAACGACCAAGGCGCCACTAATGCATCCACTAGAGTCGCCTTGGGATCCCTGGATCTGGACCCGTAGCAAGGAACCTTGAAGTTCTGACGAGACGCCATCAGATCCATGTCTGGAATGCCCCATAATTGGGTCAACTGGGCAAAAACCTCCAGGTGGAGTTCCCACTCCCCCGGATGGAAAGTCTGACGACTCACATAATCCGCCTCCCAGTTGTCTACTCCTGGGATGTGAATTGCAGATAGATGGCAGGAGTGATCCTCCGCCCATTTGATGATCTTGGATACCTCTCTCATTGCCAAGGAACTCTTTGTTCCTCCCTGATGGTTGATGTAAGCTACAGTCGTCATGTTGTCTGACTGGAATCTTATGAATCCGGCCTTCGCTAGTTGAGGCCAAGCCCGGAGAGCATTGAATATCGCTCTCAGTTCCAGGATGTTTATCGGGAGAAGAGACTCTTCCCGAGACCATAGACCCTGAACTTTCAGGGAATCCCAGACCGCGCCCCAGCCTAATAGACTGGCGTCGGTCGTGACAATGACCCACTCTGGTCTGCGGAAACTCATTCCCTGAGACAGGTGATCCTGGGTCAACCACCAACGGAGTGAGTCTCTGGTCATCTGGTCTACTTGAATCTTTGGAGACAAGTCTGCATAGTCCCCATTCCACTGATTGAGCATGCACAGTTGTAATGGTCTTAGATGAATTCGAGCAAAAGGAACTATGTCCATTGCTGCAACCATCAATCCTACTACTTCCATGCACTGAGCTATGGAAGGCTGCAGAATAGAGTGAAGAACTTGACAAGCGTTTAGAAGCTTTGACTTTCTGACTTCTGTCAGGAAGATCTTCATTTCTAAAGAATCTATTATTGTTCCCAAAAAGGGAACTCTTGTTGACGGAGACAGGGAACTCTTTTCTACGTTCACCTTCCACCCGTGAGATCTGAGAAAGGCTAGAACAATGTCTGTATGAGCCTTTGCCTTGGAAAGAGACGACGCTTGAATTAGAATGTCGTCCAGATAAGGTGCCACTGCAATGCCCCTTGGTCTTAGAACCGCCAGAAGGGACCCAAGCACCTTTGTGAAAATTCTGGGAGCAGTGGCTAGCCCGAATGGAAGAGCCACGAACTGATAATGTTTGTCCAGAAAGGCGAACCTTAGGAACTGATGATGATCTTTGTGGATAGGAATATGTAGGTACGCATCCTTTAAATCCACGGTAGTCATATATTGACCCTCCTGGATTGTAGGTAAAATTGTTCGAATGGTTTCCATTTTGAACGATGGAACTCTGAGAAATCTGTTTAGAATTTTTAAATCCAGAATTGGTCTGAAAGGTCCCTCTTTTTTGGGGACTACAAACAGGTTTGAGTAAAACCCCTGACCTTGTTCCACAGCTGGAACTGAGTGTATCACTCCCATCTTTAACAGGTCTTCTACACCATGTAAGAATGCCTGTCTCTTTATTTGGTTTGAAGATAAGTGAGACATGTGGAACCTTCCCCTTGGGGGTAGTTCCTTGAATTCTAGAAGATAACCCTGAGAGACTATTTCTAGTGCCCAGGGATCCGGAACATCTCTTGCCCAAGCCTGAGCAAAGAGAGAGAGTCTGCCCCCTACTAGATCCGGTCCCGGATCGGGGGCTACCCCTTCATGCTGCCTTGGAAGCAGCAGCAGGCTTCTTGGCCTGTTTTCCCTTGTTCCAGCCTTGCATTGGTTTCCAAGCTGGTTTAGTCTGGGAAGCGTTACCCTCTTGTCTAGAGGCTGCAGAGTTAGAAGCCGGTCCGTTCCTGAAATTGCGAAAGGAACGAAAATTGGACTTATTCTTAGCCTTGAAAGGCCTATCCTGTGGGAGGGCATGGCCCTTTCCCCCAGTAATGTCTGAAATAATTTCTTTCAATTCTGGCCCAAAAAGGGTCTTACCTTTGAAAGGGATATTAAGCAATTTTGTCTTGGAAGATACATTCACCGACCAAGACTTTAGCCAGAGCGCTCTGCGCGCCACAATTTCAAACCCTGAATTTTTCGCCGCTAGTCTCGCTAATTGCAAAGCGGCATCCAAAATAAAGGAATTAGCTAACTTAAGTGCGTGAATTCTGTCCATGACTTCCTCATATGGAGTCTCCATATTAAGCGACTTTTCTAGTTCATCGAACCAGAAACACGCCGCCGTAGTGACAGGAATAATGCACGAAATTGGTTGGAGGAGGTAACCTTGCTGAACAAAAATCTTTTTAAGCAAACCCTCCAATTTTTTATCCATAGGATCTTTGAAAGCACAATTGTCCTCAATGGGAATAGTTGTGCGCTTAGCTAGGGTAGAAACTGCCCCCTCAACCTTAGGGACTGTTTGCCATGTGTCCTTCCTTGGGTCAACCATGGGGAACAATTTCTTAAATATAGGAGGTGGGACAAAGGGTATGCCTGGTCTCTCCCACTCCTTATTCACTATGTCCGCCACCCTTTTAGGGATCGGGAAGGCATCAGGGTGCACCGGGACCTCTAAGAATTTGTCCATCTTGCACAATTTTTCTGGAATGACCAAAGAGTCACAATCATCCAGAGTAGAAAGCACCTCCTTAAGTAATGCGCGGAGATGCTCTAACTTAAATTTAAACGTCACAACATCAGATTCTGCCTGTTGAGAGATTCTTCCTGAATCTGAAAGTTCTCCCTCCGACAAACCCTCCCTCACTGCCACTTCTGACTGGTGTGAGGGTATGACAGATAAACTATCGTCAGCGCCTTCTTGCTCCACTGTATTTAAAACTGAGCAATCACGCTTTCTCTGAAATGCTGGCATTTTGGATAAAATATTAGCTATGGAATTATCCATTACTGCCGTTAATTGTTGCATAGTAACAAGCATTGGCGCGCTAGATGTACTAGGGGTCGCCTGCGCAGGCATAACTGGTGTTGACACAGAAGGAGAGGATGAAGAACTATCCCCACTACCTTCATTTGAGGAATCATCTTGGGCAACCTTACTAAATGTCACAGGACTGTCCTTACTTTGTCTGGACGCTATGGCACAATTATCACATACATTTGAAGGGGGGACCACCTTGGCCTCCATACATACAGAACATGTTCTATCTGAAGGTACAGACATGTTAGACAGGCTTAAACAGGTTAATAATGCAAAAAAAAACGTTTTAAAACAAAACCGTTACTGTCTCTTTAAATGTTAAACAGAGCACACTTTATTTCTGAATGTGTGAAAAACTATGAAGGAAATATCCAATCTTTACCAAATTTTCACCACAGTGTCTTAATGCCTTAAAAGTATTGCATCCCAATTTTCAAGCTTTTAACCCCTTAAATGAGGAAACCGGAGCCGTTTAATCAAATAACAATTTTTAACCCCACTACAGTCCCAGCCACAGCGTTTGCTGCGACTTCACCTGTCCTTAGGAGTTATACGATACCAAATTAAGCCTTCCAGGAAAGTTTTCAATGATCACCAGACCCTCTCACATGCAGCTGCATGCACTGCATCCAAAAGATACTGCGCAATTATGGCACGAAAATGAGGCTCTGCCTACTATAGTGAAAGGCCCTTCCTGACTGGAAAGGTGTCTAAACAACTGCCTGGCGCCTAAAAACGTTCCCCCACAATAAAAGTTTTATAAATCACCTCTAGATTACATAAAAAAACTTAAATAAAGCAATCGATTTAGCCCATAAGAGTGTCAACCAGTGTATAGCCCATAATAAGCCTTTATTCTGTTAAGAGTCTAAGAAAATGGCTTACCGATCCCCAAGAGGGAAAATGACAGTCTTCTAGCATTACACAGTCTTGTTAGAAAATGGACTAGTCATACCTTGAGCAGAAAAGTCTGCAAACTGTTCCCCCCAACTGAAGTTCTCTGGGCTCATCAGTCCTGCGTGGGAACAGCAATTGATTTTAGTTACTGCTGCTAAAATCATACTCCTCTTTTAAACAGAACTCTTCATCCCTTTCTGTTTTAGAGTAAATAGTACAAACCGGCACTATTTTAAAATAACAAACTCTTGATAGCAGAATAAAAAACTACAATTAAACACCACATACTCTTCACCATCTCCGTGGAGATGCTACTTGTTCAGAGCGGCAAAGAGAATGACTGGGGGGCGGAGCCTGAGGAGGGGCTATATGGACAGCTTTTGCTGTGCTCTTTGCCATTTCCTGTTGGGGAAGAGAATATTCCCACAAGTAATGGATGACGCCGTGGACTGGACACACCAATGTTGGAGAAAGTAAAAACCTGTACGTTCCAACATCTGCCTGAGCCCAAAAAAACATCTCACACATGTCGCAGCATAATCAAATAAACTTATTTGATTAATCCACACTGTTCAATAATCCTCCTCAGGAGATATTAACCCTTAATTCCATACAGATAAAAGGAGCCACACTGTGACCCTGTCTTCTGGCGTTATAATACGTGTAAAAAATTAAAGGATCTTAACGGAATTTATGTCCTGGAACAGAAACACAGCCTCTGAAGTGTGACAGTCTTGTATTATCACTTCTGACATGGACTTGATTAATGGAAGCAGGAAGTGAAACTCATCAACACTGATTGCTTAGGAGCTGTTAATACGAGTCTGGATGGGTTTGCCAAAAAGACTCTCCCTGCATCTCCAGACTCTAAATTTCGTCAATGCTCTCACTGAGAGGCTGACAAGACTACTTATAACTCCGGTCCTAATTCGAAGGGTAGATACCCTTCATAAAGAATCTTCTCACACTTCTCTGCCAACCTCCTGTGACAAAAGGCAAAGAATGACTGGGGGATGAGGGAAGTAAGGGGAGTATTTAAGTCTTTGGCTTGGGTGTCTTTGCCTCCTCCTGGTGGCCATGTTCAGTATTTCCCAACAGTAAGGAATGATGCTGTGGACTCTCCTCATATTAAGAAGGAAAATAAACCTAAAGGTGAAATCTCCCATACATTTTATACTCTTTTATACACTGTTATAAAAAGTCATTAGAAACACATTACAAGGAACAGCAAAGTCACAATTAAACTTTCATGATTTAAATTTAATAAACTTTCTATTTACTTCTATTATTGAATCCGATTTGTTCCATTGGAGACCTTTGTGACAAAGCATACAATGCACTATAGTGTACTCGCTGCTGATTAGTGTCTGCGCATACAAACCTCTTGTCATTGGCTCACCTGATATGTTCAGCTAGCTCCCAGTAGTGCATTGCTGCTGCTTAAATAAAGGATACCAGAAGAATGAAGCAAATTTCATAATAGAAGTAAATTGGAAAGTTTATATGGTCTAACTAAACAACGGGAACATTTTTTGGGTTTCTTGTCCCTTTAAGGGGAAACCAAATTTACAGGACACTGTCCCTTTAAGTCTGTGATCATGTGACATAAACAGCAGCAGCTGAAGGCGCAGAATACACTTACTAAGGTCTTTACTAACAACAAGAATCAGTCACAGATCAGTGGGATAAACGTTCTGATGATAAACAGGTGAAGCTAATAGAAATAAGAAATGTATTATAAAATAACCTCATTAGAAATAATAAAATAATATGCAGATCACAAGATATTTATCATTAAATAACATTTACCTAGATTACAAGTTTTTCGCTATAGAGGGTGCGAAACGAACGCAATAAAAGTTGCGTTATTTCACCCTCCATAGCTCTGCTATCACAAGTTTTTTTTTTTAAAAGCCGGCTTATGCGTGCGATATGGTTGCATGGAGCTCCATACCGCACAAAATGCAAGTGCTGCTTTGACGTGCTCGTGCATGCTTTCCCCATAGACATGAATGGGGAGAGAGTGTGTCTAAGACCTGCAATCGCAGAATGAAAAGCTCCGTAACGCAACCCCATTGATATCTATGGGGAAAAAAAGTTACATTTAAACCTACCACCCTAACATAAATGATACGTCTAAGCACCCATAATCTGCTGCTCCTGACATCGCCGACACCTACATAAATAACCCCTAATCTGCCGCAACAACCTAAATGAAACTATATTAACCCCTAAACGTAACACCCCTTAACTTTAACATAATTAAAATAGACCTAATTTAAAGTTACAATTATTAACTAAATAATACCTTAAAACTAAAAACAAACTTACCTGTGAAATAAAAATAAAACCTAAGCTAGCTACAGTATAACTAAGCTTAGACCTAGATTTGGAGTTTGGCGTTAGCCGTGAAAACCAGCGTTAGAGGCTCCTAACGCTGGTTTTAGGCTACCGCCGGTATTTGGAGTCACTCAAAATAGGGTCTAACGCTCACTTTTCATCCGCGACTTTTCCATACCGCAGATCCCCTTACGTAAATTGCGTATCCTATCTTTTCAATGGGATTTTTCTAACTCCGGTATTTAGAGTCGTGTCTGAAGTGAGCGTTAGACATCTAACGACAAAACTCCAGCCGCAGGAAAAAAGTCAGTAGTTAAGAGCTTTCTGGGCTAACGCCGGTTTATAAAGCTCTTAACTACTGTGCTCTAAAGTACACTAACACCCATAAACTACCTATGTACCCCTAAACCGAGGTCCCCCCACATCGCCGACACTCAAATAATTTTTTTTAACCCCTAATCTGCCGACCGCCACCTACGTTATCCTTATGTACCCCTAATCTGCTGCCCCCAACACCGCCAACCCCTGTATTATATTTATTAACCCCTAACCTGCCCCCCACGTCGCCTCCACCTACCTACAATAATTAACCCCTAATCTGCCGACCGCAAAGCGCCGCCACCTACGTTATCCTTATGTACCCCTAATCTGCTGCCCCTAACACCGCCGACCCCTATATTATATTTATTAACCCCTAATCTGCCCCCCTCAACGTCGCCTCCACCTGCCTACACTTATTAACCCCTAATCTGCCGACCGGACCTGAGCGCTACTATAATAAAGTTATTAACCCCTAATCCGCCTCACTAACCCTATAATAAATAGTATTAACCCCTAATCTGCCCTCCCTAACATCGCCGACACCTAACTTCAATTATTAACCTCTAATCTGCCGACCGGAGCTCACCGCTATTCTAATAAATGTATTAACCCCTAAAGCTAAGTCTAACCCTAACACTAACACCCCCCTAAATTAAATATAATTTAAATCTAATGAAATAAATTAACTCTTATTAAATAAATTATTCCTATTTAAAGCTAAATACTTACCTATAAAATAAATCCTAATATAGCTACAATATAAATTATAATTATATTATAGCTATTTTAGGATTAATATTTATTTTACAGGTAACTTTGTATTTATTTTAACCAGGTACAATAGCTATTAAATAGTTAAGAACTATTTAATAGCTAAAATAGTTAAAATAATTACAAATTTACCTGTAAAAGAAATCCTAACCTAAGTTACAATTAAAACTAACACTATACTATCAATAAATTAATTAAATAAACTACCTACAATTAACCTAACACTACACTATCAATAAATTAATTAAATAAACTACCTACAATTAACCTAACACTACACTATCAATAAATTAATTAAATACAATTCCTACAAATAAATACAATTAAATAAACTTGCTAAAGTACAAAAAATAAAAAAGAACTAAGTTACAAAAATTAAAAAAATATTTACAAACATAAGAAAAATATTACAACAATTTTAAACTAATTAAACCTACTCTAAGCCCCCTAATAAAATAACAAAGCCCCCCAAAATAACAAAATGCCCTACCCTATTCTAAATAACTAAAGTTCAAAGCTCTTTTACCTTACCAGCCCTGAACAGGGCCCTTTGCGGGGCATGCCCCAAGAAGTTCAGCTCTTTTGCCTGTAAAAAAAAACATACAATACCCAAGCCCCCCAACATTACAACCCACCACCCACATACCCCTAATCTAACCCAAACCCCCCTTAAATAAACCTAACACTAAGCCCCTGAAGATCTTCCTACCTTGTCTTCACCATACCAGGTTCACCGATCCGTCCTGAAGAGCTCCTCCGATGTCCTAATCCAAGCCCAAGCGGGGGGCTGAAGAGGTCCATGATCCGGCTGAAGTCTTCATCCAAGCGGGAGCTGAAGAGGTCCATGATCCGGATGAAGTCTTCATCCAAGCGGGAGCTGAAGAGGTCCATGATCCGGATGAAGTCTTCTATCAACGGCATCTTCAATCTTCTTTCTTCCGGATCCATCTTGCAGACCTCCGACGCGGAACATCCTGCTGGCCCGACGGACTAACGACGAATGACGGTTCCTTTAAGGGACGTCATCCAAGATGGCGTCCCTCGAATTCCGATTGGCTGATAGGATTCTATCAGCCACTCGGAATTAAGGTAGGAATATTCTGATTGGCTGATGGAATCAGCCAATCAGAATCAAGTTCAATCCGATTGGCTGATCCAATCAGCCAATCAGATTGAGCTCGCATTCGATTGGCTGATGTAATATTTTTCTTATGTTTGTAAATATTTTTTTATTTTTTGTAACTTAGTTCTTTTTTATTTTTTGTACTTTAGCAAGTTTATTTAATTGTATTTATTTGTAGGAATTGTATTTAATTTATTTATTAATAGTGTAGTGTTAGGTTAATTGTAGGTAATTGTAGGTAGTTTATTTAATGAATTTATTGATAGTATAGTGTTAGGTTTAATTGTAACTTAGGTTAGGATTTCTTTTACAGGTAAATTTGTAATTATTTTAACTATTTTAGCTATTAAATAGTTCTTAACTATTTAATAGCTATTGTACCTGGTTAAAATAAATACAAAGTTACCTGTAAAATAAATATAAATCCTAAAATAGCTATAATATAATTATAATTTATATTGTAGCTATATTAGGATTTATTTTACAGGTAAGTATTTAGCTTTAAATAGGAATAATTTATTTAATAAGAGATAATTAATTTCGTTAGATTAAAATTATATTTAATTTAGGGGGGTGTTAGTGTTAGGGTTAGACTTAGCTTTAGGGGTTAATACATTTATTAGAATAGCGGTGAGCTCCGGTCGGCAGATTAGGGGTTAATAATTGAAGTTAGGTGTCGGCGATGTTAGGGAGGGCAGATTAGGGGTTAATACTATTTATTATAGGGTTAGTGCGGCGGATTAGGGGTTAATAACTTTATTATAGTAGCGCTCAGGTCCGCTCGGCAGATTAGGGGTTAATAAGTGTAGGCAGGTGGAGGCGACGTTGTGGGGGGCAGATTAGGGGTTAATAAATATAATATAGGGGTCGGCGATGTTAGGGAACCAGATTAGGGGTACATAGGGATAATGTAAGTAGCGGCGGTTTACGGAGCGGAAGATTAGGGGTTAATAATAATATGCAGGGGTCAGCGATAGCGGGGGCGGCAGATTAGGGGTTAATAAGTGTGAGGTTAGGAGTGTTTAGACCCGGGGTACATGTTAGAGTGTTAAGTGCAGACGTAGGAAGGGTTACCGCATAGCAAACAATGGGGCTGCGTTAGGAGCTGAACGCAGCTTTTTTGCAGCTCAAACAGCCCCATTGTTTCCTATGGGGAATCGTGCACGAGCACGTTTTTGAGGCTGGCCGCGTCCGTAAGCAACTCTGGTATCGAGAGTTGAAGCTGCGTTAAAAATGCTCTACGCTCCTTTTTTGTAGCCTAACGCATCCATTCTGTGGACTCTCAATACCAGAGTTATTTTTATGGTGCGGCCAAAAAAAAGCTGGCGTTAGTTTTTCGGGTCGTTACCGACAAAACTCCAAATCTAGCCGTTAGGTTTTTTATTTTATAGGTAAGTTTGTATTTATTTTAACTAGGTAGACTAGTTAGTAAATAGTTATTAACTATCTAGTTAAAATAAATACAAAAACTTACCTGTGAAATAAAAGTAAAACCTAAGCTGCCTTACACTAAAACCTAACATTACAAAAATTAAATTTTTTTTTTTAAAAAACTACTATTATAAAAAACAAACAAAATGATCCAAAACAAAAAAAATGTATTCCTATTCTAATACTCTGTTTAAAACAAAAAACAAAACAAAACTAATCTATAATAAACCACCAAGGGCCCTTAAAGTAGGGCATTGCCCTGAAGAAATCAGCTCTTTTGTTGCAAAAGAATAACAAACCTCCCCTAGGAGTATTACAAACCCCCACCCCCAAAACTCACAAAATAAAGTTAAACCTAATCTAATCATTGCACTGAAAAGGGCATTTGTATGGGCATTGCACCCTAAAATAAAAGAACCCTAATCTATAATAAACTACCAATAGCCCTTAAAAGGCCTTTTGTAGGGCATTGCCCTAAAGAAATCAGCTTTTTTTCTAAAAAATTAAATCAAACACCCCCTAACATTACAAACCCCCCCCAAAAAAAAAAACTAATCTACCCATTGCCCTGAACAGGGCATTTGTATGGACATAGCACTTAAACTGGGGGTACCATTGCATTCCTATTGGCTGTTCAAATCAGCCAATAGGATTTAAGCAGCTCTCATTCTTATTGGCTGACTCAAATCAGCCAATAGGAATGAGAGCTTCTTAAATCCTATTGGCTGATTTGAACAGCCAATAGGATTTTAGCAGCTCTAATTCCTATTGGCTGATTAAAATTGTCATCAATAGGAATGCAATGGTACCCCCAGTATAAAAGGGGTACCTTGCATTTGAATCCTCAGTGTGCGGCGGACGATGCCCTCCACATCGGATCGATGGACCTCTGCCTTGACTTCCGCCTCTGCGCATCTACTACTCCGCCTCCGCAGGGATGAAGATGATGGTCTCTCGATGGATGAAGATGAAGCCGCCTGGATGAAGATGGAGCCCTGGGATGAAGATGGAGCCACTGGGATGAAGATCATTCAAGCCGGACTTAAGCAACTGTGAGTACCTAAAGAGGGGTTAGTGGGGGTTTCTTAGATTAGGGTTTCGGCTGGTCTTAAAAAGAGCTGAATGCCCTTTTAAGGGCAAGAAAAAGAGCTGAATGACCTTTTAAGGGCAATACCCATACAAATGACATTTTCAGGGCAATGGGTAGATTAGTTGTTTTTTTTTAGAGTTAGGTTTTTTTATTTTGGGGGGATGGTTGGGTGGTGGGTTTTACTGTTGGGGGGGGTCTTTAAATCTTTTATAGGGGAAAGCGCTGATTTCTTTAGGGCAATGCCCTACAAAAGGCCCTTTTAAGGGCTATTGGTAGTTTATTGTAGGCTAGGTTTTTTTATTTTGGGGGCTTTTTTATTTTGATAGGGCTATTAGATTAGGTGTAAATGTTTTTATTTTGAATAATTTTGTTTGTTAATTTTTGTAATTGATTTTTTTTTATAACTTAGTATTTTTCATTTTTTGTAAATGTAGATTTAATTTTTTTAGTAGTGTTAGGTTTTTTTAATGAGTAATTTAATTTATTTAATTGATAGTTATTTATATTTTTGTCTAATAGTAATGAGAGTTTAAACTTAGGTTTTTTTTAATTTCACAGGTAAGTTTTTATTTATTTTAAGATAGGGATCTTGTAATTTTAGTTTAAAGTTAGGGGGTTGTTAGATTTAGGGGTTAATATAGTTTAATTTAGTTTTTGGCGATGTGGGGGGCTGGCAGTTTAGGGGTTAATAGGTTTATTTAGTGGTAGTGATGTGCAAGGCCAGAGGTTTAGGGGTTAATAACTTTATTTAGTGGCAACGATGTCGGTAGCAGCGGAATAGGGGTTAATATATTTATTATAGTGTGGGCAATGTTGGGGTGCGGGGGAATAGGGGCTAATAACTTTAGTATAGTGGCGACGATGTCAGGGAGCGGCGGAATAGGGGTTAATACATTTTATTAGTGGTGGCGATGTCAGGAGCGGCAGATTAAGGGTTAATAAATTTATAGTATTTGCAATGCGAAGGGCCTCGGTTTAGGGGTTAATAGGTAGTTTATGGGTGTTAGTGTACTTTGTAACACTTTAGTTATGAGTTTTGAGTAACAGTTTTGTTGCGTAAAACTCATAACTACTGCTTTCAGAATTTAAAATGGATCGTGTTTGCATAGGGTGTAATGCAAGTTTTTTAGACTCACCGCAAAATTTGTTATAGCAGAGCTATGGAAATCCCATGCAAAAATGTCATTTTACGATAAGACTCATAATGCCTGCGTTGCTATTTTAACGCTGAAATATCAATTTTTTCAGTGTTAAAACATGAACACAAAACTCGAAAAATAGGTGTATACAATGATATGAGGCTACTGAAATAAAACTAAAAAAATAAACGGAGTGATATTTTTTACTGAAGCAAATAGCAGCTTCAAAATCATTTTAAACCCTTAACGACTGTGACAGGCACTGTTAAGGGATTGTCTGTCTGTAATAGAGCGAGTCTTGCTGCACTATTAGACCCTCCTACACTCTTGCTAAAATAGCGCAATTTCACAGCTGGCAGCGAGACCGCACTATTAAAAAAACACCCCCATAGAAAGACCAGCGACGTCATTAAGAGATTAAATAACAAATGGATAATCTAGGCGCTACAGTTAATTATAAACCTATAGGGAAATACAGGATACTGGTTGGCTGATACTTATAAATCTTTTGCTCATTGGATAACAGGAAAAAAAACCTTGAATGTATTATTGGACAGACCCCCATAAGCTTGAAAATATGGTTTGGTTCTGCTACAAACATTCATTTTACAGAATGTTATAAATCATTATGTATTAAATTAGCCTCTTAATTAACACATCATTACAAAATATAGAAAACAAATGAAATAAATGCAGTGGTATTTTATATAAATTCAGTTTCTTATATGAAGTGAAATATTTTATCTTTATCATAACAAAATACAGAACAATATTTTCTTATCCTATATTATAAAAGACAAGAGTTTGTCTGAAGCCGTCATGCGCAGTTCAGACAAACACTTGGCCTATAGCTGACAGCTGTTGATACTTCGCACGCGCACCCTCCCCGCACACCGCTGACCTCGCACGCGCACCCTCACCGCGCGCACCCGCAAAGCAATTCGCATGCGCACTTTCACCGCGCGCACCCTCGCACCCACTTAGCCTAACAACAGGCAACAGATTGTAGCTGACATGTGACCTCATGCGCACCGTACCCTCAAAGCAAAAACTGATGTGACCTCGCATGCGCACTTTCACCGCATGCACCCTCGCACCCACTTAGCCTAACAACAGATTACATTGGCAACAGATTGTAGCTGACATGAGACCCACTTAGCCTATCACACCTTTGCACACTTGCAGAATGCGCACGCACCCTCGCACCCACTTAGCCTATCACACACTTGCAGAATGCGCAAGCGAACCCACGTGCACGCAAACATAGCCTCAGCGTGACTAGCCGTTGAAAGCGTCGCGAGGCATAATTCATTGCGCATTTGTATTGCACTGAGAAAGGTCATTCTTTGAAAGCTCCGGAATTATCGATGTCATAAAAAACAAAACATATTTACATTTAACAAAAAAAACATTTGCTCTTTACTTTAAACATTTGCTCTTTACTTTAAAAGAATTGGGTCTGGAAATTTTAGTTTAAAAAAAAAATTGTTAAAAAAAAAATGCCCTCTGGACTTATGTATGTGCTACATAGCACATATTAAAAAAAAATACCTCAGGACTTATGCTCAGGACTTATGTATGTGCTACATAGCACATATTAAAAAAAAATACCTCAGGACTTATGCTCAGGACTTATGTATGTGCTACATAGCACATAGTAAAAAAAATTACCTCAGGACTTATGTATGTGCTACATAGCACATAGTAAAAACAATTACCTCAGGACTTATGTATGTGCTACATAGCACATAGTAAAAACAATTACCTCAGGACTTATGTATGTGCTACATAGCACATAGTAAAAAAAATTACCTCAGGACTTATGTATGTGCTACATAGCACATAGTAAAAAAAATTACCTCAGGACTTATGTATGTGCTACATAGCACATAGTAAAAAAAATTACCTCAGGACTTATGTATGTGCTACATAGCACATAGTAAAAAAAATTACCTCAGGACTTATGTATGTGCTACATAGCACATATTAAAAACAATTACCTCAGGACTTATGCTCAGGACTTATGTATGTGCTACATAGCACATAGTAAAAAAAATTACCTCAGGACTTATGTATGTGCTACATAGCACATATTAAAAACAATTACCTCAGGACTTATGCTCAGGACTTATGTATGTGCTACATAGCACATAGTAAAAAAAATTACCTCAGGACTTATGTATGTGCTACATAGCACATAGTAAAAAAAATTACCTCAGGACTTATGTATGTGCTACATAGCACATAGTAAAAAAAATTTGCTCATTTAAAAAACAAAAACGTCTGGATTATTAGGCTCATAAAAGAGCCCAACACTGTGCTAACAGCACATACAAAATATATATTTTAGTTTAAAAAAAAAAAAAAAAAAGGAATAATAGGCTCATACAAGAGCCCAACACTGTGCTAAAAGCACATATCTAAAATAAATATTTTATTTAAAACAAAAAAAAAAAAGCCATAATAGTGTAAAAAGATATATTAATGGCCTCAGGACTTATGTATGTGCTACATAGCACATAGTAAAAACAATTAGCTCAGGAGTTATGTATGTGCTACCCAGCACAAAGAAAAAAAATAGTTTTATTTAAAAAACAAAAACCCCTGGATTATTAGGCTCATAAAAGAGCCCAACACTGTGCGTCACAGCACATATAAAATAACTATTTTAGTTTAAAAAAAAAAAAAATTAATAGGGTCAAAAGATATATTAAAGAGCCCAACACTGTGCTAACAGCACATAGTAGTTTAAAAAAAAAAAAAAAAAAAAGCCTTAATAGGGTCAAAAAATATATTTTAGGTTAAAAAAAAAGGATTAATAGGCTCATAAAAGAGCCCAACACTGTGCTAACAGCACATAGAAAAGATATATTTTAGTAATAAGCTCATAAAAGAGCTCAATACTGTGCTGCACAGCACATATAACATAACTATATTAGTTTAAAAGAAAACAAAAAAAAAAGGTTTAATAGGGTCAAAAAATAGTTCAACACACATACAAAAAATAGGCACATAAAAGAGCCCAACACTGTGCTGCACTGCACGTATAAAAAGTCTCTATACAACTAAAAAAAAACATGCCTTAATATAGGGTCATAAAAGAGAAAAAAGTTTAAAAAAGGCAATAAAGAGCGTCTAATACTACATAAGCAGCATTATAATAAACCCTTTGAAAAAAACACATATATACTGCATAAAAAAGGCAATAAAGAGTGCCTAATACTACATAAGCAGCATTATAAGAAACATTTTTTAAAAAACATATATACTGCATAAAAAAGGCAAAAAAAAGAGCCTAATACTACATAAGCAGCATTATAAGAAAACTTTTTAAAAAACATATATACTGCATAAAAAAGGCAAAAAAAAGAGCCTAATACTACATAAGCAGCATTATAAGAAACCTTTTTTAAAAAAACATATATACAGCAAGTGCCTAATACTAATAAACCTTAAAAAACATATATACTGCATAAAAAAGTGTCTAAAAAAAAGTGCATAAAACAAAATAGTGTTTAAAACAAAGTAAAGAGTGACAAACACGCCTAATGTCTACAACAAAATAAAGAGTGCCTAATACTACATAAGTAGCATTATAACAAACCTTTTTAAACAAACATATATACAGCATAAAAAAGGCAAAAAAAAGAGCCTAATACTACATAAGCAGCATTATAAGAAAACTTAAAAAAAAAAATATATATATACTGCATAAAAAAGGCAATAAAGAGTGCCTAATACTACATAAGCAGCATTATAACAAACCTTTTTTAGAAAACATATATACTGCATAAAAAAGGCAATAAAGAGTGCCTAATACTAATAAACCTTAAAAAACATATATACTGCATAAAAAAGGCAATAAAGAGTGCCTAATACTAATAAACCTTAAAAAACATATATACTGCATAAAAAAGTGTCTTAAAAAAAGTGCATAAAACAAAATAAAGAGTGTTTAAAACAAAGTAAAGAGTGACAAACACGCCTAATGTCTACAACAAAATAAAGAGTGCCTAAGACTGCATGAACAAAAATTAAGACTGCCAAAAACAAAGTAAAAAGTGTATAAAACAAAGTAAAGAGTGCCGAAGACTTTGTTAAACAAAATAAAGATTGTCTAAAAAAAAAAAAAGTGTGCCTAACACTGCCTAATACAAAATAAAGACTATCTAAAAAAATAAAGACTGCCGATATAACAAAAAAATAACAAATAAAGAGAGTGCCTAAAAAAAAAAGGGAAATAAAGAGACTGCCTAAAACAAATAAAGAGACTGCATAAACAGCATACAAAAGGCAATAAAGAGTGCCTAATACTACATAAGCAGCATTATAAATTTTCTTTATAAAAAAACACATATATACTGCATAAAAAAGGCAATAAAGAGTGCCTAATACTACATAAGCAGCATTATAACAAACCTTTTTTAAACAACATATATACAGCATAAAAAAGGCAATAAAGAGTGCCTAATAATAATAAACCTTAAAAAACATATATACTGCATAAAAAAAGTGACTAAAAAAAAGTGCATAAAACAAAATAAAGAGTGTTTAAAACAAAGTAAAGAGTGACAAACACGCCTAATGTCTACAACAAAATAAAGATTGCCTAAGACTGCATGAACAAAAATTAAGACTGCCAAAAACAAAGTAAAAAGTGTCTAAAACAAAGTAAAGAGTGCCTAAGACTTTGCTAAACAAAATAAAGATTGTCTAAAAAAAAAAAAGTGTGCCTAACACTGCCTAATACAAAATAAAGACTATCTAAAAAAATAAAGACTGCCGATATAACAAAAAAAATAACAAATAAAGAGAGTGCCTAAAAAAAAAAGGGAAATAAAGAGACTGCCTAAAACAAATAAAGAGACTGCATAAACATATAAATAGATTGCCTAAAAAAAAAAAAAGTACAAATAAAAAGACTGCCTATGGAAAATAAAGAAATTGCATACATAAACAAATAAATACACCGTGATACATACAAAAATAAGGTAGAGACAAAAAAAAAAATATAAATAAAAAAAATAATAAATTATAAAGACACTACGAGTGAGAAAAAAAAAGTGTGAGACAAACAGGCTGCAAAATATTAAGTACGGTACATAAAAATTTAAAAATAGAAGAATGCCTCCTAAGAGAATTTTAACACAGGAAGATGCAGAAAACGTTAAACGCAGAAGAAAAGAAACTCAACGTATACGACGGACACATATGACTGAACAACAAAGGGTAACTCTACGTAACAAGGATTCTGCAAACAAACGGATTTGTAGGGCCAATATGACTGCTCAGGAAAAAGGTCTCCAACTGGACATGCAAAGATCACGTTCTGCTGCCCGTAGAAAAAAAAATACAGATAGTACTAACATCACTATCACTAATCAATATAACACAAGTTATAACCATTCACTATTTAATGAAGACAATGTCCAGATGCACACATGTGGTCAACTTAATGTTTTTTGCAAATTTTGCATGGCGAAGCATTTTCCAGAGGAACAACCAAGCGATAAGCTTTTTAATAAATGCTGCAATAAAGGAAAAATAACATTACCTCATATACAAATTTCACCACTGATCCAACAACTAATGACTGGACATCACACACATTCAAAGAATTTTATGCAAAATATCCGTTCTATAAATAGTGCATTGGCGTTTGCATCAATGGGAGCAAACATTGCACCACCTCCAGGATATGGCCCATACTGTTTTAGAATAAATGGCCAAATTTATCACCGATCTGGTTCTTTGCATCCAGAAAATGATGATCAACGCAAATTTGCACAACTCTACATTTTGAGTCCTGAGGAAGCTGCGGACCAACGAGCTGCACTAAAAGAAAATTCAGGATGTCACATTGAACTTTTGAGGGAGTTAAGTTCATATATGTCTCAGTATAACCCTTTTGCAAAAGCATGTAAAATGCTCTATGAGGTAGAGCAAGAATGCATCCATGAAGCATCTTTAAATGGAGTTCAAAATTCTAAAGTTTCAATGGTAATTCTGCAGGACAGAACATCAGATTACCGAAGATATAACGTACAAAGAGTTAATGAGGTTGCTGTTATTTTCCAAAATTCTGATGGTGAACCTCCTCTTGAACGTGACCTTCTTATTCATTGCCGATCTACAGATCAAACAAAAAAAACTGAAAGAATAAGTGTTTTAGATCCTAATCTTGAACCATTGCTGTATCCTTTGTTGTTTCCATATGGGGACCAAAGTTGGGGTTCCAACATTGCTCTTAACTACAGGCCAACATCAATTAGTGATGTACAAAGAAGAGTAACCACCAATCCAAGGATAAGAGTTAGCCAAATGAAATACTACTCTTACAGAATTTCAATTAGGGATCAATTCAATCCTTTCCTTAGTGCTGGCAAGTTGACGCAGCAGTACTTTGTTGATGCTTATGTCAAGACTGAGGCCAACAGACTCAACTATATCCGTCAAAATCAATCTAACCTTCGCATTGAAAAATATACAGGATTAATGGATTACATTCAAAGTGAGGCTGCTGCACAGGGCCTGATGCCTGGAAAAGCAGTTATTTTGCCATCATCTTTTCAGGGAAGTCCACGAAATATGGCCCAAAACTACCATGATGCTATGGCCATTGTTAGAAAATATGGAAAACCGGATTACTTCATCACCATGACCTGCAACCCTAAATGGCCTGAGATACTTGATAACCTATTAGAAGGTCAAGCAGTGGAGTTCAGACCAGATTTGGTAGCAAGAGTTTTCAATCTCAAATTAAATTTTTTGAATGATATCTTGAACAAACATGTTCTTGGAAGTCCTTGCGCAAAAGTGCATGTAATAGAGTTTCAAAAAAGAGGATTACCACATGCTCATATCCTTTTAATATTGAAAGCCGAAGACAAGCCAAATGATGCTGAAATTCCTGATGAACATATTTATCCAAGACTACATGCTATTGTAATAAAGCATATGATACACGGTCCATGTGGAGAACATAATTTAAATTCTCCATGCATGGTTGATGGTAATTGCAGCAAGAATTTTCCTAAAAATTTTCAAGAAGAAACTTTAATTAATGTTGATGGATATCCGCGATATCGGAGACGAAAAAATGAGACCACTGTAATTGTCAAAGGGAAAAAAATTGATAACTCATGGGTAGTTCCATATAGCCCATACTTCTGCTTGAAATACAACTGCCATATAAATGTAGAGAGTTGTGTTTCTGTTAAAAGTGTTAAATATCTCTTCAAATATGTATATAAAGGTTACGATTGTGCAAATATTTCCATTAAGGAACATAATACACTACAGCATGATGAAATTCAAAATTTTTTGGACACAAGATATGTCAGTGCTCCTGAAACTGTTTGGAGGTTGTATGGTTTTTTGATGCACCATCAAACACATACAATAATAAGACTTCAAGTTCATCTTCCAGGCGAACAAGATGTATATTTCCATAATGAAAACGTACAATTAGCTGCAGAAAAGGCACAAGACAGGGATACCACTTTGACAGCATACTTTAAGTTGAATGTTGATAATCGTGCGGCACGTGAATTTTTTTACTCTGACATTCCTCAACATTTTGTATTTGATGTAAAAACCCGTAAGTGGAATCCAAGACAAAGAGGAGCAGATACAACAATTGGCAGATTGTATAATGTAAATATTTCATCAGATTTGGAGAGATTTTGTTTGAGGTTACTGCTCTTGCACTTAAAAGGAGCAATATCCTTTAAGGACTTACGAACTGTTAATGGACAAGTTTGTCACACATTCAAAGAAGCTGCCCAAAAGCTTTCACTTTTAGATGACGACGCTACATGGGATCTTACACTTAACGAATCAGCATCTCAACAAATGCCTAAACAAATGAGGGAACTGTTTGCTTATTTGTGTATCTTTGTTGTCCCACCTAATGTCCCACAACTCTTTGAAAAATACAAACATGATCTTTATGAAGATTATTCACGTCATGAAGACCACATCGATGATTGCAAAAGTTGCAAAAATTTTGCATTAACAGATATTCAAAATGTTCTCATATTGCATGGTAAACGTTGTGAAGATTTTGGACTACCCAATCCATCAAACTTCATTCCAGAAATGCAATTCAACTATGTTACACAGTTGGAAGCCCAAGTTGGAGCACAACTTCAAGAAGCATTAAACATCGAGCAAAAAGCTGCATTTGACAATGTAATGTCTGCAATTGATAATGAAAATTTACCACACAGATGTTTTTTTATTGATGGACCTGGTGGAAGTGGCAAGACTTATTTATATAAAACATTATTGAGTACTTTACGTGGATGCACAGATGGAGTTCTTCCTGTTGCCTCTACAGGAATAGCAGCTAATCTCCTTGATGGTGGCAGAACTTACCATTCACAGTTTAAGCTTCCAATTCCATTACTGGAAACATCAGTATCAAATATGAGAATGACTTCAAAAGATGCTGAGTTCATACGTAATGCTCAATTGCTTATTTGGGATGAGGCCTCAATGACACCCGGTATAGCTCTAAAATGTGTAAATAAGCTCCTTCAGGAAATTATGCAGAACAAGAAGCACTTTGGTGGAAAAGTTATACTCCTTGGTGGGGACTTCCGACAAACACTCCCAGTTCTTCCTCATTGCAATAGAACTGCTATTGTGGAAGCTACTATAAAGTTCTATGATCACTGGGATAAATTCAAAATTTTAAAATTGAAGAATAATGTGCGTTCAGTGGATCCAGAATTTAGCAATTGGCTACTAAAATTAGGACAGGGTTCATTAAATAATTCAGAGGGCCTTCCTGAGGATTTAGTTGAGATCCCTTCCAAATTAATATGCCATGATTGTATCATATCTGAAATTTTTGGAAAAAGACTTCTTCCATCTGATCTTCACAGTTTTTCAAAAAAGGCCATTTTGTGTACAAAAAATTGTCATGTTGATCAAATCAATGAGCATGTATTAAATATACTCGATGGTGATGAAAAAATATATCTAAGTTCAGATTCAATTGACGATCAGACAGATGAAGATGCACAAAACTATCCCATAGAGTTTCTAAACGAATTAGCTCCATCAGGAATGCCTCTTCATAAGTTAAAAATAAAATTGGGAAGTATTATTATGTTGCTCAGAAATCTGAACACAAAAAGAGGTCTGTGCAATGGAACAAGATTGATAGTTAAAGATCTTAAGCCAAATCTATTAATTGCAGAAGTACTCACAGGAACAGCTCAAAAACAAATGGTGTTTATTCCAAGAATAGATTTAGCCCCTGCCAACACTGAACTACCATTCATTTTACGAAGGAGACAGTTTCCAATCAAACTTGCATTTGCAATGACCATCAACAAATCACAAGGTCAAACGTTAGACAAAGTTGGAATATTCCTTCCAGAACCAGTATTCAGTCATGGACAACTTTATGTTGCAATGTCTCGAGTTCGTACATCATCTGATGTCAAAATTAAGATACTTCAAAGTTCAAAGCAAGGAAAGATATTACCAAACAGTGATAAAATTTTTACAAAAAACATTGTTTTTAAAGAAATATACTTTAAATAAATAAATAAGTTGTGTATTTTTATTTAGTTACAAGTAATTTTGTATTATTTAGAGCAACAATATTCTTCATGTACATTTTAAACTTTATTTTATTTTAATTTACTATAAATAAAAATATGACTTTATGTCTACATTAATGTTTATATCTTATGTTATTTTTTGGAATAAAAACATAAAAAATTAAAACCACATTTTGGCCCGTGTACACGGGCTTTAACACTAGTCATTATATAAAACACAACAGTGTGAGGCTGTTAATAAAGATTTATGTCAGGTTTTGCACATTACCGTTTAGCAGAAGCTCTGTAAGTATGAAGTCTCTCTGGTTCCTCCTGTGATATCACTGAGTGTTACACAGATATTTATACTACACCTCACTATCACGAAAAGAACATAGCATAGTCTCAGAGATAACCAGACATGAATATACAAGTATTTCATATTCCAATGTTCTTTACATAACGGAATGTTTTATTAATTCATAAATAAATATTTATACATATATCTGATGTTTTTTTTAAACAAATATATAGTTATATATATATATATATATATATACATATATATATATACATATATATACACACACACACATACATATATATATATACACACACACATACATATATATATATATATATATATACACACACACATACATATATATATATATACACACACACACACATACATATATATATACACACACACATACATATATATATATATATATATAAAATCCCAAATGAACTCTGCACTCACTCCGCTGTTCAACCGCCCAGGGTGCATCCAATGCCGCAGTGTGCCTTTACAAATATCCAAGAAAAGAGCACTCACCAGGACTTGTACCTTAAAGCAATTACCGCTTTATTTTAACAAAGTGACGTTTCGAGGATTTTAACCTCGTCCTCAGACTTTACAACAGTGTACATACCTGAATGCCTTTTAAACCCTCCACCGACTATCACCGCGATACCGGAAGTCACCCGGCGTCCTGTGCGCAAGACTGCGCATGTCAGAGCGTCGGCATGGCAACCGGCCGCGGTGTACACTAAAAACAAAATTGTGAATACAAACGGTTACAATATAGAGCAGTTCAATTGTTACAATCTCAATGCACTTAACAATCTAACACTATCTATTATAAGAGCTAGATAGTTACAACACTTAACATCTCTACGATGCGTGTAGTTTACTGTGTCAAATTTACCTGACTATTTCTAAACTGGGAATAGGTATAGACATAATTTTGAATCAAACATATCACCTAGTATGGCTATACTAGCTATCAGAATACACTTTACTGCTAACATCTGGATAATACTCCCTAACCTTTGGTATCACAGATAACAGTGCCAGTCCAGGTTGGTATTCAACCCTCCGGGCACCAAAGTGCCCAGATTGAAGATCCACCTGGACTCGCACTGCAACAGGAGTCTATCCCTATCACCCCCTCTAGTTGGTGGTGGAATGTGATCGATGATCACATACCTCAGGTCTGCAACCGTATGGCCAGTCAGCGCAAAATGTCGTGCCACGGGTTGGTCTGACCCCTTGTTTTTTATAGCCAATCGAATGGCTGCACGATGATTGGCCATACGGGTGCGCAAGTCGTCGATAGTCTTTCCGACATAGAATAACCCACACGGACAGTGTAATAAATACACTATATGCGTCGTCGTGCAGGTTACTCTATGCCGGATAGTGTATCTGCGATTGGTGGTTGGATGAACAAAGAATTTTGCGTTAGATAAACCACTACATGTGGTGCATCCCGTACACTTATAGCAACCAGGTTTCTTAGTCTGTAGCCAGTTCGATTTTTCGTAGCACAATACAGGGTCAACCTTCACCAGAATGTCCCGTAGAGAGCGTGATCTTCTAAAGCCTACTTGTGGATATCTGGAACCCCTAAATGGCAGATTTTTATCACTTTCCACGATATTCCAGTTCTTTTTTACCAATTTTTGTAGGTTCTGCTTGTCTGAGGTATAAGTAGTCGTCAATATCATCCTTCTCTCTTTATCCCTTTTTGTCACAGTTCTTAAAGCTGTATCCTGATCCATGGAGGTAAACTTCTGGAAGTGTTGGTTAATCTGTTTCTCTTGGTAACCCCTCTGTAAGAATCGTGCTTTCATTTCTATCAACTGTTGTTGGGCATTACTCTGTTTGTTGTTATTCCGCATAACCCGCTTGAATTGAGAGATAGGTAAAGCCTTCTTGAGTGATGGAGGATGGCAGCTAGTAGCCTCCAATAATGAGTTCCTATCTGTCTCCTTTTTGTACAAAGTTGTGCCCAACACACCATCTTCCATAGATATTCGCAGGTCGAGGAAATCTACTGATGTGGAACTCTTGGTCATCTTGAATTGTAGCTTTGGATTAATGGTGTTTAATATCCTATGCCAATCATCTAATTCCTCCTCCGTACCTGACCATAGAATGATCAAATCATCTATATAGCGTTTGAAATATTTAATGTGTTGGTGTAGAAATAGATCCGTGTCACGTTCTTCAAATTCTGCCATAAATAAATTGGCGTACGATGGGGCCATATTAGACCCCATCGCCGTCCCTTGTAGTTGCAAAAAGAACGATTTCTCAAACTTGAAGTAGTTTCTGCTGAGGCAGAGATCCAATAGTTCCAGGATTAACTCTACTGGAGGTCCCACGTATGGGTATCGATTCAATTGTTTGCGAACTGCCATCATCCCCTGTTCGTGTGGTATGGAGGTATACAGACTAACCACATCCAATGTTGCTAATAAGATGGGTTGTTTGATTGTTGGAAATGATTTGATCTCTTTGATCAGACTAATCGAGTCCAACAGAAACGAAGGCATATTGCGGACACATGGTTGGAGTATACTATCCAGAAATACTGCTACCGGTTGTAAGAGGGATCCTATGGAGGACACAATAGGTCTGCCCGGTGGGCAATTCGGGTGCTTATGGATCTTCGGCAGTGTGTAAAAAGCCGGAACCCTTGGGAACTTTACTTCCATAAAGTTCCTTTCTTGTTTCGTCAACCATCCAATCCTGAATGCTCGATCCAAAACTTCATCTATCTGTTTCTTGAACAACATGGTAGGATTGTAGGTCAGTTGTTTGTATGTAGCCGTATCCGTCAGCTGAGAAAGTATCTCTTGCTTGTAGTAAGAATAGTCCATTATGACCAATGCGCCTCCCTTATCGGCCTCCCTAAAGATTAGATCTTTATTTGTGCTCAAGTTATCCAGTGCTCTCTTTTCTTCTTTGGTTAAGTTGTTCCTGCAACCCGGTTTAGCCGAATTACACATTCTCTCTGTGTCATCCAATAGTAGTCTACTGTACGTTTTAATGCTAGGATTTGTACTTGAGCAATCATAGGTGCTTTTAGGTTTTAATTTGTGGATGTTAGCAGTTTCTTCAGTAGTATCTCCAAGTCCCATACCAAAATGCTCCTTCAATCTTAAGTTCCGTTCAAATTTTTGCATATCTATGTACATATCAAAGGGTTTGTAGAAAGCTGTTGGGATAAACGACAAGCCTTTATTTAGTATCTTGATCTCCAACGCTGACAACTGGTAAGAGCTGAGGTTGATTACTATGTCATTCGTTACATTCTGCGTTTGGCTCTGGGTGGTCTTCCCCTTACCACCCCCTCTCCTGATGTGCGTCCGATGCCTGCCAAGTTTTTTGATCTTGTAGTGATCCCCCCATCAAATGATCTTTGTGATGCTTCGGTAGATGTTATCCCATCTGA